>NC_134576.1:30339213-30667025 GCF_050947875.1 Dermacentor variabilis | reverse complement strand
CTCGCGAGATGACAGGAAAGACTCATCCGTGAGGTTCATACAAGCACGTTGCTTAATATTGAGCATTGCCGTAATATATATGGAGGCACGGGTCCTCCGCCGAGATTTGCACCCTGTAGATGTTACCATAATAAAGCCCACATACTCAGGAATTGTTCATTTCTTTAACCTTCTCATTCACATTCGCCCCCTCGGCCCCCTTCTGCAACTTGGCTTATCCGTGATCCGTACGCAGAAAATCGGCAGTTCCCTAGCAGCAAACATCACGACAATGAACAAATGATAAAGTTTAACCCATTCTTGAAATGTAGTCTGTGACGTGCTGGCCTTGCACAAAGCCGAGATGCATCAAGATGGCCAAGGGGTTCTCGACAGAGGGACTCAGCTCCAAAGGCCATCGCCAATTCTAGCGGAATATTGCGGCTCTGGATTTATGTCTCCCTACGAATTGTCCCGGACTGTCAAGGACTGCCCTACTCGCTACATACCGAGCCCTCATTGGCTGGTAGCACCACCTTAGGCAGTGCAGGACTGTCAGGCTTGGGTGCTTGCTTGCCAGAGTTCTTGTTTTCTAAAAAAAATCATGCGACTAGTGTGTCGCTTTCTTTGGCTGCATGCTCTGCAGCGGTTGACTTGTTTCCATCTGTAACAATAGCTGTAATTGTAGAATATTTGGTGACCCGTTTGCGTGAAATATCTTTCCTACTCTCCACGGAATCGCTGGCACGATTGCGAATGGAGCCGAGTAAAACTGGCACCTCTGCATTACGATACTAATAAATACCATCCGAAATTATCTGGAGGTAGAGGCAGTTTGCAAAATATTCTAATAACGGAACAATGTTCCGGAAACACTTTAAAAAATCACGTAAAATATTGTGCCCGACTGCATTATTTTATTCTATTTTACAACTCCGACAGCAACAAAACGAAAGGGTTAACCAAATGTCGACGCAGAGGAAGGTAAGGTCTGCGTGCATGGCTCCTCAAGGGATTCGATGAATAAATGGTGATTGTATATTTATTCTGTTACTTTTCGATGCGGCAGCGTTAAGGAGCTAGTGTCGCAGAAAAGCCGGTGTCGTCGGCGTCTGTGTCAGCGCGTTGGCCGTTAGCGATAAATCTGGAAAGGCACTTCATAAATAATGAAAAACAAATTGCAAAATGGTCTGGGTGGGATTCGAACCAGTGTCCCCTGAGCGTGAGATGGAGATGCTACGACTGAGCCACGAGTTTGTTTTTTCTATTTTGCCGGCTTTGACATACACAAACAATACAGAAAAAGGAAAAACATGTCAACAAGGATTTTGCTGGCACGATATATCAAAATTTTTTCAATGCTGCAAGTTTATCTAGCATTTAAATCCATGTTGGTTGTTCAGGGAGCGCCCGATGGACATCCCTGAACCGTACTACAGATTCAATGAAGTGATCACGTGTAGGTCGCGAATTGACATCAGCATTGTTGAACTGCGTTCTAGCTTTCCACAAACTGTGGAGGCCCAGGAGCATTATAGCGTCATACGGAAAAGCCTCCGTTTCTACCGGTAAGAATCTTATCCCATGTGGATCTAAAGGTAACACTTTCTTTAAAGTCCTTTGTAGCACATCGCAGAAAAAGATGGGATCCCAGCAATCTAGAAACGCATGCTCTATCGTTTCGGGTTTCCTGCATAAGAAACAGTTAATGGACCACGGGACAAAAATACCCCTGTTATGCATCCATCTTTTAACTGATAATGTGTTAGTGTGTAGTTTAAAGAAAAAAGTTTTTACCGAAGGGGGTACTGGCATTCTTTTAACCCTTTTGAGGACATCTCCTGGGCCTCCACGGTTTGACATACGGTAAATCGGTACAGGGAGCATAGTGTCAATTAGGTCCTTATACAGTTTTTTCCTAGTAATATTGGCGAGATACTGCACAGAGAACCGCACATGCAACATTCTGTACGCAAGCACGACTTCTCGCAGGTAACCTTTAACGGAGCCATGCATTGCTTCACACGAGCATACAACAAATCCTGGAAGGTGACGACATAAAAACACTTTCATGACTGTGCGAAGGAACACATCATTCTGATCGCGAAGGTACATAAAGCGCGACACAACTTGTCGCACAAATAAATGTGCCAAACCAAGGCCCCCTTTCTTTAATGACAAGAACAAGTTTGTGCGGCTGGTCCTTTCCCAAGTCGATGCCCATATGAAAACGGCGAAGATACGGTGGATTTTTGGATGTTGATCCGCGAAGCACACAGCACATTCATGACATACCACATCTTGGACGTAAGAAATAGGTTACATACCGTGGCGCGCGAGAACATTGACAGCTGTCGCCCCTGCCACGCGTTAGTCTTTTCCTTTGCTCTCGTCACTTGTTCATTCCAGTACGGCTCGGGGTCGCGATAAGAGTCGAGAGGCACGCATAGGTAGGTTGTTGCAATGGTTGACCACCGAAGTCGAGCGAAGCAGTCTGGCGTTTCTTCCCATTCACCATGCCAAAACCCATAACTCTTCTCCCAGTTTATTTGCGCCCCGGTGCACTTGCAGAAGGATTCAACTACCGCCACGGCCTCACAAATACTATTTCTATTTGAACAGAATATGGCGATGTCATCGGCATACGCCAATATTTTCACCTGTGTGGACTGTAACCTGAAGCCAGTTAGCCGTTCATTGTTTCGGATGGCCTTGCACAAAGGCTCAAGGTAAGCCGCGAATAGCAGGGGCGACAGCGGACATCCCTGCCTCGCAGAAGACAGCACTTGCACGCTGTCTGTCAGGTCCCCGTTTACAATGACCCGAGTTGAGCAGTTAGCATACGCCATCCTGACACCGTCTGTTATTACGCTTCCCACGTTGGAATGCTCTAATATGGCGAAGAGAACATCGTGGGAAACATGATCGAAGGCTTTAGCGAGATCTAGTTGCATCCATAGCCACTCGATCGCCAAATACATCGAAACATTCTAGCACACTTCGAGCTACGAGTATGTTCGTGGCGATGCTTCTACCCTTTATACCACAGGTCTGATGCGTGCCAACCAGCCTCGTTTGGCCAATACCTTCATAAATATCTTGTAGTCGACGTTGGTAAGGCTTATCGGGCGATAAGACCCCACCAACTGACGTTTGTTAGGTGCCTCAGTTTTCGGGATGAGAACGATGTGCGAAGTTGTGAAGGACAGTGGCATATGTTTTTGCTGATACGATTCGGCGATAACTTTCAGTAGAATCTGGGCTATAATTGTTTTGAATGTTTTATAAAATAATACTCCTAGGCCATCAGGGCCGGGTGCCTTGCCGACAGGTAGTGCATCTATCGCATCCTCTATTTCTTTCATAGAAATTGGCTGTTCCAAACGCTTTCTTTCTTCTTCTACCAGCTTTGGCAGTAACGACAGAAATTCCGCTTTAAAGCCCCCTATAATGGTGCGCGGTTGACCGAGCAATTCTTTGAAATGATCAGCGACGACGTGTTTGATTACATTGCGGTCCTCCGAAACGTCATTACCGTTTCTTATTTGCCGTATTTCCTTATTGCAAGCGTATTGTTTTTCGTCCGATAACGCACGCTTTGTGGGCGTTTCATCGGCCCACAGCTTCTCGGCCCGTGCACGGATAACCGCCGCTCTGTACTTTTCTGCATCAATTCTCTCTAACTGAATTTTTATTTCTTAATTCGTTGGTGTAAGTACCGCATGAGTCATGTGTGGGCGGTTACATTCAAGGATGCCGACGCCGCGAAGAAGATTCTCAACATCGGCGAGTTGAAAGTAAAAAAATGCGAGATGTCTCGTGATCGACCCTGCAAACCGGGATGTTCGAATAAAGCTGCACTGGCTCCTTCACAGCGTACTAGACGAGGACGTGCGTCTTGCCTTCTCGCCATTTGGGAAGGTGACGGACGTCTCAAGAGAGCTGTGGCGCGCTCACGGCGTGTCTGATAAGGGGTCAACTACGAGGATGGTGACCTTGAAGTTGAACGCTGGCGTGAAGCTCGACGACCTGCCGTACCAGGTGAACGTTGCTGGAGAGCTGGCGCTTGTTGTCGTATCGGGCTGGCCACCCCTGAGCCTTCGCTGCCGTGGCACAGGTCATATTCGGCGTGACTGTCAAATTCCATGGTGTGGTTCGTGCCGTCGCTTTGGACATGACGAGGGCCACTGCGCACGGACGTACGCCAGCGTCGCCGGGCCAGTGAGCAGTGATGAGACGTCAGCACTTCTCATGGATGAGGCTGACGCGGAGGAGGCATCGAAAGAAGCTAGCGGATCAGCGGTGCAGGAGACCACGTCGGCTGCTCCTAGGGCGCATCAGTTGGACGCGCAACCCAAGGCTCGCGCATCTCCTGGACAGACGCCTCTACCTCCGGCACAGGACGCCGTGGCGGCGTCAAAGAACGCAGCGTAAACGCCTGACGCGTCTTCGGAGAACGCCACCCAACCGGTGGCGGAGCCCATGGACTTTTCCCCTGAAGGGATCAGCCACATGGCCGGAAAGCGGTCGCACGATGAGGCCGTGAGCAAGGCGTCGCAACCGGATGATATAGGCGGTGATGAGCCTCCTTTTAAAGCAGCAGGTATGAGGCGAACGTCCTGGAAACTGCGGCCTAACATTCCGGCCGAATCACGGCAGGCGGGGAAACCGCCTCCGAAGTTTCGTGCTGTAGATACCGAAATGGGGTATGGGGGCGTGCAATGTTGTCGTGAGGGTAGACACCATAAGATAGGGTTTCTTTTCTCTCGATATGGCGATCCACCTTCCTGAAGCACTACGTGTAGCGACTCTGAATGTACGATGTCTTGGAGCAAGAAGGCGACAGTGTCAACTTAGTCGCCTTCTCTTAGAAAACAATCTACACGTGGTGGCAATCCAAGAAACCAAAATTGATAGCTAGGAAGCGACTGATCGAATGGTGTCCACTTTCCGTCAGCATTACGATGTTTGTGTGTGTCCTTCTGTCGGTGTCTCTGGTGGTTGTACCCTTTTCATCCGCAATAGGGTCGGTATAACTGTGCAATCGCTCTTTTCGTGCCAAAGTGGACGCCTCCTGGTTGTCGATTTTTTTTCAATACGGTCTGAATTTCCGTGTCATTTGTGCTTACGCTCCAAATGTAGAGGCGGAGAGAAAGGAGTTTTTTAAGCGTTTTCAGATGTATCTCGATTGTAAAAAAGTACTAGTTTTGTTGGGTGACTTCAATTCTGTTTGTCGTTCGGTAGACCGTGTAAAAGGTTTGCCAGTGCGAGATAAGAGTGCGGAGGTCTTGAATGTTGTAGTTCACGACCACAACTTAGAAGATATTGGAAGTGTTGTCACAAATGGTGCCCGTCCGCAATTCACACATTTTCAAGGGGATAGCCATGCACGACTGGACAGGCTGTATGTGTCGCTTGAACTTGTGCCACTATGCACATCGTACGAGGTTAAGCCAGTGTCTTTTCAGTGACCATTGTCTAGTTATTGCAACCTTTGGTAAAAAAGAAAGCCTCGAGTTCAATAGTTCCAAGTGGGACGAAAGCGCCTCTAGTGAATGCGGTGTTGCCTTAGAAACGTGCCGCAGAAAGTTACACTGCGGTGTATATCGGTAATTATGAGCATGTAAATTACAGAAGTCGCAGTTACACGAGTAGCGAAGTACGTTTCCGCTATATTTCTTCTGCGCACACGCAGAGCCATCTTGCGGCAAACACAGAAGACCCCGTCCTCGCAATGTACGGCGCTGCCCCAACATGTGGCGCGCCACTCGCGGGGCTTTACCCATGATCGCGCCCGCCTTCGTGGCTCGTCGCGGCCTGGCTGTTCGTGCCAATCGCGGCGTTTGGCTCGCGTATATCGTTTGAGTGGGCGGTGCGAACGGAGTGCGATAACGCTATCGCGTTCCACTCTTGAAGGCGAAGCTTAAGCGTCCTCCAATTTTTTTTCACAGCGAAGTAAATAGCCTTTAGGTGGTCGCAAATGTCAGGTCTGTGCTCACTGCACATAAATCAACCGCCGGAGAAGGGCTTTTTTGTTTCCGCGTAAAATAATCTTATTTTCTCGTATATTCACATTACAATCTAATATCACGTATTCAGGTTTTGTGAGAGTAGGTCTCTGGAAGTATTAGGGTATTTGTCACTTTGAGAAATTGGATTAGCTCAATACTGCAATTGTACCAGGCAGGTGGCCTCCTAGAATAAGGGTGCATGCTGCCCCCCCCCCCCCCCCCCCCCCCCCCCCCACGCCTGTGTGTGCGCCCGAGACGAGCGCATGCACACAATGCATCTGTCCTGCTCACGTGGCCGCTTCGCGCGACACTTACTTGCTGCGGGGCCTTTTCTAAGCCGCAAAAACACGGAGCACAGCGGACCGTATCCCTGACGCAGATGGCTTTTTAAACACAGCGGCGCGGGCGGGCGCATGTGGTTGAATGCTCCCACCCCTTCCGTACCCTTTTTCCGGAGCGTTGCGCAGCCGTGCGGCCTGAGCCGCCCGGGCTTACGCCGTATTCTTGAGTTCCATCTACACTTCGACACGGCACCACGGCAAGGTGGCAAATTTTGTGAGTCTGCGACGCATTTCAAGCACTCTTGGCTTTCACGGCACCGAACCGACACTTGTGACGCAGTTAGCGAAAAATAGGTCGGCCGTCCTGGCGTAGTTAATTTGAGTTAATTACTCGTACACGGAGATGTTTGCGACGCTTTCTATGAGCCCCAACATTATCATAACTTATTCCGGTAGTTTTTGAGCCCGCTCTAAACACCCGGTTTTGTGACACAGCGAAAAGCAGCTCGGTCGGGCGACGCAGTTTCGCGTGTAATTCATCTTACTGGGAAGCGCTTTGGCGCTTTTTTCTGACTGTGAACATTACTGCAACTAATTTAGTTAATTTTGGGGGTACTTTTCATGCACTGCGGCCACGCCCGGCGTTGTGACGCAGTTATCGAAAAGCAGCTCGGCCGTGTACCGCAGTTTGCTTCGCGGGTACTGATTGTTACGGGGACAAATTCGCGATGCATTCTCTAACCCCCAGCATTATTGCAATTAATTTCATTAATTGCTGGATACCTTTCAGGTACGCTCTACGCGACTGACTCTGTGACACAGTTAGCAAAAAAAGCAAGCCGGCCGCGGTTACAGTTACATTGGCGTGTACTGAATCTTAGTGAGACAAGTTTGGGCGCCCTTTGCATGGCCCCACAACATAAACCTTTCGGTAGTCACGCTATTCGAAGACGCCACCAGCCCTTGCCAAGAGTGATAACACTGCAGTTTGTTGCTTGCGTCGGCAGAACATGTGAAATACAACGCCGAGAAGCTCAAAAACCAAGAACTCTAAAATTGTCTGTTCTGAGCGACTGAAAGCAGGCTTTACACCCACGCATTTCTCTTGAGTGCGAATAGAAGGCATTCTGAGAACCAGCGTTGTGGCCACGTGTATTTATGCAGCGTACTTACTACCGCGTCGGTTAAGTACAAGTTGTTTTGGAAACGCGCAGTCGCCCAGGCTTTAGTGCTCATAAAGAGCAGAAAATAATGCCCGGCTAGGGAGGAGTGCTCGATAATCAGATATATTTTTTTCATAATGAAGAGTATGTCTTCACATGAATCGAGTATTTTCGACGCCATCTATGCAAAAGCGAATTTAATTTGTTTGTAATGCGGCCCATTCACCAATTTCGCACGATTCTTCTCTAAACTCAGTATCTCTATATCAGGTCTAAGTACCAAAAAGACACGCTTGCAATTAACCTTTTTTCAGCCGATGTATTGTCGTGGAGCTTTGTACAGGAACTACTCCTGCTTACCTGGTGCCACAACGCTGGATGAATGTGCAAAAAGCTCGAAACGATTATTTATATAGAGCGAAATATACACTCATTCACAAGGCGTCTTGCGTCTATTCTATAACATTGCACGTGGCACTGATTCGATAGAGGCTTGTAAAGATCACTCTCAATCATTTTAACTAAATGATTCCGCACTGTGACCACGCGCGATTGTGCAGCAGAAGCAAATAATAATAATAATAATAATAATAATAATAATAATAATAATAATAATAATAATAATAATAATAATAATAATAATAATAATAATAATAATAATAATAATAATAAATACTGCACCGATTAGCGTAGCCGGCATTGCAAGTGACAGCTATACTCGTATGCAACTTTCTGTGGCAATGAAGGGAAAGCTACGGAGGCAAAGCGCGCACAAATGAGAGCGCTTCTGAAAATTGTTCCGTGTTTTCATCCGCGTCAGTTTAGGCTGGGGAAGAGAAAGTAGAAACACGTTATTACCAATAGTTAAACAAGATAAAAGACACCACTGAATGGAAATGTTTACGTATTTTCCGACTTTTCCTTTACACGTCTGGGCAAACGCCAAACCGTCGGATGTGAGGCTGCTCCAATTTATTGTTTCTTCCGAGCAACCAAAAGCACTATCAAACGCTGGCGGATTACTTGGCGCCATAACACATGTGCAACAGCCACGCGCCCGTAGCTTTGCCTTCATTCTAACAGAAAGTTTTTCGCGAGCATAGCGTTCAAGACGCGCGAGCCCAGAACCGATATCGAAAGATGTTCATTCCATCCGCTTCCTACGCTGCAGTCGATTCGGCCGTTGGACTTCATGGGAGTGTTGTTGCGTACTCCAGGGTAGCGTACCGTACTGCTGCCGAGAAGTAGCGACGCCTGCCTATCGAAGCTCGACCGACATATTGGGTAGCGTGGCGTTGTCGGCGGACTGCAGGCATCCGGTAGATCATGGCGACCAAGCAGGGGCGAGACGATTTGCTAGTGCGAAACTTGCACGGTTTATTCAAAGGTAGTTGAAAGAAAATAGGAAAAAGCATGAAGTATGAAGTCTCAAGTATGAAGTCTCAAGTATGAAGTCTCTCAAAGTACATTTCGGAGCCCCTTAAATAGGCTCTCTACAAGTTGTGGGCGGGATCTTGCTTCCGTCGAATGACACGTCACAGGCACGGAGAGAGGGCCCCGTGGGCTCCGGCTCAGGGGGTGGGAGAAGGGGATGAGGCAAGCACACACGATGCCACGACCATGAGAGGCGACGGGGATGAGGTCAGCACACGCGATGCCACGACCATTAGAGGCGACGGGGATGAGGTCAGCACACGCGATGCCACGACCATGAGAGGCGACGGGGATGAGGTCAGCACACACGATGCCACGACCATGAGAGGCGACGGGGATGAGGTCGCTCGTGGGCTCCGGCTCAGGGGTAGGGTGAATGACCTCTCGCCACGTGGTGTCAGACGCCAACCCTAACAGCATCTCCGGCGGGGGAGGAAGATCCCGACGTGTAGTGTTTGGATCCCACCGATGGCATCGGTTGTTGGGAACTCGGCGCTGACGCCCGTGGTTGTACCTGGGTCGCAAGCCCCAAGGGTAGCGTTGGCCTGGCGGCCTGGGGTACAACTGGAAGCATCCGAAGGTCCCGGCAAAGCATGAGTCGACTGGTAACAACAAAACAACTTGTTTATTTTAACATCGCAAAGAGTTGGCGGTCAGGTTGACCGAAGTAGAGAGACGGGAGAGCACTTTACTCAACAGAAGAAATCGGAGCCCTCCTTTTTGGCGTCCGGGGGCAGCTGTTTTTATACTCTCACAGTTGAGGGCAAGAAGGAACCCCTCAATAGACGAGCACGTGATTGTACAATGGGCTAAGGTGACGCACACTGCCGCCGGTCGGGCACAAAGACTGGAAGGAGAGGGTGACCCCCTGCTTTCGCATCGCCTGGTTCGGGCACAATGACTGGAAGGAGAGGGTGACCCCTGCTGTCGCATCGCCTGGTTCGGGCACAATGACTGGAAGGAGAGGGTGACCCCTGCTGTCGCATCGCCTGGTTCGGGCACAATGGCACATACACTCACACACGCACATGAAGACACGTGGCATCGGAACATGCCTGGAAACGCCTGGAAACGCCTGGCGGGGAGCGTTGCGGCGACGCCGAACGGGCCAAAATGTCTGCCGCCCCGCCGCAGTCGCGCCGGCAAAACCGCGTGTCGCAGGCGAAACGCAACAGACCGCCCCGCCGGGGGAAGGAGATCCCGATGGACAGGGGACTGCATCCGCTGTCCGGAGGGATGTCGCTCGATGATGCTCATAACCGAAGTCGGGCGTCCCTCGACGTTTCTTGAGCGCAGCGCACAGAGAAGGCCTCGTTCTCTCCTTCAGGTTCGCACGGGACACTGCAAAGTGACTTCGGGAGAGTTCACATTTTTGTTCTCGTTCCCGGCAAGCGTTAGAACTACGCTGAAACTCAACCGCTCAGTCAGCAAGCACGGCACAACCCTCACTAAGCCCTGCCAGGCTCTTTCCCCTTTTTATACCACTGCCTAGTTCCTTACAGTAGTCTAGCATCACTCAGAACGCGTCCACAAATTGGAAAATTGCACTAGAAAGCATATCATCACTTTGAAACACTAAACAAAAGCAATATGTTTAAAAAAAAATCCTGCCTCAGGAAGAAAAACATCAGTAACCAACAATTTTGAGGCTGATTCCTACGTTAGGGGCTTCGACTTAAGCCATCGGCGTTACCGTTGAGACTCCCCTTTTTGTAACGCACCTCAAAGGAATATTGTTGTAAAGCGAGGCTCCAGCGCAGGAGGCGGCCATTTTTGGGAGAGATGGTCTGCAGCCATTGGAGAGGGCAGTGATCCGTCTCAATGATAAACCTCGAGCCGGCTAGATAGCATGACAATTTCTGAACGGCCCACACGAGACATGCACACTCTTTCTCGGTGGCGCTATACGCCTGCTCACGACTGGTCAACTTACGACTAGCATACAGGACGGGGTGTTCTACTTCTCCCTTTTCCCGTTGGCACAGTACAACGCCCATGCCTCGCTCACTAGCATCGCACTGAACAATGAACCCTTTTGTATAGTCTGGCGATCGTAGCACAGGCTGGCTTGTTAGGGCACTCTTTAGGGCGCTAAACGCTCTTTCCTTTGTCTCGTCCCAGACGATTGTTTGGGGCTCTGTTTTTCTTAGAGCATCCGTCAGGGGAGCCGCGATATCAGAGTACCTGGGGATGTACCTCTGATAGTAGCCGGCGACACCTAAGAACCACCGAATATCGGTCTTTGTGCGCGGTTGCGGAAAGTCTCGCACAGCGGCTACTTTTATTTCAGAGGGGCGGCGACGACCCTGACCAATCACGTGACCGAGGTAGACAACCTCGGCCTGTGCTAACTGGCACTTAGGAGCCTTTACTGTCAAGCCCGCTTCGCGCAGGCGGGTTAGCACTGCCCGCAAGTGTGTCATATGCTCAGACCAGGATGCGGAGAATATCGCTACGTCGTCTAGATACGGTAAAGCGAATTCTTGCTGTCCCCGCAACACTTTATCCATGAGGCTTGAAAAACAGTATGGCGCGTTCTTCAAACCAAAACTCAACACTTTAGGACGGAATGTTCCCATTGGTGAAATGAACGCCGCATACCTACTAGCCTCTTCTGTGAGTGGAACCTGCCAATAACCCCTGACAAGATCTAGGGTGGAAATAGACTGAGCGCTACTAACTTTCTCAAGGCGCTCCTCGATGTTAGGGATCGGATAAATTTGATCCTTAGTGATGGAATTAAGCCTGCGGTAGTCGACGCAAGGACGAGGTTCCTTGCCCGGTACCTCAACTAAAATCAAAGGGGAGGTATAATCACTCTCACCTGCCTCAATAACACCGAGCTGTAGCATTTTCTTTACCTCAGCCTCCATAATATCGCTCTGGCGGGGTGACACCCGATACGCCTTGGATCGTACTGGCTCTGGGGAGGTAAGTTCTATATCATTGAGTAAGTACTGAAGTCCTACCAGGCCTCTCAGAGAACAGACCTTGAAACTCTTGTAATAGCTGGTGTAGTTCGGTTTTCTGCTCGGGCGACAGCGGTGCTTTACTGATAAGGTCACTAATGACTTGACCGGTGTCTTCCCTGTTCGTCACTGAGCCTAGTCCCGGAAGCTCGACCGGAAGCTCTTCAGGAACGTTTACCATCATGCACACCACTGCTTCCCTTTGTCTATAAGGTTTGAGCAGATTACAGTGGTAAACTTGCTGTGCTTTCCGCTTTCCTGGCAGACTTACCACGTAGTTAACGTCCGACAGTTTCTGAACAATTCGTGCTGGGCCCTCCCACTGCACGTCTAGTTTGTTGTTTAGCGATGTGCGCAATATCATGACCTCATCGCCCACCTCAAAACGACGGGCCCTGGCTGTCCGATCATAATAAACCTTGGCCCTCTGCTGGGCCTTTGTCATTGCTTCACCTGACAACTCCTGTGCCCTTCTTAAGCGTTCGAGGAGCTTAAGTACGTACTCCACCACGACTGGGTCGTCGCCCCTACCTTCCCACGATTCTCGAAGCATGCGAAGCGGAGATCGAAGCGAGCGACCGTACACCAGTTCAGCTGGCGAAAACCCCGTAGCCGCATGCGGCGCGGTCCTTAAAGCAAACATCACCCCAGGCAGACACAGCTCCCAGTCAGTTCGATGTTCAAAACACAACGCTCTCAACACGCGCTTCATGACGGAGTGGAGCTTCTCAACGGAATTCGACTGTGGGTGGTACACTGAGCTGTGTAACAGCTTTACCCCACACCTTTCGAGAAAAGTTGTCGTCAAAGCGCTAGTAAACACTGTGCCCTGATCTGATTGGATTTCCGCAGGGAAACCAACTCGCGCAAATATGGACAGTAGTGCATTAACTATCTCAACTGAGCTGAGTTCTTTAAGCGGCACTGCTTCAGGGAACTTTGTCGCTGGGCAGATCACAGTCAAAATGTGTCTGTACCCCGTGGCTGTTACCGGCAGAGGTCCCACTGTATCAATAACGAGCCGTCTAAAAGGCTCCGTTATGATAGGTACCAATTTCAACGGCGCCCTTGATTTGTCCCCTGGTTTGCCCACCCGCTGACAAGTGTCACATGTCCTCACGAAATGGTCTGCGTCCCGAAAACACCCTGGCCAATAGTACTCTTGCAAGAGACGGTCCTTAGTTTTCTTAACTCCTAGGTGTCCGGACCACGAACCCCCGTGTGACAAGCGCAACAGATCCTGACGATAGCATTGAGGCACGATCAGCTGATCGAACTCCACTCCTCGGCGGTCTAGATACTTCCGGTACAGGACTCCACCTCTTTCCACAAAACGCGCAGTTTTCCTGGCGATACCTTCTTTGACATTGCAGCGCACGTTTTCCAGGCTGCCATCCTTTTTTTGCTCGGCTATCAAAGCCGACCGGCTGACTTTTAGCAACCTATTAAGTCCGTCTGACGTAGGCGCGATGAGCAAATCAGTAGATAGCTCTTCTAACTTTCCCGTGTCGGGCGTTTCCTCTCCAGTATCTGGCGCCTTTAACGTTACAGACTCAAGTTTATTCAGTTCGGGCGTGCTCTGAATATCAGCTTGCTGCGCCTCTGACCCTTTTTCGTTGTTTGATAACGTCGGCCCCGCAACTACCGCCTTTGCAGCGAGCTCCCGAACCTTCGATCTGGTTAAGGCCTGAACACTAGCTTCACCAAACAAAAGCCCCTTCTCGCGCAGGAGGTGATCGGACCTGTTTGAAAATAGGTACGGGTACTGGGGTGGCAGCATAGATGACACTGCCGCCTCCGTCTCAAGCGCTCCGAAAGGTCCTTCAATAAGCACCTTTGCTACTGGCAGACACACGCTATGAGCTTCCACGGCTTGCTTGATCCATGCGCACTCGCCCGTGAACATATGGGGTTCTACGTAAGACGGGTGAACTACATCCATCGTAGCTGCGGAATCGCGAAGCACTCGGCACTCTTTCCCGTTCACGAGGAGGTCTGGCATGTAAGGCTCGAGAAGCTTCATGTTCTCGTCAGTGCTGCCTAATGAAAAAAACACGACTTTTGGTGTTGTTTCCGGACACTGCGCCGAAAGGTGACCCGGCTTCTGGCACGTATAACAAACGCGCGCTTGCCTCATCTCGAACCGCTTTCTGCGTTCGGCTTCGGCTGCCGCCGTCTCCTTAGGTTCGGTCGCACTGCTTCCACTCGCATCCGCACTACGCGTGTTCCCCTTTGCTCTCATGGGTGTGAACTTCGGCCTCTCAAACTTCAAGCCAAATTCACCCTTTTGACCGTCCTTAGCTCCGCGAGCCCGACGCGTCACAAACTCCTCGGCTAGCTCAGCGGCTTTAGCCACCGTACAAACGTCTGGCCTATCCAAGACCCAGTATCGCACGTTCTCCGGTAACCGACTATAAAACTGTTCCAGCCCGAAACACTGTAGAACTTTATCGTGGTCACCAAACGCTTTCTCTTCTTTGAGCCACTCCTGCATGTTTGACATAAGCCTATACGCAAACTCTGTATATGACTCACTTTTGCCTTTCTCATTTTCCCGAAACTTCCGACGGAACGCCTCCGCAGACAGCCGGTACTTTTTTAGAAGACTCGATTTCACTGTGTCGAAATCCTCTGCCTCCTCTCTATCCAAGCGAGCGACTACGTCGGCCGCCTCGCCGGGTAACAAAGTGAGCAAGCGCTGTGGCCACGTTTCCCGAGAGAACCCCTGCTTCTCGCACGTTCGCTCAAAGTTAACCAGGAACAAACCAATGTCCTCTCCAAGCTTAAACGGCCGCATCAGGTCAGTCATTTTGAACAATACGCGTTCTCCTGCACCGTGTGCCTGACTTCCATTACGAGCGCGTTCTATCTCTATCTCGAGACGCTTCATTTCCAAAGCGTGTTGACGGTCGCGCTCTTCTTTTTCTTTCTCTTTTTGTTGTTTAAATTCGCGCTCCTGTCTTTTTGCAGTCTCCCTTTCCTCAATGGTCTCAAGGCATTCCGACAGCTCGTCATCCTCAGCTTCTAACTCAAGAATAGCCTTTAGCAGTTCTGGTTTTCTGAGTTTGTCCGAGACATCCAGACCCAACTCTCTTGCAAGCTCCAACAATTTCGGTTTGCGCAACGACTTCAAATCCATGGCTGCTCTGAATGCTGCTTTCTCTACTGCTTACTATTGTCTTGCCGCAAACTAACCCGGCAGCAACGACAACCACAATTACCAGCTCTGTTTCTGACACTAACAAAAGCCTGGCAAAGCTCAGAAGAAGAAAGTCCCGCACTCACCAAACCTCGCAGCCAAGAGTCTAGCGCAGTCGTTCCGCTGCAGGCAACCAGTCATCACACAGGGCTCGTTGCACTGCTCCCGGATCGTCGATGAGCTGCTCAGCATACAGTCAACTGCATCTCTTCGCTGCTGGCCTCCGTTGTCCCGATCTCACCGCTGGCAGACAGTTGTTTGAAGTCGGAGGCGATCTCACCGCTGCCAACCAGATGTTTGGATCCCACCGATGGCATCGGTTGTTGGGAACTCGGCGCTGACGCCCGTGGTTGTACCTGGGTCGCAAGCCCCAAGGGTAGCGTTGGCCTGGCGGCCTGGGGTACAACTGGAAGCATCCGAAGGTCCCGGCAAAGCATGAGTCGACTGGTAACAACAAAACAACTTGTTTATTTTAACATCGCAAAGAGTTGGCGGTCAGGTTGACCGAAGTAGAGAGACGGGAGAGCACTTTACTCAACAGAAGAAATCGGAGCCCTCCTTTTTGGCGTCCGGGGGCAGCTGTTTTTATACTCTCGCAGTTGAGGGCAAGAAGGAACCCCTCAATAGACGAGCACGTGATTGTACAATGGGCTAAGGTGACGCACACTGCCGCCGGTCGGGCACAAAGACTGGAAGGAGAGGGTGACCCCCTGCTTTCGCATCGCCTGGTTCGGGCACAATGACTGGAAGGAGAGGGTGACCCCTGCTGTCGCATCGCCTGGTTCGGGCACAATGACTGGAAGGAGAGGGTGACCCCTGCTGTCGCATCGCCTGGTTCGGGCACAATGGCACATACACTCACACACGCACATGAAGACACGTGGCATCGGAACATGCCTGGAAACGCCTGGAAACGCCTGGCGGGGAGCGTTGCGGCGACGCCGAACGGGCCAAAATGTCTGCCGCCCCGCCGCAGTCGCGCCGGCAAAACCGCGTGTCGCAGGCGAAACGCAACAGTAGGGGCCAACAGCCGCTGTATGAAGGATCGGCGTTTCGGTATCAGGATTCCCCGTAGAGGTCACGAACCCTTCGTTCGTAGCAGGTAGATTCCGGGGAGTGGTCTACCGTCCTCGTGGCGCTCTTTTGACTTTTCTCCTTTGTCTGGTCCGGTGAAATTGGTCTTTGGAAGCAGGTCTCGCAACTTTTCGTCTCCTGCGTGGGCAAGCAATCACCCCAGAACAGTGCCGCACCCACAACCACAAAGCAGCGAGCACAAGGCCACTCTCCCCCAAGACACACCCGGCTTTTAACAAAAAAAAAAAAAAAAAACCGCTACACTTTCCCCATTTCCTACGCGCGTCTTCCGCCCCCTTAACACTAAAAACAGCCATTTCTTGAAAGCGCTAAGACGTGGTTATTAAAAATCAGCTAACAATCGGCTTCACTTCGGAAAAACATATGAATGCACGAAAAATATGCCTCGGAAACCCGGATGAGCATGAGGCTTTCGATACTCTAGGGGCAACGACTTAAACCGTCGGCATTGCCGTTAAGCTCACCCTTCTTGTAGCGAATATCGAAGGTGTACTGTTGAAGAGCCAAGCTCCAGCGCTAAAGTCAACCGTTTTTCGTAGACATGAACTGCAGCCATGTGAGAGGACAGTGGTCAGTCTCTATGGTGAATCTTGAGCCAGCGAAATAGCAAAAGCTAGCTTCTGTACCGCCCAAACTATGCAGGCGCATTCCTTTTCTGATGCACTGTATGCTTCCTCACGAACTGAAAGCTTTCTACTGGCGTACAGTACAGCATGTTCGTTCTCGTCATATTTCTTTTGACAGGGCACCACCCCCATACCCATGTCACTGGCATCACACTGAAGAATGAGTGGCTTAGAGTAGTCGGGCGCGTTCAACACTGGCTGACTCGTTAGTGCGTTCTTCAGCATACTAAAAGCCTTTTCTTTTGCATCATCCCACTTTACCGTTTGCGGTTCTGTTTTTCTCAGAGCATCTGTTAAAGGACTTGCAATCTCGGAATACCGCGGAATATATCTTTGGTAATAACCCGCCAAGCCAAGGAATGATCTGATGTCCGGCTTCGTGCGTGGTTGCGGGAAGTTCTCTATCGCGGTCAGTTTAACCTCGGAAGGCCGACGATGGCCTTGCCCTATTACATGACCTAGATAAGCTACCTCCGCGCGCCTTAATTGGCATTTGGGAGCCTTAACAGTTAAGTTGGCCGCTCGTAGCCGACACAACACGGTTCGCAGGTGTTGCATATGGTCCGCCCATGATGAAGAAAATATAGCTATGTCATCGAGATAGGGAAGTGCAAAGTCCTGCATTCCTCGTAGCACCTGGTCCATAAGGCTAGAGAAGCAATATGGCGCATTCTCTAATCCAAAATTCAGGACTTTCGGACGAAAGGTTCCCATCGGGGAAATAAACGCTGCAAGCCTGCTTGCCCTCTCGGTTAACGAAACCTGCCAATACCCTCGAGCGTATAGATGAAATTAGCACTGCTCACTTTCTCAAGCCTTTCCTCGATATGCGGTACTGGATAAGTCTGGTCTTTCGTGATTAAATTGAGCCTGCGGTAGTCGATACATGGCCGCGGCTCTTTGCCTGGGACCTCAACCAAGATAAGAGGTGAGGTATAATCACTCTCTCCTGGCTCGATTACACCTAGCTCTAACATCTTGTTTATTTCAGTGGTCACGACTTCACGTTGACGAGGCGAAACGCGATAAGCTTTCGAACGAACAGGGTCCGACGAGGTTAACTCGATATCGTGAACGATCGCAGTCGTCCTGCCCGGTGTGTCTGAAAATACATCTTTAAATTCAAACGCGAGTTCCCTCAGTTCGGCCCTCTCAATGGGATTCAACTCCGCTTGTTCTACTAACTTATCAATGATCTCGTCAATGTCTTTTGTCTCCGTCACTGCTGGTAACTCTGGAAAGTCGACAGGCATTTCCTCAGGTTGGTTAAGGGACATGTTCACAATGGCTTCCCTCTGCCTGTAGGGTTTAAGTAGATTGCTATGGTACACTTGTGGTGTCCTTCGTTTTCCCGGTACCGTGATTACGTAGTTCGTTTCAGATAATTTCTGAATTATGTCAACCGGCCCTTCCCATTGAACCTCTAGTTTGTTTTTCAACGAGGGTTTCAGGATCATTACCTTTTCCCCCACTTCACAGCGTCGCGTGCGAGCCGTCGTGTCATAGTAACGCTTAGCCTTGCTTTGTGACTTACGCATTTCCTTCCCTGCTAATTCCTGAGAAGCGTGCAGACGGTCCAACAGCTCTAGCACGTATGCCACAACCAAAGGATCGTCTGCCCGGCCTTCCCAGGCTTCTCGAACAATGCGGAGAGGGGAGCGAAGGCAGCGTCCGTAAACGAGCTCAGAAGGTGAAAAACCTGTTGATTCGTGCGGTGCAGTTCGAAGCGCGAACATTGCTGCAGGCAAGCAACTCTCCCAATCGGCTTTGTGCTCATGACAAAGGGCTCGCAAAAGCCGTTTCATGACTGAGTGGACTTTCTCTACCGCGTTTGACTGAGGGTGGTACACTGAGCTATGGATAATTTTAATACCGCACCTTTCCAGAAACGTCGAGATCAGTGCGCTCGTAAAGACGGATCCTTGATCTGACTGGATTTCTGCCGGAAACCCTACTCCCGCGAAGATAGATAAAAGCGCGTTGACGATCTCCGCCGAGCTTAGTTCTTTGAGAGGCACGGCCTCGGGAAACTTCGTTGCGGGGCATAGTGCCGTAAGAATATGTCGATAGCCAGACTGCGTCGTAGGAAGTGGTCCCACTGTGTCTATTATGAGCCTGCGAAATGGCTCCGTGATAATGGGAACAAGTTTCATTGGCGCTTTAGCCTTATCTCCGGGCTTGCCTATGCGTTGACATATGTCGCAGCTTCTTACAAATGCTTCTATTTCTCGAAAGCAGCCGGGCCAGTAAAATTTCTGCAATAAGCGGTCCTTTGTTTTACGAATGTCCAGATGCCCTGTCCAAAAGCCTCCGTGAACCAGGTGCAGGAGCTGCTCACGATAGGGCGCGGCACCACGAGTTGGTCGAATTGCACACCCTTTCGACTGGTGTGCTTTCTATAGAGGACGCCTGCCCTCTTGAGGAACTTCACATTCTGTTTGGCCACACCTTCCTTAGCGTCCGGCCTTAGGTTACGCAGGGTGGAATCTTTTTCCTGCTCAGCGATTAATGTGGCAGGGCTTATATTCAATAACCTTTGCCTGCATTCTGCCTCGCGAGACATTTCAGGCTCCGCTGCTTTCCTGACTTCTTCATTAGCTGGCGTACCTTCCGCATCATCCCCTATAGGGCCGTCCAGTTCGGTACTGGTGGACGAATCCTCCTTCAAACCTGTTTCCTCCACTACTGGACCCTCATACACTGCCTTGGCCGGGAGCTCCCGTGCCTTGGAACGAGTTAAGGCTTGCACTATCCCTTCACTAAACCCGATTCCTCTGCGTCGTAGCAAATCCTCAGATTTGTTAGAAAACAAATACGGATACTGAGGCGGGAGATGTGCCGAGACGGCAGCTTCAGTGTCTAATACTCCAAAAGGTCCTTCGATACGAATCTTGGCCACAGGGAGACAAACACTGGAGGTTCTTACGGCTTGCCGTATCCAAGCACATTCTCCCGTGAACTGGCCTTCCTCAACGTACGACGGGTGCACTACATCCATTGTGGCTGCTGAGTCGCGAAGCCCTCTACACGGTTTGCCGTTCACCACGACGTCTGTAATGTACGGTTCGAGCAAGTTCAGATTCTCTGCGTTACTACTTAGTGACATCAACACTAGTTTGGAATTTCTGCATCCCACGGAGATATGCCCCGTTTGCCGGCAGTTGTAGCAAACTACTGGTTTCTTGGCCTCGAAAGCCTTTTTCTTTTGCTTTTCTGCCCTCTGTTCGGGTGACTCTTTTTCTCCTTCGCTGTCCTCGTCACTACGTTTTCCTGAATATGATCTTTCCTTTGTTTTATACCGACTTGACTTTGACCACCGTTTTAGCTTGTCGGGTCTGCATTTATTCATCTCCTCCTTAGGGGCTTCGCTGCCTTCGTCCGCACGGCGAGTTACGTACTCCTCAGCGAGATCGGCCGCTCTTAAAACAGTGTCCACGCCTGGTTTATCGTGAAACCAATACTTGATGTTTACTGGCAGCCGGCGGTAGAACTGTTCTAAAGCAACGCACTGCATTGTCTTTTCGGTATCGCTAAGTGCACCGTCTTCTCTGAGCCATTCCTTCAGGTTTACCTCCAAGGTGTATGCAAAATCTGAATATGACTCACTTTTGGTCTTCTCGACTTCCCTGAAGTTTCGCCTGAATGCTTCAGCTGATAATCTATACTTTTTAAGCAGATTTGCTGTGACTTCATCGAAGTCCTCTGCTTCTAATTTCCCCATGCGGGCGATAATATCAGCTACCTCTCGTGGCAGTAACGTAAGCAAGCGTTGCGGCCACGTGTTTCTCGCGAATTTTGCCTTCTCGCACGTGCGCTGAAACTGTACCAGAAAAAGACCTATGTCCCCTCATACTGCGTAGGGTGCCATCAAGTCTGTCATTCTGCGCTCGCTTTCACGTGCCTCTGTGCTAGGTCTTTCGCTATTTTGCGCTTTCAGAAGCTCAATCTCTAGGTGCTTTATTTCGAGGTCGCGCTTTTCTTTGGCCTCACGTGCTGCCCGCTCGCGCTCCTCTTTTTCCTCTAGGCGCTTACGCTCTTCTTTTTCCTCAAGGCGCTTGCGCTCTTCTTTTTCCTCAAGGCGCTCACGCTTTCTCCTTCTTTAATGCTTTCGAGGCATTCCGTCAGTTCCTCGTCGTCTGCCCCGGTCGCTTCGATTGCCTCAATGATCTCCGGCTTTCTCTTTGATTCGGCAATTTGGAGGCCCAACGCTTTGGCCGCTCAATAATTCCGGCTTCTTTAGTGCCTTCAAGTTCATGGCTGCCCTTAGTGCGGCCAAACCTTCACTCTATACAACCTTGACGTACTCAAACTTCCGTCAAGGGTTTAAAGAAAAATCACTGCAATATACTTTCCAAAAAATACGTAAAAGCCAAGTGATATCTCGGTGAAGAAAAGCCGTGCACTCACCATATGCAGTCATGATCCGGACACCTTCTTTAAGAACGTTGTTGCCAGGACGAAGAGGCTACGATCTCGTAGTTATCGTCCAATTTGGGGTTTCCAGGATTCCGTATCCCAATCGCTGCCAGCCAGTTTGTTGCGTACACCACGGTAGCGTACCGTACTGCTGCCGAGAAGTAGTGACACCTGCCTATCGAAGCTCGACCGACATATTGGGTAGCGTGGCGTTGTCGGCGGACTGCAGGCATCCGGTAGATCACGGCGACCAAGCAGGGGCGAGACGATTTGCTAGTGCGAAACTTGCACGGTTTATTCAAAGGTAGTTGAAAGGAAATAAGAAAAGCATGAAGTATGAAGTCTCAAGTATGAAGTCTCAAGTATGAAGTCGCTCAAAGCACATTTCGGAGCCCCTTAAATAGGCTCTCTACAAGTTGTGGGCGGGATCTTGCTTCCGTCGAATGGCACGTGATAGGCACGGAGAGAGAGCCCCCGTGGGCTCCGGCTCAGGGGTGGGGGAAGGGGATGAGGTAAGCACACGCGATGCCACGACCATGAGAGGCGACGGGGATGAGGTCGCTCGTGGGCTCCTGCTCAGTGGTAGGGTGAATGACCTCTCGCCACGTGGTGTCAGACGCCAACCCTGACAGTGTCCGCTCTTGTTGAATGTCATTCTTTATGGTGGAACTCTATACTTCTCAGAGTTTACGTAAGGAATGAGACTGCTTGAAAAATTCAGAAGAACAAAAGGCTTACTAGATGGATAAACATATACCACGTAGATGTAGATCATGCAGATGTATAAACATGTATCACATATATAAATTATAATAAATATATGTTTCAGCCTACTGGACATTTCATTGCCGTTGATTGTTCACAGCCGTTTTTCACTACACTGCATGGACCTTGATGTAATTATGAATAAAAGATATATACCTTGAATGACTGCACAATTTGGCCGGGATCCACTGTGTGCAAAGGCCGTTGTGCAAACAGCGATGTAAGTAGAAGGACGACAGCAAGAAAAACGGCGTCTTTTCTGTCCGTCTCGGTGTTCTTTTAAATGCGTAAGCGTTTCTGTGGTTACCCAACGAGAGAACTGTCCGTCCATCTCTCCATCTCGTGAGACGATCGCTCTGAAGATGGAGCCAGAAACCTGTGGAAGAAGACGACGACGATCGCGCGAGCAGTGGCAAGTTGTTGTTGTTGAAAAACTTTTATTGCTCTCAGACGAGAAGCACATGGAGGCACGCACATGGGCCGGTCCTTAGGGGCCCGGCCCTTAAAATACTGGGTGGAATCCCTAGTACGGCACCCCAGTGGCGTCGGCAGCTGCCCGGGCGCGCTCGACCAAGGCCCTTTGGGCCTGCAGGTCATAGCAGCCGAGCAGGGTCGCCTCCCAGTCCTCCCGAGTGGGGTTTGGGTGAAGGGCAATAGCTGGGTTAGATGGGCAGGCCCACACCATGTGGTAGATGTCCGAAGACGTCTCCGCACAGTGCGGACAAGTGCCCGTGAAAGAACGATCAAAATGTTTGAGTGCTGCCGGGCACAGCAGAGTGTTCGTATAGAGACGGAGTAGAAGCCGCTCCTCTGTCTTAGATAGACCTTTACTCGGGCGAGGGTAAAGGCTATGGCCAGATTGATAATGCAGGACAATGTCTTTAAAAGAATACGCGGGATTGAATTCAAGATCCTGATCTAGGGGGTCGAGAAAAGAAGCCCGGAGAGAGAGCGCGCGGGCGGCGGCATCGGCTGCCTCATTCCCCTCGAGACCCATATGAGCAGGAGCCCATACTATGTTCCGGTGAGCGGGGTCCCCGGTGTAGGTGCAACTTTGAAGTAGTCGGTAGGCTAAGTATGGAGCCCAGCCTTGCTCGACGTTCCGACAGGCCCCTCGCGAGTCGGAGATAATTGTTTTGGAATCAGAGTGGGTAGCAGCCAGTGAAATGGCGACCTCCTCCGCATGAGTTATGTCGCGGGCGCGAAATGTAAGCCCGTTAACTGTTTTGGACTGGTGGACGACTGCGGCCGTGTACCATCCCCCATGGTGGGGGCCGGAGGCGTCCACGTAATAAGTGCCGGGTTTCGACCCATAGTGGCGGCCCAGGGCTTCCGCCCGCGCCAGGCGCCGACCATTATGGTCCTCACGTGTCATGTTGTTAGGAAGAGGGCGTACGTGGAGGGCGCATCCCACTCGAAGGGGAGTCGTACTCGCTCTTCCATAAGGGTGGTGTGTTGGATGTGTAATCGGGCAAGGAGGCGGCGACCCGACAGTGTCTTAGAGAGGCGTGTGTATTGGTTAGTTAAGTGAGCCTCTCGGAGCTCCCGGAACGTGTTCACCATGCCTAGACCCAGGAGTCGCCGGTTGGAGGTGTTCACGGGGAGATCGAGGGCTCTCTTAATAATTTTGCGGAGGATGACTTCGAGTGCATCCTCGTCTTGTTTCCGAAGGTGGAGGTAAGGAGTCGAATATAAGATTCGACTGGTCACGAATGCATGCGCCAGCCGCAAGGCGTCTTTGCACCGCAACCCCCCGCGTTTGTTGGAAACCCGGCGGACCATGCGGCCCACCTGGTCCCCCACCTTACGGAGCTGGGCCAGGGTAGTGTTCGACCGTCTATGTTGATCAATGAAAAGCCCCAGTACCCGGACTTCTGTGTGTTCAGGAATTGGTCCTGTCTCCAGAAAGAGCTCAATTTTGGCTGTACACTTTAGTGAGGGGCGTATGTGTACAAATTCAGACTTTTGAGGGGAGCATTGCAAACCACAGTGGCGAGCATAACGGTCCACTATGGTCGCCGCTTGTTGCAGGTTGGCCTCAATGTCTCCGAGTGAGCCCTGCGTGGCCCACAGGGTGATGTCGTCGGCATACAGCGCATGCTGCACACCAGCGACAGCACCCAATTGGGCCGGCAGGTGCATCATAGCCAGATTGAATAGGAGAGGAGACAGCACTGCACCCTGTGGTGTTCCTCTGGTTCCAAGTCGGAAGGGACCGTGTTCAGTGTCCTGGATTTTAATGTAGGAGTCACGATCTGTCAAAAATTGCCGAATGTATCTGAACGCGTTGCGTCCACAGCCGGTTTGTGAAAGATGGGTGAGTATTACCTCGTGAGTAACGTTGTCGAAGGCCCCCTTCAAGTCTAAGGCGAGTACGACCTTATCGTTGTGGGGGCATTCGACCGGGTCAAGGATGTCCCGATTGAGTTGTAGCAGAACATCCTGTGCGGACCTGTGCGGGCGAAATCCGAACATGGTGTCTGCGAAGATGTGTTGATTTTCCATGAACTCGGACAACCTGTCACGCACCATCGTCTCCATTAGTTTGCCCACACACGAGGTGAGAGAGATGGGGCGAAGGTTGTCCGTGTTGATGGCCTTGCCAGGTTTGGGAATGAAAGTGACCAGAGCGGTTTTCCAATCGTTGGGGAGTGGCGCGTCCCCGAGCCAGATTGAATTGATGTAATCCAATAAGGACTGGTAGGCCGGGTCGGGTAAGTTAGCGAGTAATTTGACCGTAATTTTGTCCCGACCCGGGGCTGTGCCACGTTTCATTTTCGCCAGGGCTGCCCGCAAATCGTGGAGCTGGAACGGCTGATCCAACTCAGCGTTCTCCGAACCTGCATAAGAGTACGCCGATCCGCAGGGGTCCTGGGTAGTGCACAAGTATTGGTCCCGTAACTTGTGCGCTAGCTGAGTTGTGTTGCCGTGAAAACTGTGTATGGCACGTTGTAGATGTTTATGAGTTTCTGTGCGTGTCTGCGTTGGGTCTATAAGGGCGCGGAAGAGCCGCCAGGTATTCCTGCTGGACATCTGCCGCGCCGCCGTGTTGCAACGATTCACCCAGTTGGCGTCGGCGAGCTGGGCCGCATAATCGGCCGCCCGCTGGGTGAGCTCGGCAATTCGAGCCTTAAGTTTGCGGTTACGCTTCTGTCGGCGCCACCGGCGGACGAGGCAACGCCGCGCTTCCCAGAGGTGGAGGAGGTGGTTATCCACGTCCGATACCGCCTCGGAAAGCTGAATTTTGGTTTCGGTGGAGCGAAGGCTAGAAACCAATTGTTGGGACCATGACTGGTAGCCTTGCTCGAGTATAGATGTCGCTGTGTTGTAATTTTGCCTAAACTTGGACCAATCTGGGAGTCGGGCCTGTGTTGTGGGTTTTGCTAATTGCTTGGTCCGAATTGTAGTGTTTAGGATGCAGTGGTCGCTACCGAGGGTTTACTCTGTGTTGACCCAGTCTGCATACTGAATGTTGCGGGTAAAGGTCAAATCCGGACATGTATCCCGTGTCACGGAATTGCCTATACGGGTTGGGTGGACGGGGTCCGTGTGAAGAGTGAGGCCCAACGTTGACGCAAGCTCCGCCAACTTGCGTCCCCGTTTCTCTTCACGCTGGTACCCCCAGACTCGACTGGGGGCGTTGAAATCGCCAACAATCAAGAGGGGGTCCCGACCCGCAACTCTTAGCGCACGGCTAAATATGTCGGAGAATGATACATTCGGCAATTTGGGTGTGCAGTAGACATTTAGAATGCGCAATGGTGAGTCCTGTTTGCGGAGGGGGAGGAGAGTCACAATTACATCGGAAAACTGAAGGTGGAGGTCTAAGTCGACCATATTTGCAGTATAATTTTTATGAACGCATATACAAGACGAGGGGTCCTGCTGAAACGTCGTATAGTTTGTTAAGGTGGCGCCCCTTCCTGGCTCTTGAAGGGCCACCACGGCGGGCATATGCTCAAAAGTTGAAAGGAAAAGCCGAAGGTTGGCCCGCTTAGTACGAGACCGTAGTCCTCGGCAGTTCCATTGAGTTACAGTGACAGGATATGCCAATTTAGATAAGGGGGAACGCCTACACCGAGGTTGTCCCGCCATGTTCGGATTTAGGGGTTAGAGGAGAGAAGGTAGGTGTCCCGGAGCCAGCAACCAGGGGCTGAAATTCAGCTCCTGATAGGGGGCAGCTGTCCTCATCATCTTCCAGATCAATTGCTCGACGCGACGATTTGGAGGGCCGGCCGGATACATCTTTAAGAGGACCGGCCCTGCGAGACGTGCGGGGGAGATTCGCGACATGTTGGGCAATCATGGTAGGAAGGGCCTCCATGACCTTGGCAATGATGCGTTCCATTGCCGTCCCGATAAGGGTCTCGAATTTGGCGTTAAGACGGGCTTCAAGATTGGCCACAAAGGCGTCCGACGTCACCGGCGCCGCCGCGTCGCTCTCCATGGCTTCTGCTAGGGGTGCAGATTGGGGGGGAGCAGCGGTTTTAGCTTCTAAGGCTTCAATTTTGGCAAGTAGCATCTCGTTTTGGACCCGGAGAGATGCTACCAAGTTGTGAAGCTCGGCGTCGGTCGCCGAGCTAGGGGAAGGAGAGCGTAGTTGGGAGGAGGAGGCAACCCTGCCCGAGCCGCTCACCTGTTTTCCCTTTTTGACCGCAGTTGCCCAGGCACCGGTCTCGCCTTGGTAGTGGGCTTGCTTCCCCAATCCGCCGTGTGGGGGCGGTGGTGGCGCTTGGTCGCCCTTAGCGTCACGCCCGTTTGGGGGCGCTTGCTTCTTGGAGTTGGTGACGTCACCGCGGGGAGCTGAGCCACCGCCGGTGGCGCGTTGCTGCTGACCTGGCTTCTTCCTCGTCGCGCCAGGTTTTCCGCCCTTTTGGGCGGCCGACTTGGTGTCGAGGCGGTACTTGGCAGTACAGTCTCTGGAGTTTGTGGCATGGCCGCCACCACAAATAGCACATTTCGGATTGCACTCATGAGGGGCCCGCAACCCTTCCACGAAAGGAGCCTGCAGTCCACACAGGCCGCACTTGTCTTGCATTGGATTTGGACATGAGTCTGCTCTATGGCCCACGGTGCCACACACACCACAGGCAGGGATAGTGCGTAGGTAGGGCTGCACTTGGACAATCTCCGAGTTGTAGTTCACTGTCCGGGGCCTCACTTTTCCGGCAAAGGTCAGGCGAGCCTTATTGGAGGTTCCAAATTTACGAATTTCTAAGATGGTGCCATGCCTCCACTGGATACCGTCTTTCAGAGTTTCCCCTGTTTCTTGATTTGCTACAGTGATGACGCCGTAGCAAATTTCTTCGCCATTTTGCTTGAGATGGCCCCGCAGTGGCACGTCTCCCTGAGCCGCTTTGATCACGAAATCACCAAGCAGGCGGTCCGCCAAGTAGGCGTTTTTGGTGCTCGTAATGAGTAGATTTTGCTCGCGGGAAAAGACGAAGCTGAGTTCCGCCGCCATTTGCGGTCCGAGGTAGGCACGCAAGGCCAGGCCCAGCTCACCATATTGGAAGGCACTCCCGATGGCCACAGCGGCTCGGGGCTTGATGATCACGACGAAATCGTCGGGTTGGAACCTGGGGAGAGGTTTGGGCCTCCATGTTGATTTAAGTTGGCAGTCCTTGGCCACACGCGAGACGGGACCGTGCTGAGGTGAGGTCGACTTGCCGGTTGTCGTTGTGGCGTCTGCCGTCATTTTGGCGTTCCGGCGCTGAGAGCGGCTCTCAACGAGACGCAGGAGATTTTCGTTCCGGAGCTGGCCCGATGTTGCTGAATTGGGTTCCTTGGCTTGAGGAATCGTCGACCAGGCCACGGCCTCCGGGTCGTAGCCGCGTTGAGGTGGGGAGTTCGCCATGTTGGTGCGGAGAGCGGTTTCTTCGACGCCGGGTGCCGGTGCAGCCGTTAGGCTTAGCGGCGGCGCCGCCAAGCACGAGTGAAAGTCCGCTCTAAATTGGCGAAAAATTTGGCCCACCTGGATGAAAGTGATGTCCCTGTGTGCCGGGCAACTTGCTGCGTCCGATGGATGCAAAATTGGCAGGGTTCGACGAATTGGTTCGTGGCTCCTGTCGAAAAATGACGGAGCCGAGGTGACATGCGTCCGATCGCTTCACTCGCCGCGAACGCTCCCCCCCAGTGGCAAGAGCGCGTCTCTGTGACCATTTGACGCGTACGATGAGGCACGCACCCGAGCTGTGGAGCTGCCATGCCTTTGGACTGGAACTATGGTGTACTGGAATAGGGTAGTGTGTCGTCCGGCGGCGAAAACGTGCCTCTTCTTGTGATGACCGCCGGGAGTGCTTGAGCACACCGGTCTACGGCAGCGCCATCTGTCGCTGTAGCCTGGAGTCATTGCTGGGAAGAGGAAAAATAATCGTGCAACACAGAGCCTCCGGATTGGCAGTTATGGTTCTCGGGGAGGTCATGGATGCGCGTTTGGACAGTGGCGTAGCAAAAGGGGGGGGCCGGGGGGCCGTGGGCCCCGGGTGCAAGGGGCCAGAGGAGGGCGGGGTGTCATACGCCTGAATACACCCCTCTTTCCGCCGGCTTGACTGGGCGCAAATGGCAAAGAATGCTCCAGTATCGTGTAGCCCGAGCTCATGCACCCGATGCGTTGCGCCGCAGAATTGTCAGCTGCAGCTCTAGCAACACTCCACAAAATAATTGCACGAATGTTAGGGCTAAAAAATTTAATTCGCAAAATGGTCACTAAACTATACGCCTTAGCTGAATGTTTCATGTGGGGGTGCGCTCGTGCCGTGCGTTCATGCGGGAGCAGGAGTCGCTAAACATACAGTGAGGCGTTCTAAGGCGTTGAGGCTCTCGGGTCACTCTTCCGTTCAGAACGCGCAGCAAGGACGAACAAAGACTGCAGAAAGAGGGCGTTCAACCAGCGCGCCCGGGGCTCGCGTTTACGTCGAAGCGTTCGTTGAGAGCGACGTTGCATAAGTGCGGCCGTCAAAAGTCGCGAATGGGATTCGCTGGATCGTCTTCAGACTCGGTGTGGTCGAAGAGTTCGGCGGCGTGTGACTCGACAGGTTGTATGCGCCGCGATGTTCAGCTCGCTTTTACTTCCCCTCTCTCGCTAGCTCCGATAAGCCACTGCGAAACCTGCCGTTATGTTTCACGCTTTCCTTCTTACCCTGGAAAGTTTCAGAAAACTGTTGTTGTTGTATGATTTCATGTCACAAGTACAGTGTCTGTGTCAGCTGCAGAGAATTTTACAAAAATAAGCTATAATTTTGTAAGGATATTTCCCGATATCCTATGAAGTTATGTGTCTTTGTGATTACTAGTATGCCGGTAGCGTGACAAATATGGCAGATAAGTAATAACCATAAGCTTAATAATCCCTTAATTAGTACTTATAGAGGAAGCACTTCAATTTCAAGAATTGAGGACTCAAAGTCATATTATGAACTCAAGAAAAACTTCTTAAACAAAATTGTTTTGGGTGCTACAACCTACAGTAGTTTAGCACTGCTGTCGGCGCCCAGTATGGCAGTAGCGAAAGCAATATGAAATAGTGGACCAGTGACGTTGATCCCTCAACCCTCTCCATTGCGAGTGCAGACCAACAGGTTTCGCTGGCACGGGCTTCATCGTGGTCTTCTATTTTTTTATGGTGACGCCAAGAATCGACGCGAAGCGTGTTCTATTCGGTTCACAATCTTTTGGTGGTACCACAGCTCGGATAATCACGTTTGTCCGTATAGCAGCAAATGAAACAAGGCTTTATTGCTCAGAATGAAGAGAACTAGTAATTGTCATAGCATTGGCGCCCGCGCAGCAGGGAGGCAGGTGTCGTTTTCCGTGTTTCTAATATGGAGGGGAGATCAGCGTCACTGAGAAAATTTAATTTTCGTTTTCGTTCAGGGCTGCCCACAGCCAAAATACTGCGGGCCATAGTACCTACGACGAGTTTTGTGAAGTTGTTGTTGGGCAAGATATGGATGTCGGCCTTCAATTTTGCAAATGCAATGTTGCCGCTAAACATGGTAATTAAAACATTATAAAAATGTTTTTTTTACTTGTGAAGGAAGCCGTATTTGCCACGATGCCGCATTTGTATTACAGTCTGACAGAAGATGTCCACATGCCCTTATCTCAAGCTATCAGTGCAGCACCCTGTGTTATTTGGCGCAGAAAAAACAGCATGTATTGGACTCGAGCTCCACCTCAGGAAAGCTGGCGCCACCGTCGGCGTGACGTGCTATTAGGGATCACGTGGACATAGCGGCCGCGTCGGCTGCTTCGGGAGCGCCTAGGCGAGTTGGAAACGAGAGTTTAAGTTCCCTCGTAAGCTGCGGTCCTCAATAAGTGGCGAGATTTTCCCGCTTCGAGTGTCTCCTTTACAACAATTGAAAGCACTAGAATAGGTAGTGGCTGCCTTTGAAGGCGCACAACATGGTAGGCTACTGCTCAGTGCCGCAGTGCCGGACGTACGTACGCAACGGAGCCCGGTGTCAGCCTTATTCATACGTAGCCGCAGGACAAGAAGCTGCGTGAAGCTTGGCTCGCGAAACATAAAACCGGCAAACAGTCATCGCCTACAACTCGGGTATGCAGCAAGCATAGACGCGAGGAAGATTTCTGCTACGGCGCCGGGTCTGCGATGTTCGAAAAACGCGCACTGAGACGCTCGCCCGAATCCGCTACCCGAATGATGTCATGACGGTTTGGTCTATGAACTTGTCCATGCTATAGATACTGGCAAGTTCAATGGAGTGGAAAGGGAGCGGTAAGAAGCACATTAAAAAAAAAGCATGGCATATGGTCATGTTTGTGTTATGAAATAATGCACTGGATTACAAAAAAAGAAGCAGCGGGAAATCGCACGCTGAGAACACCGATAAACATATAGTGCGACGCAACTCGAGAAATAATATTGAAACGTCCAAGAATTTAGAAAAAAAAATATTGAATCGTCGCGACTGCACATCACAGTCCCCGTAGGCATTGAAGTCTCTACAAAGAAATTATTTTTGAACAGTTTTGATAGCGCCCACGCAACAATGGTCGCTTGTATACTGTCAAATGCTCATATTCTGCGACCTAAAGCTTATGGCACGGTGCGAAAACGCGCCCGCGGCGAAAGCGAAACAGTGCACGGACAAGCATGCAGACGCGCAGTCGGTCGCTGCGAAGCAGTGCGATCGCTGCACTGAGGCTTCGTTCTATTACGCTCTGTTTAGTTATACAAACGCTATAAGAACATATTTCACATAGTTTGCTCACAGCGTTCGCCTACCTTTCACGCAAGAAGCCGGTTCGGGAGACTCCATCGCGGCGACCGCGCACAGTGGCGTTCACTGTACGTATTCGGTAAAGAGATAGCGTCTGTAAAGGATTCTGTGCTTTTAGTTTGCCCAATATTGTTATTCAGACAGTAAAAACCTTCTCTCGTTTCGAAAGTACTTACAGAAATGTCCGGGAGAGCTCCCGCGTGTTGTTTTCACTGAGCGCTGACAGCAAAACCTATGAGGAGCGCGCCGCGTGATCCCTCATACTACGCCAGTGAGGCGCTTCCGATAGATGGCGACTTCGTAACCCCTCGCCGCCAATACCTGCTGCATTCGCGATCTCTGGGAAAGAAAGCGAAGGAGAGGGGGACCCGGAGCACGTGCGCGGTATACAAGGCGGCTGTACCGGTGCTGAAACCCGGAAATTGTCGATATCCTCGCCTTCCTCGACAGCACCCCGGGGGGGGGGGGGGGGCAGAAGACCTATGGGCCCCGGGTGCCAGACGACCTAGCTACGCCACTGCGTTTGGAGCGGGTGGATTGCTTGCTGTGGTTTTTCCTGAAGCGTTCGCACATGCTTTATGTGCACGGCAAGCGCTGGGTTTGCAAATGTGCTTCAAGCGTGTGCGTCCGTCCGTGTGTGTGTGTGTGTGTATGTGTGGAACCTCAATTTGCGCAAGAGATGCGAGATCGGGCACATTGAGAACATTGACTGTATTCTTATCCTTTAGCACCCTTTTACGGAGCGAAATATCTAAGCGTTAGTGGCTGCATTCGTCATAATGCAGTATATTTTTTTCCAGTGAAACCTGGGTGACTAATTTTCTGGCTGATACAAAATGAAAGGAGTCCCGTGCAACCGACCAGGCACAGTGGAGGGGCTCTTTCAGGGCTTTTCATCCTCGTGTCTCTCGAAATACTAAAGAAACATATGCGTGCTTACCGAACGGATCGGGTAGACGAGTGTTCGTTTGCTTTCTTCAATCGAAATGCTGAGGCATAGGCTGAGCAGACGATCAGGAACACCGCATGATATGTGGTCCGAAACATGCAAGCATAGAGTTTCTCACTATCTGCGAATTATGCCGGCATCTCTCTTCTAGGGTTCCTAGAATCGACGCCGTAGCTGCCAATTGCTTGTTCTTCAACCTGCGTTTTCCCAACTTTTCTATTGAAGTGGCCCATTACTATAGTATACTGAGTGTGCACTTTTCTCATCGCCAATTAGGGGCTTTTAATTCGTCTTCGAGGTCTTGACTGGCCCGGCACAGTCGTGGTATAATGAGAAACTCTATGCATGCAAGCATAGACGGCGTTATCGGTGTATCTTAACAGTTTGTACTATTTATTGTGCTAATTATAAGAATTTCAGTTGTGTTTTGCGATCGTTTTAGTTTATAAATGCAAACGGTTTTGCACAACATGTTTAACTTTAGCGCGCTAGGCACACCAGTTGATCGCAGCGCCCAACTGGTGGCGTCATCGCAGAAGCGTCCCCAGTTCTCCCATTGTTTCTCCGTACAAACGACACACTGCCCCATTCCATACACCATATCGGAACGTCACCAGTCCACCTGGCGCCGCCACCTGTAGTAGTTCTTCTTGCCTCATCAGGTCACGTGGCGCCGCCTTGCGCAGCAGTTCGTGTCGCCGCAGTGCTGTAGCATTTACCGTAATGGCGGCAAGATGCCCGCAGCAGCTTAGTGATGAAGAACGGAAACGCAGGAGTGCAGGGTATCAGCGTAAATACAGATTATGCCAGAAACAACTGAGCAACGCTGCGCAGAGCGTGGAACTACAGCTACACGCTGCCGAACCCTGCATACAAGTGGAATGACGCCATGCCGACTCCGCCCGATACCAAAGTTCCAGGGAAAGCTGAACACATTTGCTTCGTTTCCTACATCACTGTCATCATTTCATCCCACGTCCAAATTCCCTGCAAGGTATTTATAATACGACTGAACATTGCTTCTACTCGCCTCTTCTAAGTCGTCTCCTGCAGGTCTAACTTAACAGTTCGGTGTTGAAACCGCGCTTCTCCGTTTCACGTGTCTTTCACGGTCGTTCTCGCAATTATACTAAGCACAGCAGCGCAAGACCACTCAACACTACGTCGTTACTATGAAATGCTTACGCATCATGGAGATAACTCCCTGACGAGACAACGTACACTTTTTGGCCACGTTTACAAACCGGTCTTTATGTGTCATGAACACACGCACGTTGCATTTCCAGATTGCACGACATTTCAGCATAACTACATGCCATCAGAAGGCCCTATTACCCCAGCTGCTCGTATCATGGCTCCAAGCACGGAATTATCAAAAGAAATTGGGTAAAAAGGAAGGGGCGTGGCTGGTTATATTTACTTTATGTTATCAACCAATAGACCTACGCTAGAGAATGTTGATCGATGGTCAGATGCGAATATACCCGATTTCTCGCTCATACCTGAGCCATATTTTTTTCAAAACTGGAAATGAATTTACTCTGCACTGGGATAATCACTAACACCGGAGAAATCGCGCTTTGCTTAAAACAAAGAAATGGGAATTTCTACAGAGTTTCAGCTCCGGTTACTCAAGGTAACGATGAAGAATGAAAGACGCGTCACTGGGCAATGACTTGCGCTGTAAAATATCCGTCCAACCAGCTATCCGGTTCAACCGCAGGAAAGTGACTCTGGTCTCGAAAACCGGTTATCTGGTAAACAGGATTTCAAGAAACGGATATTCAGGATATAGATTCAGGTTAACCGGATATTCGAATAGTCGAATCTCCTAGGTTTTCCCGATCAAATTAGTCAGTGCACCGCCTATTGTGGACCAAGTGCCAGTCAACCTTCCCGCATATTTCAGCAGTATTTAATAAGCTCCTCAAGAGCATTATCAATGTAAAATCTGTTAAGAGCTTAAATATTTCTTATTGTTAAATTTTTCATAGCTGCGTATTACCCTCTTAGTTTTTTTTTGTGTCTTGGTTTATGGTTTGCCTATTGCAACGACTTACTTTTTCGCTTTACTGTTTTCTCGGTTGACTTTGCCAATGGTTTCCTGCTGAAGTTAGTCTTACTCTTTTTTACCTGAACTTCCTGTATATCTATCTGTATTTTATTTCCGGAGTCAGTCCTTTCTTTACCAATGCATACCTGAAATGCCCCTTGCTACAATGCCCTTATGGCACTGCGGGTATTCGCATAAATAAGTTTCATATTTGCGCCACACATTTATTCCCAGTACCAACTAAACTAGTCTACGCGCCACGTATATTAATCCCCACGCCAGTGAATTTAAACCAAAGTAAAGATACATTTGCTGAGATGTTCTAGGAAGTTTTAAATAGCGCAGAAATTTTATAATCTTGCGCCGACTAAACATATATGAAGTTACTCACTGAAGAGTATTGTCAACGAAAAGGCGTTTCCCGCGCACTAAATCATCTAAATGCTGCAGTGTTATCGGCACTATATTTTGCCACAAAAAGGTCATGAAAAGCGCAGAAAGTTCGTTGCTTTCCTGACATGCATTGAAATAAGTGGTTATCCAGCAAACAAGCCGTTCACTTCTAAATCTGGTAAAATCAGGCTGAAAAGTGCGCCACGTGACACCTGATCATTTTGTTTTCTACAAGCCCCGTTCAGATAGCTATCTAATGAATGAGCATGGAACAGTCTCAGCGATTAGGACCACGTAAAGCATCTCAGATCACGTGAAAGAAGGCGTCACAGGACCTCATGTAACAATCGCAAGCCTATTCTGGTGTCCCAAATATATTGGCGCGTATATCAAACTATCGGGATTTCGGAGGGATCTGTGAGCATAACCATTCAGGACACGCCTGACCACGTGGTAACTTATGTCACGTGCGATAGCGTAACTTTTGGAAGCCCACATGCGATTCCCGCACACACTCACACGGGTGTTAAATGAACGGGAATCACAAAAGCTACGCAATGCTGAAGGTGAAACCATTTAGAAAAGGCTGTCGCTTGACATCACGTAACTTTCTCCCGCCCAAGGGCAATGCCCAACGACTCAAAAATGGTTATCAAACGAACGGGAAACTTAACAGCTACGCGAAGATACCCACTTAGCAATCATCAAATTACAGAAGAAAAGCTGTCATGTGATGCCATATCCTGAGCTAGCTCATGCGTAATTCCCAACCTTGCCAACATGCATGTGAAACGAGCAGCAATGGGAGAAGGTATGCGGTGATACCCGCTTAGCGAACTTCAGACCATATCGGAAAGGATGTCACGTTACCATGATTATCTTTAGCTATCCCGTGTGCGATTCCCTACCACACTTACATGAAGATAAAACGAATGAACTTCGAAAAAGTTGTTCGAAGGTGCGCAGGTCCAACCTCGAGGAAGAGGATGTCACGTGATTTCAAGTAAATTTTCCAGACCCATGGATCATTCGCCAACATACTGACATTGATTTCAAACTAATGCCAATCGCAATAGCAATGAGGTGGAATTCACGTAGGGAATGTAAAATCACGTGGAAAAGGATGTCCTGTGGCGCCACGTAAACAACGCTAGTCCATGCGTTTTCTCCAACCATATTTACACGGATATCAAACGAATGGGAATAGCAAAATGTATCTTTATAAATTATGTGGTTTCACGTGCCAAAGCGACCTTCTGAAGTACGCCGTAGTGGAGGACTGAAAATTTCGACCACCTGGGGTTCATTAACGTGCACCTAAATCGATGTACACGGGTGTCTTCGCATTTCGCCCTCATGAAAATGCGGCCGCCGTTGCCGGGATTTGATCCAGCGACCTTGTGCTCAGCAGCCTAACACCATAGCCACTGAGCAACAACGGCGGGTGAGCAAAATGTTTGCGATAGCACCCACGCCGCGAACCTCAAAACACGTGGAAAAGGGTATAACGTGATCTCGCCTATCATACTCTTGCCCTACGTGATTCACTACCATACTTACCTGGATATCAAACGAATGGTCTTCAAAGAAGATCTTTGATCGCACCCACACAAGACATGTCAGACGAGATTGTAAAGGCTATCGAGGGATTAAAATTAGATAGAAAGGAGAAATTAAAAACATCCGGGATCATATTGACGCGAAATAACTTTGCACGTGATGACACGGGACCCTTAAGGCGAGAACGACGAAATGCGTGGTTGCGCGCGCGCTCTCCGAGGACCAGCCATCGCTAAAGGCAGACGTTTTTTTGCCAATCTGTCGTTGGTAAACTGTTTTAGTTGTAATAGCTGGGTGACAATATGAACAAATGTTTTGAAGAAATGTGTAACCACCATGAAGGACATTCAGAGAGAAAACCGTGAGATCAAGACCGAGAATCAGTTCCCTCACTTTTGCGTGCGCACTACTGAATAAGCGTGTACAGGAAGCTGAATTCAATATCGTACAGCTACACCAATACTCCAGAAATAAGAATCTGGAAATCAAAAGTATTGTAACTGCACAGTGTAAAAACCTATGTATCATTCTGAAAAAGTTGGATAAGTTATAAGTGAGCCGATTATTTAATATGATGTTGAGATGTGACACAAGGTTCCCATGAGGGACTTCGGGCAGTCAAACATTGTGGTACAGTTCCGCAGCCGGTCAAAACGCGACGCAGTCCTCAGCAAAGCTCGCAAGAAGCAACTGTCGGCTACTGATCTTGGCTACACATAGTCTTGGGCTGTGCATGTCAATGAAACCTTGTGTGCTGAATTGAAAAGAAAAGTTTGGGGCATTGCAAGCGCATGGAAAAAAGAGAAGAATTTGTGTTTCGCTTGTACACGGGACGACAAGATTTTTGCTAGAAAGACAGAGTTGGCAGGGTCGTTGCAAATAAGGCATGTCTCTAACCTAAATAAAATTGACTAACCAAGGTTTCATGGCTTTTAATGATGACATCACATGTGGAATTGTTATGCATGCATCGCATCTTGCAACGCATGAAATTACTTGTATAAAAAAGAATAAAGAATTTAAAAATAACTGCCTATCTTTTATCCACCTTAATGTGCAGTTTGCCCGAAATGAATTCTTGCACTCATTGCTACGCTTGGCTTTGCTCCTGATCTACAGATGATGGGAGAAACGTGGTATCAGTGCGAATCGGAAGTTCATGTTCGAGTGAGAATCAGTCTTGTCGAAGAGGAGCTGGCTTTATGGTAACGGCAAAAAGCGCAATCTGTTGCAATATTATGGTATCATTTTCCCTTGGTACGTGGCACTATGAAGTACTTGCTGTTAAGTGCAATGATGTTTTCTCAGTCTTATATCGACCACCAGGAGCAACCATGCATGCCTTTCTCTCTTCTTTAGAAAATAAATTGAGCTGGGCGAATCATAATGACTACAAGTTAATTTTGGGCAGGAGACCTAAGCATTGATCTTTTTAAAAGCTTCTACTTCTAGAGAAGAACATAGCAAAACAATCGAATGAAATGGTTTTGAAAATAATATATATAGTCCGACTCGTGCTTCAACTCATAACCTGAACATTACCTAACATCCACCACCCTAACATTGTATCTGGTCTTGTGAGTGCGTCGAATATTGACTTTCATGGCCCAGCGTTTACTACGAAATGCAAAAACCGCGTCGACGCAAATGGTTCGAGGTATGAATATGCACAGCTCGAACAACTTTCCTGACACAATGTCGCTAATCGATTGATCAGAGCTGATGCGTACCAGACAAACAAAAACTGCTTATGAATATTTTTGCACTAGGTTTAAGGCTACCTATGATAAATGCTAAAAATACAAAGTGCTCAACCTGTACGTAAAGGCAAAAAACCATAGATAAACAAAAATTCTATCAGTTAAATTAGCGCCACAAACCGCCTATACAAGTTTCTTTTAATGACACCAGAACTGAAAAAAAGCACCGCATGATTTCATTGCACAAAGGAACAAAGAAAATATTTTTTTTTGCGCAGAGAGAAGAGACAGTATTTACGTAGTGTGTTCAATAACGACGTTATAAGGAAATACGGTGTTGCTTGGTGGCCTAATAACGGTTTGCCCGGGGAGAAGGGAGAACGACTATAAGAGAAATGACATAATCAAGGCTTCGACGAAAGTTCGTCTGGTCAGGCATGGAAATGAAGGGAATTACTGTCACTGACCAAGTCTGATGAATAATCTGACGTTTCGGAACCGCCTACGGGTTCCTTGTTCACTGAGTTGGACAGGAAATCGTCGTCACTTATATAGCCAGAACGTGACACAATGAACATGCATAAACGGCAGGCATAGTCCCTGGTGTCCGGTTCATCGTAGCTGGCGTCGATTGAATGATTAGAGATTCTAGCAGCCGTCGGGATGACACGTTCTGTTCTTTGGCAACAACAGTGGCATTGTCCCAGTCAATCTTGTGATTATATTCCTGCGCATGCTCGGCAATGGCGTTCGTCGAGTGACTATTATTTCTTACGTCACGTTTATGTTTCCTGAGGAGTCTGGAGAACGTCCATGTTTCACGAATTTATGCTTTGTGGCAATTAGCCCATGGTATCTTATACACAGCACCTGGGAATGATTCAACAGGTAACCTGTCTTTCCCATTCCTGAGCTGGTTCCGGAGCTTGCTGGTCGGGATGTGGGCAATGCGCAAGTCGTATTTTCAAAATACGCGCGACAGTGCCTCGCTGATTCCTTGGACTTAAGGGATGGCTGCACGTGCACAGATTGTCATGTTGCTCTCCGAGCTGGCTCAAAACCCCGCTGCTCGGTCCTGCATATGAAACGACTAGGGTAGCCGTTGCGGTTTAGTTCACGGTGGATCGTCCATAATTCCTTTTTCAGTACATCGTCGCCTGAGCAGGCATTTGTAGCAAAGATAAAGGACATCACGTTGAGTGAAGATGACGCCTTGGTCTCGTTCGACGTCACATCGCTTTTCACTAGTGTCCCAGTAGATTTGGCAGTAGCCACGTGTAAAGAAGATATAGAAGCAAACAGTGGTCTTCCTGGTCGCACGTCCTTCGACGTCCCCGAACTTAGCGAGCTGCTGCGGTTTTGTCTAAGAAACACGTATTTTTCTTATGGTGGCAGCCTTTATCAGCACAGGCACGGCAATGGGAGCGTCAATATCGGTCACCACGGCCAATCTAGTAATGAAAGCCTTGGAAGGGAAAGTGCTGGCCACATTCAACCCGGCACCTAAAGTTTTTTATCGCTACGTGGATGACTGCTTCTGTATTTTGAAGAAACAAGACATCCAACGCTTCGTGGACTGCCTGAACGCCCAAAATGCGCATATACAATTCACTGTGGAACACGAGATGGACAACTCGTTGCCTTTCTTGGATGTACTGGTTCGTCGGTTCGTCGCCTTCTTGGTATACAGGAAGCCTACACACACAGGTCGTTACCTCAAGTTTAATTCTTGTCATCCTGTCGGCCACAAGACATCCGTAGTGTCGTCCCTGATAACACGTGCCGTACGCGTCTGCTCAGGCGATGATGCACTGAAAAAAGGAATTACGGACGATCCACCGTGAACTAATCCGCAGCCCCCTACCCTAGTCGTTTCATATGCAGCACCAAGAAGCGGATATTAGAGCCAAGCTCGGAGAAGAATACGACAATCTGTGCCCGTGCAGTCATCCCTTACGTCCAAGGAATCAGCGAGGCACTGTCGCGCGTATATTCAAAATACGACTTGCGCATTGCCCACATCGCGACCAGCAAGCTCCGGAACCAGCTCATGAATGTGAAAGACAGGTTACCTGTTGAATCATTCCCAGGAGTTGAGTACAAGATACCATGCGCTGATCGCCACAAAGCATAAATTCGTGAAACATGGACGTTCTCCAGACTCCTCAGGAAACATAAACGTGACGTAAGAAATAATAGTCACTCGACGAACGCCATTGCCGAGCATGCGCAGGAATATAATCACAAGATTGACTGGGACAATGCCACTGTTGTTGCCAAAGAACAGAACGTGTCATCCCGACGGCTGCTAGAATCTCTAATCATTCAATCGACGCCAGCTACGATGAACCGGACACCAGGGACTATGCCTGCCGTTTATGCATGTTCATTGTGTCACGTTCTGGCTATATAAGTGACGACGATTTCCTGTACAACTCAGTGACCAAGGAACCCGTACGCGGTTCCGAACGTCAGATTATTCATCAGACTTGGTCAGTGACAGTAATTCCCTTCAAGAGAAATGACATTAGGTGATAAAGTTTGATCTGATGAAGCGCTGCCAAATATTTTCAATATGTATTTTACAACCTTAGTAAACAGTACTCACGATTGTTTCTCTGAATCATCTTGACAAATGGACTAATCAATCTGTGTTTATAGCGGCGACTACGGAAACTGAGGTATTCACTACCTTTATCAACAACAGCCGATGTGATGTCGACGGACTCGAGACCATGCCAACTAAGCATGTCCTGGACCCAATTATACATGCATTACCTCACATTTTAATGTGAAGTGTTCTGCAGCGGTACATTCCCGAAAACAATTCAGATTGCGATGGTAATAGTTTTGCACAAAGGCCGTGATAAAAACGAATTAGCAGACTACCGACCAATATCAGTGTTGCCAATTCTTTCTAAGGGTATAGAAAAGCTAGTACATGTCCGTATGACATCATTTCAAATGAAACACAATCTGATTACTATTATGCAGCATGGCTTTGTGAAACGGAAATCAACAGAAACGGCCTTACTTATTCAAAAAGAAAGTATATTGCAGTCGAGTGAACGGCAGTTATGTACTCTGGTATGATTGTTGATTACTCCAAGGCGTTGGATTTTAACAACCATAATACGCTACTCAACAAACTGGAACATTATGATTTTCGAGGCGTCTTTCTTGATCTATTACGATCATATCTTCATAACACAGTACGCTACAAGTGACCATAGACAGATATATGTCCAATTTATGGCCAGTTCACGCGGGAGTGCCACAAGGAAGTATCCTGTGAACACTGTTTTTTGTTTTTATATATATGCTTTAGTTACTATGGATAATAATGTGAAAGTCATGTGCGCGTACGACACAACTATTCTAGTTACTGAACCGAGTTCCACTGAGGCAATTGGTATTGCAAATTAGGCTATAATAAAACTGTCCCCTTGGTCTACCCCACCCGCCGTGGTTGCTCAATGGCTATGGTGTTGGGCTGCTGAGCACGAGGTCGCGGGATCGAATCCCGGCCACGGCGGCTGCATTTCGATGGGAACGAAATGCGAAAACACCCGTGTACTTACATTTAGGTGTACGTTAAAGAACCCCAGGTGGTCGAAATTTCCGGAGTCCTCCACTATGGCGTGCCTCGTAATCAGAAAGCGGTATTGGTACGTAAAAGCCCATAATTCGATTCAATTCTTGGTCTACCCCAAATTCACTTGCCAAAATACTAAAAAGACCACTGTTTAGTTAAAAAATCATAATATCCCTAGAGACTTAACATTACAACTCAATTATTCCAATTGCGCCTACTGTTAAATGCCTTGGGATTATATTCCAGCAGAATTTGTCGTGGAACGCACATGTGTATTTAGTCGCTGATAACATATTCCGTCTAAGTGCAGTTTTGTGCAGGTTAATGTTTTTTTCTGCCTAAAAGCAGCAAGCTTCTCCTGTACAAGTCCTTACTTCTTAGTCAAACTAACTATTGCCATGTTGTTTGGGGTACTGCGTCTCTTAATAATATTGTCACAGTACACAGAACACAAAAGAAGGCCGCCCGGAGTATTCTGGATGTTCCCTGCGGCACCCAAACGCACCCACTTCTGAAAGAAAAACTGAATTTATTTCCTGTGCTTGATATTTGTGACCTAATATTGATTCACTGGTATAAGATTGGTATTAACAGAAATAATAGATCGTTAAATACAATCTCGAAATTAAAACGTACAGATAGGAAGCTAAATACGCGCAGTTGTGAACTCTGAGATACCATGGGCAAGGATTAATTACAACTACCAAATCAGGAGCTTTAGATTACCGCCTTGTATAAACAAGACGTCCATTTTCTAAACATTCGTTATTGTGCTTTTTGTTTTTTCTCTTTGTTTCCGCGAAAAGTAAAAAAAGAAAAAATATTGCATTTTGTGTTAGAGTGTACTTGCCGAATTGTGCATTGCACAATGTATCGCATTACACATTTTTTAATTTCATATATAAATAACGTGCATGCGTAATTACCTCCTCTTTTTTCCGCTTCAATTGTATCATTAGATACGTTCATTTTATATGTGCTATGTATGCATTATCGTCCACTTGTATTAATTCTATATGCTTGCGTTATGTTTGTCAATCATCTGATTGGGACTCACTTGACTCTTATTGAATATGTAATACTTCACCTTATGCTCTGTCACTGCCTGTTAAAAAGAACTGCGGACCACGCCAACCCATAAAAAGGCTTTTTGTTCGCGGCACTGAACATAATGGTTCTGAAATAAAGTGAATTTTCACAATTTCCCAATGCTAGCAGCATTGTGAAAAAGGTTGAACTTGAATGCGTGTCGCTATTACATGATCCACATATATGAGCAATAACTGAAACGTGGCTGCATGAGGGTATCGCGGACGATGAAGTTTTTCCCGGCGCATATAACCTCCTGCGTACAGATAGGGCGTCGAGAGGCGGAGGCGTTGCACTGTTAGTTAAAAGATACTTAGATACGAAGTTCTGCCGTCAGTTTATGCGCATGAAAGCATATGGTGTAAGTTGTTTTTTCAGCATTTTGCGTTGGTGATCGGTGTAATTTATAGACCCCCGGGAAGGCTTATTGAGTTCTTTGAGAAGATTGATTAGCATTTAACAACAATAACTACAGATAGAAGTAAAGTTATTTTGATGGGTGATTTCAACTTACCGGGAGTAAATTGGGATGCAAGAACCTCTGGGACACTTGAGAGGCCACATGCGGAACTTATGCTGGAACTCATGGTGAAACATGGCTTGGTTCAAGTGGTCGAGAATCCTACGCGAATTCATGGAAATTCCAGCGCCCTTTTAGACCTCTTATTCGTATCGGAGAGTATATTTGAATATAATACTGAAGTGGTGGAAGGAATCTCGGACCATAAGATAGTTGTAGCCACTTTAAAAAATATAAACTGTTTAAATAAAAACCGGATAGCTCATGTCTATAATTTTAACCGAGCCGATGATACGACCGTCTTAGATTATTTAGAATTGGCTTTAGACCGTATGCCGGAAGAAAATGATGTAGATAAATTATGGAGGTATTGTACAGAAGTGGTGACCTGTTCATTATCTCTCTTTGTCCCAAAAAGAGCTAAGCGTTTACATAAAAGCAATCTATGGGTTTCTCGTGAGTTAATACATTTAAAACGTCAACCAAAACCGCGGCAACCAAAACCAAAAAATCCCGAGAGAATATCGGCCCTTAGCACTCAAGTTCGTCAGAAATTAAGAGGGTCTAAAACGTCTTTTCTTGCTACAACACTGACTAATTACCTTAAAACATCACCTCAAAAATTTTGGCGATACGTTGCCCGATCAAAGCCTTTAATCAAAGGAATAGTTGTAAATGATACCGTGTGCTACAATCCGCCAATTATTGCCCAAGAATTCAACACTTTTTTCGGTTCTGTATTCAGCCGAAGAGATGAGAGTGCTGCAATAGATTTAGAATGCGAGGACCATACTAATGATAGCATTTTTATCTCTAAAGAAGGTATAGTCGACATATTGCTAAAAGTGGACGTAAAAAGTCTCCTGGCCTTGACAAAATACCAAATGAGTATTTAAAGCGATACTGTGAATGGATTGCATGCTTCGTGGTTAAAATCTTTTCTCTGTCATTAATAAATGGGGCATTACCAAGTCAATGGTTATTAGCGAGGATTGTGCCTGTTTATAAGGCTGGAGACAGGCTAGACATTAGGAACTACCGCCCGATTTCCATAACCTGTACGGCTTGCAAAATCTTAGAACATATAATTAGTAAACAGTTTGTAGAATATTTTGAAAACAATTATATTTTTACAACCAACAACATGGTTTTCGAAGGCGTCTGTCAACTGTCACGCAATTATTTGAAACAATGCACAGTTTAGCAGAAGCCCTTAATTGTCGCGACCAAGTTGATGTCATCGCTCTAGAATTATCAAAGGCATTTGATAGGGTTAGCCATAGCAAGCTAATTGAAAAACGTTATGGGTATAATGTAAATTCCGAAAATTATTAAGTGGTTCAGGCCTACTTACACAACAGACAAAAGTTTGTTGAAATAGATGGCGAGTGCTCCTCTTTCCTTCCTGTATCATCAGGTGTACCTCAGGGCTCGGTCTTGGGTCCAATTTTGTTCCTACTGTATATTAATGATATAGCAACTGATGTACATCCTATGATTGAAGTGCGGTTGTTTGCCGATGACTGCCTCTTGTTTTGTTACGTTAAAAGTGTTTCTGATCAAGAACGACTAAATGATGCTTTATGTCGAATTTATAACTGGTGCGATAAATCACATATGCAAACCAATTTTGCTAAATCTGTTTGCATGACAGTTACGAATAAGAAAACTCCGTTGATGTTTTCGTATGCTGTAAATAATAATGTCATTAAGCGTTCCACAAAGCTGAAATATCTTGGCGTAACTATCACTAGTAACCTCAACTGGAATGAACACGTCGAAAACATATGTGGATCAGCCCAGCGCAAGCTTGGTTCGTTACGACGTAAATTGAGAGATGCTGCACCAGATAATAAACTTAAGGCATACACTACCATTGTTAGACCAAATTTAGAGTATGCTTGCATAATTTGGGACCCTCATCAGCAACACATAACAGATAAATTAGAGCGCATTCAGCGAATGGTGGTTAGGTTTATTTTTTCTGATTACGACGAAACGCACTCAGTAACCTCCATGCTCGCCAGGGCTGGTCTCACTACGTTGGCTGTGCGCAGGAAAATTGCGCGCCTTAAGTTTTTATATCAACTTTATCACAATAAGCTGAACCTCAATTCCAGTTTGTATTTGAAGCCTCCTGGAAGGGTTTCACCACGAACTAACCACAATCACGCTATAATGCCTTTTGTGCCAAGAGTTGATGTCTTTAAGCACTCTTTCATTGTCAAGGCAATTGTTGAGTGGAATAACTTGAATTCTTGTTTGTTTCCGAGCAATAACAGGGTTGGCTGTTTTGAAGAAAACTTGACTGCGTTCTTCGCGTGAACTTTGTGCTCTGTATTCCCACCCTGTAACAGCCCGGCAGGGCTCACAGTATAGGAAATAATATCAATAAATAAAATTGAAATAAATCTTCAGTGGTTCACAGGGTGCGCTTATATTACGTAAGTATTCCACTAAGCAGATATAATTTTGCCTCGCTAGTGAGTTTTTCGATTTGGTGCCTTATCTGCTGTAAAACGTAAACGTAAACGGTGTATTACAAGATGATGATATGTAACATAGCAGTTACTATACAGAGGACGTCGAAGACCTGAGTTGCATCAGGCTAATGTAATAACCGCTTCATCGTGGTGTTGTTAGCCTGACGCAACGTAACGACCATTATTTTCAGAAATAAAGAAAACAGCGTTATAAGGCTTGCGGCCACTCAAAATGACGGAAAATGGTTCATGTGACTCTCATGTACGCCAGGGAAAAGACGGGCAATGCGGGAGATTGAAATTCAAGACGATGAGCAAAACGTGAACAAGGTGAATGCAGGAGCCAACGTTTCGACAAGTGGACTTCTTCAAGGCGACGTACGCTTTCCTCGCCACAGTATATATAGGTGGGGTTCTTCTAAAGGGGAGAGGGTGTGAGGCGGGAGGGTGCGGAAACGAGGGAAGGTGTGTTAGCGTGTCGAATTGATAGTAAAGCAACGCGGTGCACAAGGTCAAAGCCAGGGCCACCCCTCACCCCCCACCCGGGTCTTTTAACCCACTTATTTAACAGGGATAAGCGGGCTAGTTGGTGGTGGTTATTGGAATGCATCATGTAACCGCACAAAAACTAGGGACAAAGAAGGAACACACAAGACAGGCGCGGAAAAAAAAGAAAGAAAGAGGGGGAGAGTAATGGAAAGGAAAAAAAAGAAAAAAAGAGGGGCGATACGCCAAGAAATTCAACTAAGTGTTGCCTATAGCTTGAAGTTTAGCATAGCGAATAGATTCTAAAGCTCCCTTTGAAACGTTTATGCCTATTGGTTGCAATGTCTTGAACTTGCTTGAACTTGCTTGAACAATGTCTTGAGCAAGTTCAAGACATTGCAACCAATAGGTATAAACGTTTCAAAGGGAGCTTTAGAATCGATTCGCTGTGCTAAACTTCAAGCTATAGGGAACAACACTTAGTTGAATTTCTTGGCGTATGGCCCCCCTTGTGTTTTTCCTTTCTTTTTTTCCTTTCCATTCCTCTTCCCCTTCTTTTTTTTTCTTTTTTTTCAGCCGGCGTGTCAGATGCCCTGGACACGCCGGCTAACACGCGTGGGTTAAAAGAACGGGGTGGGGGGTGGCCCTGTCTTTGACCTTGTGCACCGCGTTCCTTTACTTTCAATTCGACACCCTAACACGCCTTCCCTCGTTTGCGCACCCTCCCGCCTCACACCCTCTCCCTTTTAGAAGAACGCCACGTATATATACTGTGGCGATGAAAGCCTACGTCGCCTTGAAGAAGACAAGTCCACTTGTCGAAACGTTGGCTCCTGCATTCACCTTGTTCACGTTTTGCTCATCGTCTCATGTACGCAACAGTGTAAAAGCAACCTTCTTTCTTAACTGCTGCGTTTTTAATGCTACATTTGAATGCTAAAAGTTTGTGAGGCCACTTGGTGGTCCGGCCACAGTGAAGTCAGTCCCATAATTGCGCACCTTGTAGAACTAAGCTTAGCTAGTATTTTGTATTTTACAGCGAAATTAATAATAAGTAAAATTAGTAATGTATGCGTACAATTAGTAAAGTATAGTACCAATAACTTGATAATTTAACACCAGTTTGGAGGAATACAGGCATTTTTATACCCAGCGCAATAATAGCAGAAATTTGACTCGGCTAACGGTAGAGCCAATAGAATGGGCAGAACACAAGCCAAATATAAACGAAGCGAACTCTGGAAATGAGAAAACAAACTGGGTATTGTGCTCCGTTCGCGTATAGTAGACATTTTCTGTGTGCTTCGTGCAAGGCCATGGCATTGAAGTGCAATATGGTACACCTTAACTGCAGTCAGTCGTTTCATAATAAAAATACGCAGAAATCTATAATTGCGAAGTGCAGCTCTGTACATTTCAATGCGCCGCCGATTAACCATCCACACCAACGCGGCGAAGCCCGATATCGCGGCAACTTCAGTGAAGCACGCGATGTGATTGCCACAAGAACGGCTATGTAGCTCAACACATTGATCTCCAGAGCTCACTCAACTGCACGTACGGTTGCCCTACTTCTACGCCATGCGCAGAGTCTGCGCAAATTGAAACAGACACATCGTCGCCGATGGTGTGACGCCGCCGAATGTACGGCTTGTTTTCAGGCGTTTGGTAGTGCACATCCGGTAATTTCTGTTGCTTCTGCAGCGTGGTTGTGTTTCGTGAAATTCTCTTCATGAAAGCGCAGAAGGCGATGAATCAACATAGAAAGAAGGCGGAATTTGTTTTGCGATATGGCACGGTATGGTAATACTTTATTGAGGTCCTGCAGATCCTGAGTCCTCACGAAGCAGGCCACTTCCACGTGGGAAGCGGAAGGCCAAGCCTCTTGGACACATCATGGGCCTGCTGGACAGCTCACAGTTGGTCAGCACGAAGAGGGCTGCAGAGAACCGCCTCCCATCTGGCCGAGCTGCTATCGATGATAGAGCATGACCAGGCATACCGCCAGAGCACGTGTTCTAATGTGGCTTTTTATCCGCAATTGCGCAAGTACCATCGGTGTGTGTATCCAGATAGATCATATGTAAGAGCGACGGATTGGGACACCTATTCGTTTGTAGTAAGCGGAGCGTTAGTGCTTGATCTCTACTGAACCACGAATGAGGACGGAAATAGGTTCTAGGGCTGAGATAGTAATTATTAGTAATCTCGTTATAGGTGGAGGGCGTGTCCCTGTTCTGTGAGGAGTCGCCTTCCGATTCGTTGGGAGTAGCGTGGGGGCCAAGTTCGTGCGCAACCCCGTCCCCCTACTCACTGAGGTTGGGAGGAGCACCCTCTATGTAACCCTGATGTGCTGGAAACCTTTACAAGAAGTGGTGCGTGATTTCCTTGTCCCCAAGAAGTGTGGGGGCCTGTTTGGAAGCGGTGCGTTTGGAGGCAGACGTTGAATCGCTATATATAACATCCCATGAGCTATGCAGTAGGGCTAGTGCGACAGTCATTTATTCAGCAAATTCCAAGCCCCTGGTCGAAACCCAGGCAGCATTTGTGATACCTTGTCTACCATCGACAGGGACGATGGTGAACGCCCGAAGTCCCTTACAAGACGCGGTATCCACGAAGCTGAGCGGTCGCTGATCACTACGTATCTGCCTAAGGAGGTTGGCCGCCCTTGCCCTCCTTCTACAGCGATTATGATGCATGTTCTTAGGTATAGGCGCTACCGTAATGTCCTGACGAATCGACGAAGGAGCGTCAGGGAACTCCTCCGCTACTCTGTTGCGGTGATGTGCAAGTTCCTACAAGATTTATCTCCATGCCTTAGTTGCAGTGATGAGAGTTAGCTGTGCGCGCTTCTGGGCCTCTGGAATCTCTTCAGAGAATTGTGAATGCCGAGCTACATTAAGCGATCTGTGCAAGTGTATATGGGTTACCCTAGGACCCACTTAGTAATACTCCTACGTTGTGCATTCAATTCATTCCGCTCTGCTCATTTCCATCAATGCATGCCTGCCGCGTATGTAAAGTGGCATAGAAGAAAAGCATGCATTAGTCGAATGAGGTTATCCTCCTGAAGTTCATGATGCCGCTTTGATACCAACTGAACTATACGAATAGCAATTTCAGCTTTAGGAATTAGCTTGCCCATGGTTTTGCCATTTGTAACCCCTAAATAAACGATCATGCCAAAGACCTTGAATCGACTCTGGGTATGCGGCAACAGTTTCTATTATACAGGTTGGTGCCTCTCTCTTCTAACGATGTTGAACCCTCGGGCCTTGGACCACGTTCCTTGGGTCTATACAGTAGGAATTCCGACTTCAAAGAGGAAAATTTGAGACCGGTGGGTTTGAGTTATGTATTTACCGTCTCCCGCATTGCTCTTTCAACCTGACCGTCATTGCCTACTGTGCGCCGTATAGTGACATCATCAGCATACATGGTGCGCTTGATGCCCTAAATCTCGAGAAGCTTTCTGCTCAGGCCGACCACGACTATATTGAATGAAGAGGAGGAAATGATAGCCACCTGTGGCGTGGCCCTGTCACGAAGTTCCAGCAGTTGTGATTCCAGACCGGCGACCTGGAGGTTAGCCTTCCCATTCGCAAAGAACGATCTGACATAGTTGCGAAATCTCTCATTCAGACTGAGCAGAGATAACGAGGCTAGGATATGTGAATGCAGAACGTTATCGAAGGCCTTCTAAAGATCAATTCCCAAAATGATCCGTGTCGCTAGAGTCGTCGTCTATGATTTGATGCTTTATCTGTTTTATAGTATCCTGTGTGGATAGGTCCGCTTTGAATCCTATCCTACTATGGGGGTAATTGTGGTTATTTTCCAAGAAGCAGGACAGTCGATGGAGAACCGCATGCCCCGCTACCTTACCCACACAGGATGTAAGCGAGATGGGCCTGAAGTTGTCAGCACAAGGTGATTTCCCAGGTTTGGGGATGCGAACTTCGAGAGCAGTCTTTCAAGGCAAGGGACGGTTCTATTGCTCTTAAATTTCATTAATTTCCTCAGTGAGGTATGCGATGGATTTATCATGCAGATTTCGCAACGTCTTCATGGACGTTCAAGCCGACCTCGGTGCGGATGTACCATTGACTCCATGTAGAACCCTACGAATATCCTCAACGCCAAACTCCGCATCCATGTAGAAATTGGCCTGGCCCTGGCAATCAGGATGCACGGCAGACCACCTTGACCCGACTGGGACATATTTGTTAGCAAGCGTAGGGATTAGCTAATCCTCGCAGGTCATTCGCGCGGCCTCGTGTATGGTTTTGCCAATGACATGACTCTGATTAGACTTAGTATTAGTCTCGTTCTAAATTCTACACTTACACGTCTGGCCGCCTATGCAATTGCAAACATCGTTCCAATGCTGTTTCAAGAGGGTTATGCAATGCTGCTCAATGTGATTGTTAATCTAAGATATCATTTTGCGTGGCCTAAGATTAAGTCGCTGAGTCTTCTATCTATTTAGAATGAACTGTTTGGGCTCGAACAGGGGGGCTAATCTGCTGTATTTTTTTCTCAACAGAAAGGTCCATGCAGACCTTCGAGTTTGCACGCGGAACGTCCTCCGGGCCTTTACCCATCCGTTGCTCTATGGGAAGTCGGTAATCTGAGGGCGGCCTCTCTTCCCGAAGCTTGCGGAATTCATCGTAGTCTATGTACGAGAATTCGCGCTGTAAGACTCACAATAGGAAGCTGTGCCTCACAGATGTAATGGCCATTATCTAGGTTTTTACCCTAGGTATTTCGTTTGGTCTTACTCAGGTTCTTGGCAACTATGAGATCAGGGGTACAGTCTCTAAGCGTGGATGTCCCGGTTCGTGTCGCACGTCAGGTCCAGATCAATGTCAGCGTCAGGTCCAGATCAATGACATTCTTCCACAGATGCTTACCCTTATTGATATCACATTTATAACACTTGACTTAAAGTAATGCATTAAAGCCTCCTGCGATAACAAGAGGGCTACAGCCTGCCAGGTCTGCGGCCTTGCAGAGCAGCCTTAAACCACTGTCTTCTGTCGTTAGGAATACTGTAAATGTTAAAAACATATATGCTGCTTCGACTGGAGCAGCTAAGTATGCTCTCTACCATGACATAGTCGATAACACTACAAGCCATTTCGAGATCTTGTGTTACAAGAGTGAGCTTGTTACTAATGAGAGTGCATACCCCCCTCCACCAAGACTGCACGGCGACCGGCCGAAACCCAGGAGAGAGGGTTTTCTGTAATAGGATAACCTGGGGCTTCTTTTCACAGGTGAATAGATAATGTTGTAGGGAAGCCTTCTTCCTAGAGAAGCTCCTACAGTTCCACTGCCAGATTCGGTGTGTTTCAAGGGTGTCCTATGATCTGGACACCGATCCTAGTTGGGGCTAGAATTGTGGCTACATTACTAGCTGCTGGGTCAGAAAGACGTATCGGTGGGTTCGGTGGCGTTACCGGGTCGACAACAAACTCGCGAAAAGATTCCATTTTCGCCAACCGCTGGATGGTGTTTGGTTCTAACGTGGTCATCTTGCTTTACATCTCAGTGATCCTATCGCCTGTTTCATACCTTCGCTGAAAGCGGTTAACATTTTTCACGCCTTTGATTTTATTTTACGCGGCACATTCTCCCGATCGCAAGCTATTGCCCTATTCTTGAGGGAAGGGGGGGGGGGGTCGCGACGCGACGCTACTCTCAGCCATCGAGGCTTCGGGCATTTCCGCATTGACGGTAGCGGTGGTCTGCGGGTTTGTAGCGCCCTTAACCTCCGCTATCTCATCCATTAGCCTATTAATGTTCTCTCTTGGCCGCGTTCACGCACTTAAATCTCTAGATTTTTTCAAACGATCATGACGCACTGGCCGCAATCTCGACATCACCTTTGGTGGCCCTCTACGGACCCGATCTGCCCAAGTGAGGCGGCCTTCTTTGTAGACGACCTGCTGCTGCTGGTGGGGTTCCCTGCCCCTGTATCTGGGCCTGGATCGGGTCCTGAGCTCGAAGTGTACCGTGAAAGCAGATCGTCCTCTTTATCGACTACAAGAAGGGCTCCGGGATTAACCCCTAGAACGGTAGTGACCATTAGACCGTGATCTGGAGCAACGGCTACCTCCCTCGGTGTCTGGTTGCTGGGGGCGATGCTGGTCGAATTCCGGGAACTGCCGTTCATCACCGCGGTAATCTGGTACTTTCTTATCCGGTTCCTTTCAGGTCTGGCTCGCTCTCTTAGATAACGTCGAACGACGTGTGGGATTTGAAAGCATTGTCTGCATTTTTTTCCCTGCTGTGAGATGGCTCTCGCCGCAGAACTTCTATTTAGGCATGCGCTGATGCTGCTCGTCTTAGTTCAAAGCTCCACATCCTCTGCAAAGGGTTCATTGGACGTCGCAGAAACGTCGGCACGATGGCCGACCCTTCCGCAAACGTAGCAGATGTAGATCTGCTTACGATATAAGGTACATCGGACCAATGCATTGTCACACCTGACGTAGTTCGGTACCCGGTATCTTTCAAAGGCAATTAAGACGGTGCCGGTATTGGTGATTCTATTTTCTGCCAGTGCCAGGGGGTTTCTTACATTGACATTCTTGCCCTGTAATACCTCGGGCCCGTCACAACGGGCAACATCTCTTATTACTCATTTGCACGAAGAATACCGTGCCCTGTGGTATGCCGATACCTCGTGCAGACGACCCGCCACCAAAATATTCTGGATCCTGACATACTTGGCTGCATATACTCCTCCTCGTGAGTGCTGACCCCGACGATATGCTGTTGGAAGTTGGGACAGACTGCGTGGGCTTCACGCTTCGAATCCTGCATGCAAGCAGCGGTGTCGATTGCATCAGCCACCACAGTCGAGCCTATTTCGCAGATAAAAAGGCCATTCCTCACTCTAATAACAATCTCGGTGTCTGCCCTGGGAAGCGCCGACATTCTTCCACGATGAATAATCCGGCTATTGGCACAAGCGCCGGTCCTGCCACAATAGTTGTGCGTGGGCGCCACCCTAGGCCTACTCGTACAGTGAGCTCAATTGCTGGAGCTGTCTTTCGATTATTTGGAGAAATGGCTAATTTGGTCGGCTACTTTCCAGATTTGTTGAAGCATGGTGGGCAGATTGTTCTCGAAAAACTGGCCACCCTGTATACGCAATGCCTTATGAATTCGAGAATACCGGAGTCTTGGAAGAAGGCTAACATAATCCTAAACCATAAAAAAGCGCCAAAGACTTGAAAAAATTATAGACCGATCAGCTTACTGTCCGTTGCCTACAAAGTATTTACTAAGGTAATCGCAAATAGAATCAGCAACACCTTCGACTTCTGTCAAGCAAAGGACCAGGCAGGATTCCGTAAAGGCTACTCAACAATAGACCATATTCACACTATCAATCAGGTGATAGAGAAATGTGCTGAATATAACCAACCTATATATATATATAGCTTTCATTGATTATGAGAAAGCGTTTAATTTTGTCGAAACCTCATCAGTCATGGAGGCATTACGGAATCAGGGTGTAGACGAGCCGTATGTAAAAATACTCAAAGATATTGCCACCTGGTGTTTTGAGTCAGCGTTGCGTGCCCAGCAAAAACGGTGATTGCAGAAGACGAAGTCAAGGTTCTTGCGCCAGCTGGTGAACCGTTCTCCTTGTGTCTGACATTTTCGTGTCTGGCTGCTGATACTGCTGCTTATTCTTGCCTTAGCGTGTGACAAACTGGTGGAGGTGCTGGGTAATCTAATCTATGCACCAAACCCCTCCGGGCAGCAGGAGCTCCAGCCCCGTACCGGTGGTTACGCCTGCACACCGCGCTAGCAGAAGGATCCGTGGACAAGCCCCTGAGTTTGGACTCCTCCCAGAGAAAATGGCAGCTCCGACCACCCCAACCGGTAGAGAAGGCACAACGCCGATTCATTGTACGCTATTCAATCCGCGAACGCCGAATCCCTTCCACGGCGCCATACATGAGGACGTTGAAGATTGGCTGGTGCACTATGAACGTGTTGCCGCGTTCAACAAGTGGGATGACGCAGACAAACTGAAAAACGTCTATGTCAGCCTTAACGATGGCGCACGTGTTTGGTACGAGAACCGTGCAGATGCCTTAACTTCATGGGCAGAATTCAAACGCCGGATTCTTGAGACGTATGCGAGCCCTGATCGCCGAGAGCGAGCTGAGCGTGAACTCCAGTCCCGTATACAAATGCCGAACGAGGGTGTCGCAATGTACGTCGAGGACATGACGCGTCTCTTTCGACGAGCCTACCCCAGCATGTCGGAAGAAAAGAAGGTGCGGTACCTGATGCGCGGAGAGAAAGAGCAGCTATTCGGCGGTCTCGTGCGCAGTCCTTCCAAGACTGTGTCAGAATTTCTTTCCGAGGCCATAACCATGGAGCTGACTCTTCGCAAGCGGACACCATCATACGAACGTCAAGTTAACACTGCCTCACCTACAGACTTCTTCGGAGCTCTCGGGTGTCACGTCGATTTCTTTCGAGAGCTCATTCGTTCCGTGATCCGCGAAGGACTCCAGAAACTGTCGGTACCTTCACAGCCGACGCTCAGCTCCTTGTCCAGCGTTCTCCGTGACGAAGTCCAGCATGCGCTAAGAGAACCACCCTTCAACGCAGAAGCTCGACCGCTAAGAAATGGCAGCCCACATATGTCATATTCGCAAGCTTTGGGGCAACCTGCCCCACCTCCCTCCCCGCTTCGCGCCGCGCGCCCGGCCATGCTAGAGCCCGTCCAAGCTGCCTCGTATTACCAGGACCACCGAAAGACCCCTAAGAAATCAGACGTGTGGCGGGCACCTGATCGCCATCCCCTTGGCTTTCACTGTGGCGAAGCTGGGCATGTCTACCGACAGTGCTCCTATCGAGAGCTCAGACTACGCGGATTCCAGCGAACTCGCCGCGACCTAGGTTCGGCCAGCGTCCTCCTGAAATTGAAGAATACGTTGCCCAGCAGCGCGCAACTCCATCAGCTCGACACCAGTCACGCTTCCCTTCGCCGCGGCGGTTTTCTCCGACTCGCCGTACGTATTCAAGCGTGGTGCAGGGTCGGTCGCCCAGCCCACGACGGGAAAACTAACCACAGCGACCTTTGGCGGCGAGGCCGCTCAGTCTGGACGTGCTCAAGGACCCCTACTGACGCGTACGCGGACCGACGATACATCGACGACGACAGTACTTGCTGATTACGGAAGAATTTCTTTAGACATTCCTGTACTGCTTGACGGTCGTGAATTGACTGCTTTAGTGGACACTGGAGCCGATTTTTCTATAATCAGCGAAAAACTGGCCACCCTTCTGAAGAAAGTGAGCATGCCTTGAATCAAACGCCAGTTCGTACAGCTGGCGGGTACATCGTCACACCACTCGCATGTGCACGGCACGAATACAGATTCGCGGCTCTACGTTTGTTGCCAGTTTGAGCATTCTCCCTCAGTGTTCTCGAGACCTAAGCATCGGCATGGACTTTCTCAGGGAGCCCGGCGCTATCACGAACATTCGACAACGCCTGGTCACTTTCTCGACAAAGAGCGCCACAGCGATGACCAACACCATCCACCCTCGAGCATCTCTTCGTGTCATCGATGACGCTGTCACGTTACCACCGCGTGCAAGTGTCGTGGTTCAAGTGGCATGTGACAAGCGCATACACGGTGAAGCGGTCGTAGAAAGCAATCGCTCTCCTGCTTTCTCATGGTGTTTGCGTAGCAAGAAGCCTTGTCGATCTCCACGATGGTCACTGTGAGGTTCTTGTCACCAACTTCAGCTACGAACACCGGCACCTTTTCCCCGGTACTGTCATCGCCTACGCCGACCCGATCGCCGATGCCACTGAGTGTTTTGTTTCCGAGGCAATCGGCACTGCTGAAGCACCTCTACGCAACGTCGACATTAGTCCAACGCTTCCTGAAGAGAACAGACAACCCCTGCGCGAGCTGTTGCTTGAGTTCCACTCTTGCTTTGCCCGGTCGTCGAAGGTACGTCAAACATCGATTACGAAACACCGTATCATCACCTAAGACGACGGGCCCCCCATACCGAACGACGTGCTATTCAAACGCAGGTGAAGGAAATGCTTCAAGACGACGTAATCCAGCCTTCATGCAGTTCCTGGTCATCGCCAGTCGTTCTTGTTAAAAATAAAAATGGCACGTTTCGATTTTGTGTAGACTACCGGAAGCTAAACAACGTCACAAAGAAAGACGTGTACCCGTTGCCTCGTGTCGACGATTCTCTGGACAGGCTGAGGCACGTGAAGTATTTCTCCTCTATCGATCTGAAAAGTGGCTACTGGCAAATTGAAGTAGATGAGCGTGACCGCGAGAAAACTGCTTTCGTAACTCCGCACGGCCTTTACGAATTCAGAGTACTCCCTTTCGGCCTCTGTTCCGCTCCAGCCACATTCCAGCGAATGATGGATACCGTTCTCGCTGACCTGAAATGGAAAAGCTGCCTCGTCTATCAAGATGATGTCGTTTCAGAAACTTTTGACGAGCACCTTCGACGCCTTCGGAATGTACTCGAAGCCATTCGATCGGCTGACCTTACACTCAAGCTAGAGAAATGCCATTTCGGTTACGAGGAACTGAAGTTCCTTGGTCACGTCGTAAGCGCGGCAGGTATTTGGCCCGATCCCGAGAAGACTGCTGCCGTAGCAGCTTTTCCCGCTCCAACCGATAAGAAAAGTGTGAGATGATTTTTGGGTTTGTGTGCATATTATCGACCCTTCATTGTAAATTTTTCGAAGATTGCAGATCCGCTATTTCGCCTTACGCGTGAAGACACGCCATTCCTCTGGACTGATGCACAACAGACCGCCTTTGCGGAGCTACAACGTCGCTTGTCTTCTCCCGTGCTCGGTCATTTTGATGAGGATGCTGACAAACAAGTACGCACTGACGCCAGCAATATTGGTCTTGGAGCTATCCTGGTGCAACGACAAGACGGGACTGAACGAGTTATCGCCTACGCGAGCCGCACTCTGTCACCCGCAGAGTCCAATTATTTCACCACAGAGAAGGAGTGCCTCGCGGTTATTTGGGCTACCACAAAGTTTAGGCCGTATCTCTACGGGCGGCCATTTAAAGTTGTGACCGACGATCACGCTTTGTGCTGGTTCACCAACCTCCCAGACCCTTCTGGACGATTGGCACCTTGGAGTCTGCGACTCCAGGAATTTAACATCGCCATCGTGTACAAGTCAGGCAGGAAACATGAAGATGCTGACACGTTATCATGGGCACCTGTTAAATCTCAGAATCCTGGCGAGGAAGACGAAAGCGCCTTTCTGGGAGCCCTCAGCGGGCCGGATCTGCTCGCTAAACACCGATCGGACGCTGAGTTAAGACCCGTCATCGATCACTTAGAAGGCGGCATCGCGTCCATTCCTCGCCCACTTTCGCGACGGTTGTCGTCATTTTGCCTACGAGGGGGCATCTTATACAAAAGAAACACAGGTGCCGGCTACAAACCACATCTGCTAGTAGTACCTCAAGCCCTTCGCGACGACATCCTATTAGCTTGCCACGACGTGCCGACATCTGGTCACTTGGGCTAGTCAAGGACTCTGGACAGGGTACGGCAACTGTACTACTGGCCTAGACTGACTGCTAGCGTCAAACGCTACGTGAAAGGATGCCGTGAATGCCAGCGCCGCAAGTCACCACACTTGAAGCCTGCAGGCCTCCTACAACCCATCGACCCTCCGCGTACGCCGTTTGATCAAGTTGGAATGGACCTTCTTGGACCATTTCCCTTGTCTTCCTCCGGCAATAAGTGGATCATTGTCGCAACTGACTACTTGACGCGTTACGATGAGACGAAGGTACTACCACGCGGGACAGCATCCGAAGTTGCCCAGTTTTTTATGCATCACATTGTGCTTCGGCATGGCGCACCGTCATTCATCATCACTGACCGAGGGACGGCATTTACGGCAACGCTTCTGGACGACATCTTCAAGCTGAGTTACACGAGTAATCGAAAGGCCACTGCATACCACCCTCAGACTAACGGCTTGACAGAAAGACTAAACGAAACACTGGCAGACATGATCGCTATGTACGTGGATGTGCAGCACAAAACGTGGGACGAAATCCTACCGTACGTAACGTTCGCGTACAACACTGTCACGCAGGAAGCTACACGCTTCCCGCCATGCCGCCTCGTTTATGGTCGAGATGTCCAAACTATGCTAGACGCCATGATTCCATATGAAGATACCGACCAGCTCGACCAGTTAGCTCCTGACGTCGAGGAGTACATTCAGCGCGCCGAGGAAGCGCGTCAACTGGCCCGCGTGCACATAAGACAGCAGCAGTGTACCGATGCAATAAGGTACAATCTCCACCATCGACAAGTGACCTATGAGCCTGGTGACCAAGTTTGGGTTTGGACACCCATTAGACGACGAGGCCTCAGCGAGAAACTCCTCAGCAAGTACTTCGGACCATACACAGTACTAAGGCGTGTAAGCGACGTGAACTATGAAGTGATTACAGATGGAGACCTGCCATCGCCCAAGCGCTGTTTACCACGCGCAGAGACTGTACATGTGGTCCGCCTCAAGCCGTATTTTACACGGTGAAGTGTACTAGTGAAACAACCTTTCTTTTTTTTTTGCTGTCGTCGCTTCTTCCTCCAAAGAACTTTGAAGCGTTTTTTTTTGTTCCCGACCACAGAACACATTTTCTCGTGTGCATTTCCGTATGTGTGCTAGCGCGTTTGCCCCCCCCCCCTTTTTTTGTTTTACCTAATTTGTCTAGTTTCCATGTACGTTTTGTGTTTGAGCATCGAGTCGATGCTCCATTGGGAGGGGGAATAATGCCACCTGGTGTTTGAGCCAGCGTTGCGTGCCCAGCAGAAACGGTGATTGAAGACAACGAAGTGAAGGATCTTGCGCCAGCTGGTGAATGGTCCTCCTTGTGTCTGACATTTTCGTGTCTGGCTGCTGATACTGCTGCTTATTCTTGCCTTAGCGCGTGACAATATCTATAGCGGCTCCACAGCCACCGTAGTCCTCCATAAAGAAAGCAACAAAATCCCAATAAAGAAAGGCGTCAGGCAGGGAGATACGATCTCTGCAATGCTATTCACAGCGCGTTTACAGGACGTATTCAGAGACCTGGATTAGGAAGAACTGGGGATAAGTGTTAAGGGAGAATACCTTAATAACTTGCGACTCGCTGTTGATATTGCCTTTCAACTCAGGGGACCAATTTCAATGCATGCTCACTGACCTGGAGAGGCAAAGCAGAAGAGTGGGTCTAAAAATTATTCTGCAGAAAACTAAAGTAATGTTTAACAGTCTCGGAACAGAACATCAATTTACAATAGCTAGCGAGGCACTGCAAGTGGTAAGGGAATGCATCTACTTATGGCTGGTAGTGACCGCGGATCCGGATCATGAGACGGAAATGATCAGAAGAATAAGAATGGGCTGAGTTGCGTTTGGCAGGCATTCTAAGATCATGAACAGCAGGTTGCCATTGTCCCTCAAGAGAAAAATGTATAATAGCTGTGTCTTACCAGTACTCACCTATGGGCAGAAACCTGGAGGCTTACGAAAAGGGTTTTACTTAAATTGATGACGACGCAACGAGCTGTGGAAAGACTGATGGGTGTAACGTTAAGGGATAAGAAAAGAGCAGATTGGGTGAGGGAACAAAGGCGAGTTAATGACGGTTTAGTTGAAATCAAGAAAAAGAAATGGGCATGGGCAGGACATGAAATGAGGAGGGAAGATAACCGATGGTCATTAAGGGTTACCGACTGGATTCCAAGGGAAGGGAAGCGTAGCAGGGGGCGGCAGGAAATTAGGTGGGCACATGAGATTAAGAAGTTTGCAGGGACGAGATGGCCACAATTAGTACATGACCGGGGTAGTTGGAGAAGTCTGGGAGAGGCCTTTGCCCTGCAGTGGGCGTAACCAGACTGATGACGATGATGATGACTTGCCTGCGGCAATCCTCTATAAAATTGTCGAGGGGAAGTTCCTCCCTTTGCACCATGTGTTCCATGGGAATATGTTTCGCTGAGCGGCCATGAGGCCCGGAGCGGTTTCCCGGCACAAAATGTAGTGGTAAAAGGCGGCGTGGTTTGAGTGAAAAAAGCCGTAAAATGTGAAAAATTCACTCACTGTCAGCAGCCTCGTATCCAGTTGTAGCCACAACTTAACGGGTCCGTCAGCCGTGAAATTGGGTGGCCACAAGCAATACATTTTGTAGCAAACTTCTGAAAAACGGGCGCCAATACGGGCAAAGCATCGCCTTTCTTCGTTTTCTGATGCTCCTTGTTTTGCGTCGCTCACATATTAATAGTATATATTATAACATAATATATTTAATATAATAAAATATTATAGAAGGATCTAAGATTTACAAATTGGCGACTTGGCGTATTAAATTTGAATTTTGTGGTTCTCAGACATTATTAAGCGGATCGCAAATTTATGAATTTGCGATCTGTCTATAGCTGATATAACTTGGGTAGTCACGCCACTAGCTTTCTTCGTAAGGTGGTTTTTCTGAGAACCCTTGTTAAATAGTTTAGACGACTGCATGTAGGTAAAGTAGTTACATATGTGCTTTCGTGCTCATAACCACAAGACATTACAGAATTATCTGCACATTTTTTCTGATCATTTGCCTTGTTTGAATTATGAAAGCTTGCAAAAAAGATTCTGTCTAAATAATACCAATCAAACTGGCCGACAAAGCAAAGCGCGTATCTCCCTTAGTACCTAGGCCAACCCACATTTCGAGGGGTAAAAGAGGCAATACTCCAAAACAAAATGTCCCTAATCGGATGAAACTTCCCTCCAGAAAGTCACAAAATTTATCTCTGGGGACTATTTTTTGATTGTGTAAACGCGAGAAAGAAGCTCTCGCAGCGAAAGCGGCACGCTGGCCTCAGAACTTCTTGGTCATTGGCCACGGAATCCAGGATGCACGGATGTACAAAATACCCTAGCAACAACGCATTGCAACAGCACACATTTGTTGAATTCTTCAACGGGGCAATGAGGACACAGTGAAAATCGGACTATGCCCCTCCGTTGTAGTCTGTCACACATTGGTAGTACTTGCCACCATAGACGCCACATGAAGTCGTGTAAGTGACCAGGTAGAAATGACGCCGTTATCGCATCCCACGACACATTTTTGGAAATTGCACGGCGCTCTTGGGAAACTTGAGGAAGCGGTAAGGCCGACATTGCATCTACAACACTGGTTTTCGAGAACGACTACATCAGGACATACTTGTAGTAGGTACCCATAAAATGTCGTGGCCATATAGTAAACTACAGGTGCGTTTAACACTTGTGGTTGACTATCTTCCAGCTGCTGAGACATTGAAGATGATGAAAATCCCCACCTCGACAGAAGGCACCTGTTGTGTGACCTCCACTGACCCCTGAGTTGAACGAAACTACGTTCCATTGCTCTCTTTGTACAATTGGTACCTTTGCGGCTGCAGGCAGCCTCCACAAGGTCGCAGCTGCTGCCAACCTCTGTCTCACCTTTCACATCTCCCTATATACCAGTGGCTACGTTTGTCATCTTGCCTTGTGACCACGATTGAATGTGCACCTGTTGATGTGGGGGTCATTTACAAACAGCTTACCTGTTTCACTTTCCTTTATGATTGTTCTCGTGTTTTTAGTTTATTTTTCGCGCAAGTTTACATTGACGCGTTTTTTGTTGGCTTTGATATGAACCAATTTACATGTGGTTGACATGTAAATTACATGTGGTTACATGACACCACTTAACGTATTTTTTTGTTTAGTTCAACAGTCGAAAGCTCGTAAAGTTTGTATTCCCGTAACTCTTCTTACTAAGAAAATGTATAGATTGAACTTTCTGTACTTAAATTCGCACTCTTGATGAAGGCTGGACACCGGCTGAAACGGCTGTAAAGTCCACCTCCTCTTCACCTAACAAGGGCCTTTCGTCCACAGCGGCAGAAACTTGTACGTGACATTAACCCCCCGCGGCAGAAGCATCATCTCGATGCTTCCTAGGGCGTGGAATCAGTGTGCGAGTTACAGCGCTTTATTCGCGAAACGTGTACGATATCAGTGCTTGGTGGCGTAGAAGACGTCGAAGTCAGAGGTGATATCTCATATGTGAGGCTGGTGACTTGGCGAAGAACTCGGTATGGCACGACGTATCGCCACAGCAGTTTTTCGCAAAGGCCGACGCGACGGGAGGGTATCCAAAGCAGGACAAGTGACCCAGGGCTGAAATGAACGTCCCGACGATGACTGCCATAACGGTGCTTTTGGCATTTCTGAGATGCGAGAAGACGGTCACGGGCAATGTGACGTGCTCTGGCCACGCGAACAATGGCGTCGTGAGCATAGAACGTGGTAGTGGTGGTATGGGAAGGGAGCAGCGAGTGAGAAGGCAAGAATGGGTCACGGCCGTATAGTAGATAGAACGGTGAATAACCAGGAATATCGTGACGCAACGAATTGTATGCAAACGTCACCAAGGGTAAGGAACACTCCTATCCCGGTGATCATCGGACACGTAAATGGAGAGCGTGTCCTTGAGTGTACGGTTGTGAAGCTTGGTAAGTCCGTTTGTCTGTGCGTGGTAGGCCGTCGTGAGCTTGTAGGACGTGGAGCAAGATTGAAGAAGGTCGTTGACAACCTTAGAAAGAAAACAGTGGCCCCTCTCAGTGAGTAGCTGACGAGGGGCACCATGATGTAGGATCACCTCATGAAGAGGAAAATCAACCACATCAGTTGCATAGCTCGTAAGGAGAGCCTGCGTTATGGCATTACGCGTGGTATAGTCCGTCGCGACGGCCACCCACTTGTTGCCGGATGATTAAGGTGCAAATGGACTAAGGAGGACCAGGGCGACGAAGAAAAAAGGCTCACTGGGGATATCTATAGGATAAAGCTGCCCAGCGGGAGACAATGGAAGCTTCTTGCTGCGTTGGCAAAGTTTGCAGGCAGCGACGTAACTTGGAAAAGAGCGATATAGCCCAGGCCAGAAAAATCGCCTGCGTACACGGTCGTACGTACGGGGCACACCCAAATGATCAGCAGTGGCGACATCGGGCTACTGCGAGAGTTGCCGAGCGCAGGTGCTGGGGAACCACGAGAAGCAGTTCAGCCCCCTGTAGACTCACATTGCGTCGGTGTAAGGTCGCGGCCTGGAGAAGAAACATACGGAGGGAAACGTCCTGTTGCTCCGATGTAAGGCGTTCGATGATGGATCGCGAATATGGGTGACGACGCTGCTCGACGGCGATGCGTGAGAAGTAGGAGATTGACAAAACGTAGGTATCTGTATAGGTTTCGGTGCCATCGGGAGGGTCGACAGGATAGCGGGAGAGGCAGTCGGAGTCCTTACGTAGCCGTCCAGGTTTGTAGGACGCGGAAAATGTGTACTCTTGCGGGCGTAAAGCCCAACGGCCCAGACGGCCTGTCGGATCCCTGAGTGAGGATAGCCAACATAAGTCATGATGGTCTGTCACGACAATAAAATGTCGACCGAACAGGTTAGGGTGGAACTTAGTAATGGGCCAAACAAAGGCCAAGCATTCACGTTCTGTTATGGTGTGTTTGCGCTCTGCTGCGGAAAGAAGACAGCTAGCATACGCGATCATGCGATTGGTGTCTCGTTGTCGTCGGGACAACATGGCGCCAATGCCATGGCTGCTTGCATGAGTGCGAACTACTTTGTAGGCATGCGGATCAAAATGACCCAACACGGGTGCATTGATAAGGTGACTGATAAGCGCTGAAAATGCTGCAGCCTGGTCAGGTCCCCAACAAAAAGTGGTGTACTTTTTGAGGTGGTCTGTGAGAGGATAAACGATTTCGGCAAAGTTCTGGATAAATCGCCGAACATACGAACACAGCCATAGGGAACTTCGGACATCGGTAGAAGAACGTGGAAGCGGAAACTAACCTACGGCACGAACTTTATCAGGATCAGGCTGGACGCCTGCAGCGTCAACCAAGTCACCAAGTACTCGTATTTGGCGGTGCCCGAAATGGCATTTTGCAGAGGTGAGTAGTAGGCCAGCTCATCGAAAAAAGAGCAAGGATAGCTGAGAGTCGGTGGAGGTGACTCTCACACGTCGGGGAAAAAACAATGACTTCATCAAGGTAGCAAAGGCCCGTGGTCCATTTGAATCCGCGCAGAAGAGAGTAAATAATGACAGTAAATCAGACAGTAAATCTGGGATGACGAAGGCCGTCTTTTCGGGATCTCGTTCATCCCCTGCGATTTTCATCCCGCTGACTTGTTAACATTCAGTTTTAAAAGCCTGTTGAAGATACCTTGTTCTGAGATTATGAGGTCTGGAATACGTGGCAAGGAGACGTAAAAGCAACGATGGTAGCATAATCTTTAGTAAAATAGATTTGAAGTGGTCGTTAAATGAGTTAGATATTTATTCAAAACCAGCTACCTGTTACGCGTTAATATCGAAGGTCCCAGTACAAGGATTCAGGGGAAATAGTTCTCCAAACTTTTTCTGTGATGCTGTAATGAAACTAGGAATTGATTCCGCGTAGTAACGTGTTTTGCCTACGCCCACTTAATTGTTAATTTCTGGGGACAAACCTGAAATTAAATTTTCACGATAGGAATCGTTCGAGCAAGATTTTTCTCTCCTTAAGTTCCTTTAGCGGCCTCCGTAATATCAGTTTCGACCTGGAAATGCAGGCATTCTTACTTTTCGTTTCTCAACAACGTTTGGCACAAAACGCATACAACGGTTCAACGCTTAAATGAATTCGAACGGCTGAAAAAAGAAGCCGCACCCAGGCGCAAGCAGTCTGGCTGTCCGACTTTAATATCGCGGAAACGGACGACGGCTCGGCCCGGATTCCGGGCAGCAAACACGAGCGCTGAATTCGAAGTGCGTTGAGATCCTCAACTTTGCGACGTGAAGGGGAGCACAAAAGTTACAGCTTAAAACAAAGGGAATTAAACGTAACACAAACGTAGGCTACGTGGCTGGGCAATGTGCGCTAGGATTCAATGCCCAAATTAACAGCGCGGTAGACAGACAGTTGAACATAGCCTAAGTCCGAAATTGAAATCCAAGAGGGTCATGGAAGTGTGGCAGGAAACTAGTTTCACGTGCCTAGTAATCCAAGTTAATGTGAACGAGGTTGATTGAACGGCGGCACGTACGTTGCACCACAGATTCAGTAATATAAGTTGGAGGAAATACGGCGAATTCGCATTGTGGGATTACCATGATCCAAGTTTGCCCGACGATTGCCTGCGAATCTGGTTCCCTGATATCAAGTAGAACCGGGAAGCTGTGAACCATAGACTATGCAGTGATCCAAGTTGGCGGGAAAACGGTAGAGGCAGACATAAAAGCAGGCAGCCATACATACAGACAGCACGTGGAAAGTGCTTGAAGTGCCCTAAAATGATAATCACAATGAAATTATAATGGCATTGAAACTGGAACACTTTGTGTCCTGCCCTTCTCCGTCTCCAATCCTTGTGCAGACGCAACTGTACATGTTGTCCTGCAAAGCTCACAGATCATATCTACTACTGCATTCGCGTTGTCGCAGTCTACGACGCAATGACCCCATCGGCAGCCACATATACCAACACGGACTATGATGTGGTAACCAGCTTCGTGACAAGATGCGATGAACGCTTCTTCCTTCGAATATGGGAGGTGGCGGGTTCAAAGACCTTGCGGTGTATATTGTGAACCCACTACCGGTGAAGCCGGGATTACGTGCAGCTGTGCTTGGCGCCTCTGCGTGGAGTGCGTAATTAGCCGCAACGCGAACTATCCCTGGAGGTAGTTCACCATAGTGGAGGCTGTACGACGCGGTGTCACTTTCATTCCGACTGCGGAGTCGAATCTCGGCAGAACAAAGTGCGTGGCATTAATATGGGCAGGAGAGACTTGGGGTGGGAAAAGGTGTTAAGGGTTTGGTGCCGCGCAATTGACAAACGTCTCTGTTAAGACAAAGACACGCAACAAGAAAATAATTGGGCCCGCTGGTTCTCCCAAGCCCCGCCAGCGACACAGATGCCAAGTTTGTACACTAATGTTCCAAACGCGGTATGTTGTGGCGGTTCGGCAAATTAACAACTGCACCCTTTTCTGTTATGCGCTAACATTTTTAGGGTGCTTTACAGCTGATACGTATGCATCTGTGCACGCTCTTTTTTGTTTGATTTGTGCACGTCAGAGGCCACGCACCGGTTCGACGCCGGCACGCTTTGTGCTAGATGCCAACATCTAGCATAAGGAAACACAAAACAGTACTGCCGCTGCAGTACCCGCCTGCAGTACACGCGTTCCGATGATGGCAATCCGTTTTGTCGCTCAAGTAATTCGATATAAACGCATTACCATCGACCGTCACCGCAGGATGGATCGCACCGCGTTTTTTAAGGCGAGATCATTACGTGGCTGCTGAGGCGGATAATCCGTTGTTGGCGTGACTACGCCATGGTCCAAAAAGGCTAGGAATCTTTGAAATTTTGGTGGAACTCGAATCTGCGACGTTTGTGTTATTAAAAGTGGAGTTAATCAAAGTATTGTAAATAATGCCCTCGCAACCACGATCTTTGGTGTGTGTCGAAGTCACGACCTTCGTTGTTCAATAAGACGATGTCAATTAAAGCACAATTAATTCAGGTAGAGTGAATTAGGACGCTATAACCCACGCCATTTGGTAGGAGTTCAAGTGGAAGGCAAGAACCCCAGCTGGTAAAAATTATTCCTGAACTGCTCATTGTCCCTCAGAAGACACTATCGAGTTTGGGGGCATTAAACTACACAAGAGTTCCTTTTTCGCATTCTGCCAAAAAAAAAAAACACTGCTGCAGTGGAGGTGTTTGTTATCAATCCCTGTACCTCTCGCAAGCTAAGCAAGCGCTCTACCTCCTGATGTACATCCATTTTTTTTCCTAATTTTTATTTGAGGCACTGGTGACACTGCAGGAAACAGATAAACGAGCTAAGGACTCTATTCGAGATGCGCGGCAGCAAAGACAAATACGCAGAGCACCGTAGAGTTCCTCTTCATTCTTGAAATGCACTGCTCAGGTCGCGTTAAATATCCACAAGAAGCACTAATATGGGGCTAAGGATAAGTACTTTACCAATACAGCATACCCACCTTGACGAAAGTCGATTTGTTCTTGTAGAGGTATCATTTGGACGATAGTTTAAGAAGAATGAGCTGCTGATGAAATTATGGGCTCGGTATTTCGATCCAACATGTTTGTTTTCCACAGGCTATGGATTCCAATGACCATAAACCTATCCAATGGTACGACGGAGAACATGTGGAATTGCAGAGGCTTTTCGTCGCTTTTTATTTTTTTAATACTGCAATCATTATGCAGTGATTTTAGCAGGGTGATACAAGCGTAATATATACAATAGTATGTACAGAAAATGCACAGGTTAATAAACTATTATATTTTGAGGTGCCTCAAAAAAGGACTGACGACGTTTAATGGGGACAGCTGGCTTCTGAAAAACAACGGATGGGGGTAGCATGCGCACTTCTTCCTTCTTGGCCTTCCTGTCTCTTGTTTTGAACTGTCCCCACTACTACAGGTGGTATTTCCCCCCTTCCTCGAAAAGAGAATTGGCTCGATTGTTAAGAAGCGGTACAACGGAAACAGAAAACGTGGTCAAGGCTGATGCTGGTGGAAAGAACAGTGACCGCCACAGGAAAAATACAAGGACAAAAGAAGTGAAACGTGACGTGCAGAGTCTAAAGAAATGTTGGTAACCCGCGTTAGCTGCACATATGAGCGCAAATATGAAAAAAAATGTATAAATGAAGAAAAAATAATAACGAATTCCTAACATATTGCTTCATGTGGACGACGTGAACGATGTCAGGAATATGTTGTATACGACGTGTGTGAGCCGCACTGCCCGGAACGACTTCGTAATTCTCCTTTCTAATTCGGCGCAGCTATTTGTATGAGCCAGAATACCGGCTGAGAAACTTTTCACTAAGGCCACGGCGTCCAACAGGAGTCCACATCTGCACTTGGTCGTTGTGATTGTAGCATGCTTCTCTGTGGCGGATGTTGTAAAGCGTAAGCATGTTGTAAAGCGTAAGCACGTTGGTCTGCTGCAGCAGACCAACGTGCAGCCGCGCAAGCTGCCGAGCATTCTCAGCGGGCTGGGCATTTTCTTCGGCGTCAGTAGTTAGGCGCTCGTCGTCGTGACACCGTTTCATAGCGTCCAGCATAGTCTCAACTTCGCAGCCGTAAGGAGACGAAATGGTGTAAAGCGTGTCGTTTCTTGTACGGTGGTATTATACGTGAAGGTCAGGTAAGGCATGATCCCATGTTTTGTGCTGGACGTCGATGTACATCGAGATCATGTCCTTGATGGTCTTATTTAGGCGCTCCGTAAGTCCGTTGGACTGTGGATGGTAAGCAGTTGTCTTTCGATGCCTGTGTTGCTCAAGTGAAAAAATTGGTCCATGAGCTGTACTGTAAACGCTGTCCCTCGGTCTGTGATTACAGTGGACGGGTCACCATGACGCAAGACAATATGGCACATGAAAAACTGCGCTACCTGAGAAGCCTTGTCGTGTGGGAGCGCCTGTGTTTCGGCATAGCGGGTTAAATAGTCTGTCGGGATAATCGCCCAGTTGTTACCGTCGGCTGACACTGAAGAAGACCCAAGAATATCCAAGCGTTATTGGTCGATTGGCTTATGAGGTGCTTCGATGGATTGCAATAACCCGCGGGGCTTCATGGGCGGTGACTTTCGGCGCTGACATTCGCGGCAGCGTTGAACGTTCTGTTTGGCGCTTGCCGAAAGGCCAGGCCAGTAATACATCCCACTTACTCTTGCAGGCGTTCGTGAGGAGCCAAAGTGGCCACATGTGAGCTCGTCATGGCAAGTGAAAGGAATGTCGTCCCCCAACACATTTGGAACCACCAGGAGGTAGGCTCGGTCATTTGAACAAGCGTTCTTCTTGTAAAGCACGTTGTAGCGCAGACAGAAGGACATCAGTACGCGACATAGATGGCGAGGGATGGCCCTTGGCCGGCCCTCTAAGTGGTTGATGTTAGGTCAAATTTCAACAACTTCACGCTGTCGTCTTATCAAGTCTGATGCAGTAATGGTGCTCAGAAACCCGTCATCGTCCTCTGATTCCAGACTGACAGATTGGATGGGTGCACGCGAAAGTGTGTCAGCGTTTTCGTTCTTGCGGATGGACTTGTAAGCGATGGTGACGTCAAATTCCTGTAGCCGCAAGCTCCACCTTGCCAGTTGTCCTAAAGTATCGCGTATGTTTATCAACCAACGGTGGGCATGGTGGTCAGTCACCAATTTGAAAGGACGGCCGTAGAGAAAAGGGTGAAATTTTGTGATTGCCCACACAGCAACGAGACAATCTTTTTCTTTGGTAGAGTAGTTCGCCTCGGCACGGGGCAGCGAGCGGTTAGCATAAGCTATTACTTTTTCATTGACGTCTCGATGTTGGACGAGTACTTCCCCAAGACCAATGTTACTGGCGTCAGTATGTACTTCGGTGTCAGCCTCGTCATCATAATGTGTCAGGACGGGTGATGACTGCATACGTTGTCGTTGTTCAGCGAAAGCCACCTGTTGCTCATTCGTCCAGACAAATGACGTGTCATCCCTTATAAGGCAAGTCAGGGGTTCCGCTATCTCCGAGAAATTGTCAATGAAACGAGGATAATACGCACACACACCTAGGAAACGCTGAACGACCTTATTGTCGACAGGAGGAGGAAAAGCGGTTACCACGGCAAGCTTGTCTTGATCGGGTCGGACACGTCTAGCACTTACGACGTGTCCGAATAACTTGAGCTCTTCATAGCCAAAGTGCACTTTGCTGGTTTAAGCGTGAGATCAGCCGATCAGACAGCTTCTGGCACATTACGCAGACGATGAAGATGTTACTCAAATCTTTCAGAAAAGACTACTACGTCATCGAGATGCAGGAGACAACTCTGCCGCTCCAGTCGAGTGAGGACAGTATCCATCATTCGTTGGAACATAGCTGGAGCTCAACACAAGCTGACAGGGGGCACTCAAAATTCATAGAGGCCTTCGGTAGTCGCAAAGGCAGTTTTTTCGCGGTCTCTTACGCCTACCTGGATTCGCCAGTATCCGCTTATCAAATCTAGTGACGAAAAATACTGAGCGCGCTGCAGTCTATCTAACGAATCTTTGACACGTGACAGTGGGCAGATGTACGTTTCAGTTACGTTGTTGAGCTTCCTGTAGTTGACGCTGAAGCGTGGTGTTCTGTCTTTCTTTTGGGAAGAACGACCGAAGACGACCATCAGCTCTTGGATGGTTCGATAACGCCGTTTTCAAGCATCTCTTTTACTTGCTTTTTAATGTCCCCAAACAATAAAAATAAATAAAATTAAAATGCGTAAGCCCACACCACCAGAAAGGTATTGCAGTGTTGCGTTTCGCCTGCGACACGTGGTTTTGCCGGCGCGACTGCGGCGGGGCGGCAGACATATTGGCCCGATCGTCGTCGCCGCAACACTCATCGCCAGGTGTTTCCAGGCGCGACTGCGGCGATGCGACCGCCTAGGGATCATCCTCGCATTCCAGTCATTGTGCCCGAAACAGGCGATGCCAAAGCAGGGATCTCATTCCAGTTATTGGGCCCGAAACAGGCGATGCCAAAGCAGGGATCTCGTTCCAGTCATTGTGCCCGAAACAGGCGATGCCAAAGCAGGGATCTCATTCCAGTTATTGGGCCCGAAACAGGCGATGCCAAAGCAGGGATCTCGTTCCAGTCATTATGCCCGAAACAGGCGATGCCAAAGCAGGGACCATCCTCTCATTACAGTCATTGTGTCCGACCGGCAGCGCCACGACAGGGTGCTACGAGATCGTGCTCAACATGGTGCTACGGCAGCGCTACGACAGTGTGCGTCACCATTAGCCCATTGTACATTCACGTGCTCGTCTTTTGAGGGGTTCCTTCTTGCCCTCAACTGCGAGAGTATAAAAACAGCTGCCCCCGGACGCCAAAAGGAGGGCTCCGATTTCTTCTGTTGAGTGAAGTGCTCTCCCGTCTCTCTACTTCGGTCAACCTGACCGCCAACTCTTTGCGATGTTAAAATAAACAAGTTGTTTCGTTGTTACCAGTCGACTCATGCTTTGCCGGGACCTTCGGATGCTTCCAGTTGTACCCCAGGCCGCCAGGCCAACGCTACCCTTGGGGCTTGCGACCCAGGTACAACCACGGGCGTCAGCGCCGAGTTCCCAACAGATCGTACCAGCAGTCCGATCAAAACATCTGGTTGGCAGCGGTGAGATCGCCTACGACTTCAAACAACTGTCTGCCAGCGGTGAGATCGCGACAACGGAGGCCAGCAGCGAAGAGATGCAGTTGACTGTATGCTGAGCAGCTCAACGACGATCCGGGAGCAGTGCAACGAGCCCTGTGTGACGACTGGTTGCCTGCAGCGGAACGACTGCGCGGAATTCCTGCCTGCGAGGTTTGGTGAGTGCGGGACTTTCTTCTTCTGAGCTTTGCCAGGCTTTTGTTAGTGTTAGAAACAGAGCTGGTAATTGTGGTTGTCGTTGCTGCCGGGTTAGTTTGCGGCAAGACAATAGTAAGCAGTAGAGAAAGCAGCATTCAGAGTAGCCATGGATTTGAAGTCGTTGCGCAAACCGAAATTGTTGGAGCTTGCAAGAGAGTTGGGTCTGGATGTCTCAGACAAACTAAGAAAACCTGAACTGCTAAAGGCTATTCTTGAGTTAGAGGCTGAGGATGACGAGCTGTCGGAATGCCTTGAGACTATTGAGGAGAGGTCAAAAAGACAGGAGCGCGAACTTAAAGAGCAAAAAGAAAAAGAAGAGCGTGAACGTAAAGAACAGAAAGAAAAAGAAGAGCGTGAACGTAAAGAACAGAAAGAAAAAGAAGAGCGTGAACGTAAAGAACAGAAAGAGCGAGAGCAACAAGAGAAAAAAGAAGAGCGCGAACACGCTTTGGAAATGAAGCGTCTCGAGGTAGAGATGGAACGCGCTCGTAATGGAAGTCAGGCACACGGTGCAGGAGAACGCGTATTGTTCAAAATGACGGACCTGATGCGGCCGTTTAAGCTTGGAGAGGACATTGGTTTGTTCCTGGTTAACTTTGAGCGAACGTGCGAGAAGCAGGGGTTCTCTCGGGAAACGTGGCCACAGCGCTTGCTCACTTTGTTACCCGGCGAGGCGGCCGACGTAGTCGCTCGCTTGGATAGAGAGGAGGCAGAGGATTTCGACACAGTGAAATCGAGTCTTCTAAAAAAGTACCGGCTGTCTGCGGAGGCGTTCCGTCGGAAGTTTCGGGAAAATGAGAAAGGCAGAAGTGAGTCATATACAGAGTTTGCGTATAGGCTTATGTCGAACATGCAGGAGTGGCTCAAAGAAGAGAAAGCGTTTGGTGACCACGATAAAGTTCTGCAGTGCTTCGGGCTAGAACAGTTCTATAGTCGGTTACCGGAGAACGTGCGATACTGGGTCTTGGATAGGCCAGACGTTTGTACGGTGGCTAAAGCCGCTGAGCTAGCCGAGGAGTTTGTGACGCGTCGAGCTCGCGGAGCTAAGGACGGTCAAAAGGGTGAATTTGGCTCGAAGTTTGAGAGGCCGAAGTTCACACCCATGAGAGCAAAGGGGAACACGCGTAGTGCGGATGCGAGTGGAAGCAGTGCGACCGAACCTAAGGAGACGGCGGCAGCCGAAGCCGAACGCAGAAAGCGGTTCGAGATGAGGCGAGCGGGCGTTTGTTATACGTGCCAGAAGCCGGGTCACTTTTCGGCGCAGTGTCCGGAAACAACACCAAAAGTTGTGTTTTTTTCAATAGGCAGCACTGACGAGAACATGAAGCTTCTCGAGCCTTACATGCGAGACCTCCTCGTGAACGGGAAAGAGTGCCGAGTGCTTCGCGATTCCGCAGCTACAATGGATGTAGTTCACCCGTCTTACGTAGAACCCCATATGTTCACGGGCGAGTGCGCATGGATCAAGCAAGCCGTGGAAGCTCATAGCGTGTGTCTGCCGGTAGCAAAAGTGCTTATTGAAGGACCTTTCGGAGCGCTTGAGACAGAGGCGGCAGTGTCATCTATGCTGCCACCCCAGTACCCGTACCTATTTTCAAACAGGTCCGATCACCTCCTGCGCGAGAAGGGGCTTTTGTTTGGTGAAGCTAGTGTTCAGGCCTTAACCAGATCGAAGGTTCGGGAGCTCGCTGCAAAGGCGGTAGTTGCGGGGCCGACGTTATCAAACAACGAAAAAGGGTCAGAGGCGCAGCAAGCTGATATTCAGAGCACGCCCGAACAGAATAAAATTGAGTCTGTAACGTTAAAGGCGCCAGATACTGGAGAGGAAACGCCCGACGCGGGAAAGTTAGAAGAGCTATCTACTGATTTGCTCATCGCGCCTACGTCAGACGGACTTGATAGGTTGCTAAAAGTCAGCCGGACGGCTTTGATAGCCGAGCAAAAAAAGGATGGCAGCCTGGAAAACGTGCGCTGCAATGTCAAAGAAGGTATCGCCAGGAAAACTGCGCGTTTTGTGGAAAGAGGTGGAGTCCTGTACCGGAAGTATCTAGACCGCAGAGGAGTGGAGTTCGATCAGCTGGTCGTGCCTCAATGCTATCGTCAGGATCTGTTGCGCTTGTCACATGGGGGTTCGTGGTCCGGACACCTAGGAGTTAAGAAAACTAAGGACCGTCTCTTGCAAGAGTACTATTGGCCAGGGTGTTTTCGGGACGCAGACCATTTCGTGAGGACATGTGACACTTGTCAGCGGGTGGGCAAACCAGGGGACAAATCAAGGGCGCCGTTGAAATTGGTACCTATCATTACGGAGCCTTTTAGACGGCTCGTTATTGATACAGTGGGACCTCTGCCGGTAACAGCCACGGGGTACAGACACATTTTGACTGTGATCTGCCCAGCGACAAAGTTCCCTGAAGCAGTGCCGCTTAAAGAACTCAGCTCAGTTGAGATAGTTAATGCACTACTGTCCATATTTGCGCGAGTTGGTTTTCCTGCAGAAATTCAATCAGATCAGGGCACAGTGTTTACTAGCGCTTTGACGACAACTTTTCTCGAAAGGTGTGGGGTAAAGCTGTTACACAGCTCAGTGTACCACCCACAGTCGAATTCCGTTGAGAAGCTCCACTCCGTCATGAAGCGCGTGTTGAGAGCCTTGTGTTTTGAACATCAAACTGACTGGGAGCTGTGTCTGCCTGGGGTGATGTTTGCTTTAAGGACCGCGCCGCATGCGGCTACGGGGTTTTCGCCAGCTGAACTGGTGTACGGTCGCTCGCTTCGATCTCCGCTTCGCATGCTTCGAGAATCATGGGAAGGTAGGGGCGACGACCCAGTCGTGGTGGAGTACGTACTTAAGCTCCTCGAACGCTTAAGAAGGGCACAGGAGTTGTCAGGTGAAGCAATGACAAAGGCCCAGCAGAGGGCCAAGGTTTATTATGATCGGACAGCCAGGGCCCGTCGTTTTGAGGTTGGCGATGAGGTCATGATATTGCGCACATCGCTAAACAACAAACTAGACGTGCAGTGGGAGGGCCCAGCACGAATTGTTCAGAAACTGTCGGACGTTAACTACGTGGTAAGTCTGCCAGGAAAGCGGAAAGCACAGCAAGTTTACCACTGTAATCTGCTCAAACCTTATAGACAACGGGAAGCAGTGGTGTGCATGATGGTAAACGTTCCTGAAGAGCTTCCGGTCGAGCTTCCGGGACTAGGCTCAGTGACGAACAGGGAAGACACCGGTCAAGTCATTAGTGACCTTATCAGTAAAGCACCGCTGTCGCCCGAGCAGAAAACCGAACTACACCAGCTATTACAAGAGTTTCAAGGTCTGTTCTCTGAGAGGCCTGGTAGGACTTCTGTACTTACTCATGATATAGAACTTACCTCCACAGAGCCAGTACGATCCAAGGCGTATCGGGTGTCACCCCGCCAGAGCGATATTATGGAGGCTGAGGTAAAGAAAATGCTACAGCTCGGTGTTATTGAGGCAGGTGAGAGTGATTATACCTCCCCTTTGATTTTAGTTGAGGTACCGGGCAAGGAACCTCGTCCTTGCGTCGACTACCGCAGGCTTAATTCCATCACTAAGGATCAAATTTATCCGATCCCTAACATCGAGGAGCGCCTTGAGAAAGTTAGTAGCGCTCAGTTTATTTCCACCCTAGATCTTGTCAGGGGTTATTGGCAGGTTCCACTTACAGAAGAGGCTAGTAGGTATGCGGCGTTCATTTCACCAATGGGAACATTCCGTCCTAAAGTGTTGAGTTTTGGTTTGAAGAACGCGCCATACTGTTTTTCAAGTCTCATGGATAAAGTGTTGCGGGGACAGCAAGAATTCGCTTTACCGTATCTAGACGACGTAGCGATATTCTCCGCATCCTGGTCTGAGCATATGACACACTTGCGGGCAGTGCTAACCCGCCTGCGCGAAGCGGGCTTGACAGTAAAGGCTCCTAAGTGCCAGTTAGCACAGGCCGAGGTTGTCTACCTCGGTCACGTGATTGGTCAGGGTCGTCGCCGCCCCTCTGAAATAAAAGTGGCCGCTGTGCGAGACTTTCCGCAACCGCGCACAAAGACCGATATTCGGTCGTTCTTAGGTGTCGCCGGCTACTATCAGAGGTACATCCCTAGGTACTCTGATATCGCGGCTCCCCTGACGGATGCTCTAAGAAAGACAGAGCCTCAAACAGTCGTCTGGGACGAGACCAAGGAAAGAGCTTTTAGCGCCCTAAAGAGTGCCCTAACAAGCCAGCCTGTGCTACGATCGCCAGACTATACAAAAGGTTTCATTGTTCAGTGCGATGCTAGTGAGCGAGGCATGGGCGTTGTACTGTGCCAACGGGAAAATGGAGAAGTAGAACACCCCGTTCTGTATGCTAGTCGTAAGCTGACCAATCGTGAGCAGGCGTATAGCGCCACCGAGAAAGAGTGTGCGTGTCTCGTGTGGGCCGTTCAGAAATTGTCATGCTATCTAGCCGGCTCGAGGTTTATCATTGAGACGGATCACTGCCCTCTCCAATGGCTGCAGACCATCTCTCCCAAAAATGGCCGCCTCCTGCGCTGGAGCCTCGCTTTACAACAATATTCCTTTGAGGTGCGTTACAAAAAGGGGAGTCTCAACGGTAACGCCGATGGCTTAAGTCGAAGCCCCTAACGTAGGAATCAGCCTCAAAATTGTTTGTTACTGATGTTTTTCTTCCTGAGGCAGGATTTTTTTTAACATATTGCTTTTGTTTAGTGTTTCAAAGTGATGATATGCTTTCTAGTGCAATTTTTCAATTTGTGGACGCGTTCTGAGTGATGCTAGACTACTGTAAGGAACTAGGCAGTGGTATAAAAAGGGGAAAGAGCCTGGCAGGGCTTAGTGAGGGTTGTGCCGTGCTTGCTGACTGAGCGGTTGAGTTTCAGCGTAGTTCTAACGCTTGCCGGGAACGAGAACAAAAATGTGAACTCTCCCGAAGTCACTTTGCAGTGTCCCGTGCGAACCTGAACAGGAGAACGAGGCCTTCTCTGTGCGCTGCGCTCAAGAAACGTCAAGGGACGCCCGACTTCGGTTATGAGCATCATCGAGCGACATCCCTCCGGACAGCGGATGCAGTCCCCTGTCCATCGGGATCTCCTTCCCCCGGCGGGGCGGTCTGTTGCGTTTCGCCTGCGACACGTGGTTTTGCCGGCGCGACTGCGGCGGGGCGGCAGACATTTTGGCCCGATCGTCGTCGCCGCAACACTCATCGCCAGGTGTTTCCAGGCGCGACTGCGGCGATGCGACCGCCTAGGGATCATCCTCGCATTCCAGTCATTGTGCCCGAAACAGGCGATGCCAAAGCAGGGATCTCATTCCAGTTATTGGGCCCGAAACAGGCGATGCCAAAGCAGGGATCTCGTTCCAGTCATTGTGCCCGAAACAGGCGATGCCAAAGCAGGGATCTCATTCCAGTTATTGGGCCCGAAACAGGCGATGCCAAAGCAGGGATCTCGTTCCAGTCATTATGCCCGAAACAGGCGATGCCAAAGCAGGGACCATCCTCTCATTACAGTCATTGTGTCCGACCGGCAGCGCCACGACAGGGTGCTACGAGATCGTGCTCAACATGGTGCTACGGCAGCGCTACGACAGTGTGCGTCACCATTAGCCCATTGTACATTCACGTGCTCGTCTTTTGAGGGGTTCCTTCTTGCCCTCAACTGCGAGAGTATAAAAACAGCTGCCCCCGGACGCCAAAAGGAGGGCTCCGATTTCTTCTGTTGAGTGAAGTGCTCTCCCGTCTCTCTACTTCGGTCAACCTGACCGCCAACTCTTTGCGATGTTAAAATAAACAAGTTGTTTCGTTGTTACCAGTCGACTCATGCTTTGCCGGGACCTTCGGATGCTTCCAGTTGTACCCCAGGCCGCCAGGCCAACGCTACCCTTGGGGCTTGCGACCCAGGTACAACCACGGGCGTCAGCGCCGAGTTCCCAACAGATCGTACCAGCGGTGCGATCCCAAACAGCAGGCAGAAAGGCCAATTAAGATTAAACGAGAAGTGGCTGCAGAGGCAACCCATGAAAAATTAAAAAAAGCAATGTAATAAAAGAAGAAGGCGGAGGTAAGCTTGTTAATGTCAGAAATGAGAAGTTAAACAGACAATTTAGTGGGTGGGAAAGGCATTATCAGAAGGCTCTCTGAAAACAGTCTCCGGCCAAATTATTTTCTGCGGGAAACGCCCGAACCAGTACCCAGACAGGCCCCCAAAGCCACCCCCTGACGCCCGCGCAGGGTCCCGCAAAACGTGTGTGTTTTATTGCATCATTTCATATGCGCTGGTGGCTTCTTCTCTTTTTCTTATCGCAATGAAGACCAGAGCTTCTGCAATAGCGATTGTCTCACCACTGTACGCGCTTGTGGCGTTTTCCGCCCTAAACTTCCGCACTGCGAGGAGCCGGCCGCTCTGGTCGAATACAACATACGCTGCACTCGCCGCGACACCCGTGAAGGCGCCGTCGGTGCACAGATGGTAGGCAGGCGAGGACGAAATAACGGCAGCCTGGCCGGGATTCAAGCGCTCGAAGGAAAAGCGACGTGCAGCGCGAGGGTGATGCGCCCATTGGTCAAAGGGATGCGCGATGTAGTTCGGATAAAATGTGTCCTGGCCATAATGAGTTATTTGGCGGAGTGCAAAGATGGAAAATTCCGTCGCCAACCGATCCAGCTTCACATTCAGCGGTTGACAGTTTGCAAGAACATGTAGTGCCGCGGTGCGCGTGATATGATATTCGCCGATCAAAGCTACGAGAAAGGAGCGCTGCACAGATAACATGCGGGTGGTCAAGGAAGATGATGGAAACACCGGCCACCACACCGGAGGCGCGCATGCAATCGCAGGAAGCAGAACCTGTCAATACAGACGCGGTATAAGCACGGGACCCATCGAGAAGTGCATGCGTAGAAACTTGAGGGATCGCGCTACGAATACCTAGGCCTTGGTGTTAATAAAGTCAACATGGCCAGTTTGTCGTTAAGTTTGTCGTCAAAGACCACGCCGACAATTTTAATATGGTCTTTGTGTTTTAGGTAAGCGCCGTGCAATCTAAATGACAGACGTCGCTTAAAAGTGGCAATTCCCATTGTTGAAAAAGACGAAATAAGACTTTCGATGACTAATTTTGACCTTGCTTTGCGTGCCCAATTGCAAACCAAGGTGAGCACAAATTCTGCCAGAGCCTGTAATTGCAAGCGCGAGGAACCGAAACGAGTACGATGGTGTCATCTGCGTACGCCTGGATGTGAACTCCTTGTGGAAGTGGAAGGTGTAGCAGGGAGTGAACGACCAAATTCCACAACAAGGGGCTGATTGGCGATCCCTGGGGACTTCCAGTGGACGGACCTGCCGACGCGTCTCCCGCATTTGCACGAAAGACGACATGGCGGTCTGTCAGGGATGACTGGAGGGGATGGTACAAATTCGCAGGGAACCGGTGCTGACGCAGAAAATACAGGACCGAATCACACCACACGCTGTCGAAGGCGCAGGTAAAGTCGAGCGAAATTAAGAGCGTTGGCGTCTTTGCTGCTTTAATCACACTGAGGCGTTGTTTATGTTCGTACAGAGCAACAGGGGCACCCCGCGCGTGCATGAAGCCGAACTAATGGGCGTCAAGGAGGTTGTGTGAATGTAAAAAAATAATAAATACGGGAAGTGAGTAGGCGTTCCAATATTTCTACACGCGTGTGGTATTTGATTGATTGCACGAGCCGCGTGGGCGCCATAACTCGAGAAAAGAGGAGGAAGAACGAACTGGGATCGGCGCTGTGAATCTAACCGGTCAGCGCTGCAAACCCTGTTGTAAATATAACCTGTGAATAGTTGCTATTCTTTGTGGTTCATCCTTCGCGTAACATTGCGGGGGAGGTGGAACGTCCCAGGTCCTCGCCACGGAGCTCCGAAGCGGCCGCACCGTCTCAGCCATGGCTTCCGATGGAACCACACCATCGCCACGTACACCTGCGGCGTAAACCACAACGTACACTGTCAACGGAAATAACTCCCAGGTGGGAGTATATTGCTTGTCCTCTAGTGCAATTTGTGCAAAATAGTGGTAGCGTAGCAAGAATTTATACAATGTGAGCGTGCCGCGCAGCAGCAGACGTAACACCGAAAAGTGCGCAGTCATACATTTTCTAGACCGCACTACTTGTTCAGCGTCCAAGCAATTTTTCTCGGTTGTGAAAAGGAGCTACATCGCTGATCTGTTGAGCGAATCCTCAAAAGCAGAGCCAGCAGGCATGTTTCTAAATCAGTGCCTGTGATAGAGCATAATGTGAATGCAATATCGGAAGCAACGACGTGATCAAAACCGAAAGGCGCGATAACAATTCGATTCACATCGCTCAGTAAGAAGCTTTATTTACAGTACGCATACTTATGTCCTACTGTTTTTCTTGGGCGAGGATATCCGTACACAGATACATAAAAACAGTTGCTTGCAGTCCGGTCTTTCTCACTGGCCACACAGAGCCGCAACGAACTTGGAGCATGCCATTCATGTGCGACTGGCACAGACGTCGTCGCTCGAACAGTCGCTGCTGTTGCCATTGCTACGCGGTCCTGTCAAACATTACACCGGCCGCTGTCAACATGTATTCACAAGGACATACAAGTCGCATTTCACGTACTGAAGAACACCAGCCACGGTCACGCAGCACGAAAACACAGTCAGAACCTGACCCGACATCACGAGTCAGTGAGCAGCTTGGAGGTATGCCTAAGCCTTTTTCCTCTCTTGAGAGCGTTTTTCTTGCCTTCATCGCTGTCAGCAAAGCGATCACCGTTAACGCACTTGAAGCTGAGATACAGTGAGCTTCAGGCACGCCTATAACACTTCCTGGAAGGAAATGCAGGAAACAAATTGACGAAAAGCTATGACGGAACGACACTTCACAGATGTAAACAAACCGTCAGCCAATGAGCACTGCCGACTCCGCCGAACCCGCCCGGTCGCTGGCGCGGCGCACAGCCTCATGGGAAGTCTCGACGGAGGGGAGTTTTTTAAAACTGTCTGTCGGAGTTTCCCAGAACAAGATTTTGAAGCGGAGTAAAATCGCGTCAGGTCGCCTATAATCATCCCGCAGCTAGCCAACGGAGTGAAATGAGGGAATGGCGCTGTATTGCTCCCATACATGGGAGTAAATATTCGAGGATGGGAGGTTTAGGCGCATATCACCTGTTAAAAACTCCCAGGTGGGTTTATTTTCGTTTACAGTGTACGTTTCGGTTCCTGGTATCCGTGATCCTGGGACATTCTCCGCCCAAGATGGCGTTGACGTCGACGACTGGCTCAGCATGTACGAGCGTCCTAGCCGACGCCACCACTGGGACCCTACCATCATACTTGTCAATGTGATCTTTTACCTGCATGGGATACCGCGTGTCTGGTTTCACACCCATAAGGTCGAGCTCTCCAGCTGGGACATCTTAAAAGAGAGGCTTCGCGACCTATTTGGCAACCCGTTAGGTGGCCAAGAGGCTGCGCGAAAAGAGCTTGCCACTTGTGTCCAGTCGTCGAACATTTGTATGTCTCCCACATACAGGAAGTGCTCGCGCTTTGCCGGATAGTCGACGAGCACATGACCGAGGTTGATGATGATGATGTGTGGTGTTTTATGGCGCAAGGGCCAAGTTTGGCCAAAGAGTGCCATGACAAGTGGTAATGTTGACGATGTATTGTGGGTGACGTGCACAATGAATTCCTCATGGTAGATAAGACAAGGCTGTAAAACGGCCTAATAATAATAATAATAATATTTGGGGTTTTACCTGCCAAAACCACTTTCTGATTATGAGGCACGCCGTAGTGGAGGACTCCGGAAATTTTGACCACCTGGGGTTCTTTAACGTGCACCTAAATCTAAGCACACGGGTGTTTTCGCATTTCGCCCCCATCGAAATGCGGCCGCCGTGGCCGGGATTCAATCGCGCGACCTCGTGCTCAGCAGCGCAACACCATAGCCACTGAGTAACCACGGCGGGTGGTAAAACGGCCTAAAATGTGTCACTGTAAATGATGTAGAATATATAGGTACTAAAATTACGACACTGACCACGTAATGATGTGGACTATGGCAATGAACTTTCATTAAATCATGATGCAATAAAACATAACAGGGACAACAGAGTTTCAAGAGAGCCCTTGAACGCAGGGCTGTTAGTCGTGTGCTAAATGCTGCCTCGCCAAATGACTTCCAGGGTGTCGGTTTCGGCTAAAGAATCTAAGACTGTTTCCAGATTAAAAAGCGGTTCATCGCTAAGTAAAAATGCAGGTTGAAGGGGTATATTCTCGTGGTATGCAGCAGGGAAATACTTTTTCCTCTCTGGTTGTATGGCAGGGCACTGAATAAGAACATGGATGACTGTGAGACTATTGCCGCAGTTAATACAATTTGGAGTATAGCCCCCTGTCTAGAGATAAGAGTGAGTATCGTATGTGTGGCCTATCCATAATCGGCAAAGAAGTACTTCCTTGTACCGTGCTGTTTTTCCACTTATCCAGTTTGCAAGTTTTGGTTTTAAAATGTGAAGCTTATTCATTGCTTGTGTATCCCACTCGCCTTGCCAATGATTCCTCAATTTACGGCGCAGAAAAGGCTTTAGGCCTGGTGCAGGGATGGGTGTATTTCCATCTTTGTCGCTAAAACGCACTGACTTAGACATTTCGTCAGTAGCCACATTGTCTTCTGTGCCCCTGTGGCCAGGTTCCCAGCATAAGATGATCACTTGGTTTCACATATTTGCAGAGCACAACAAGGTATATAGTTCATTCAAAACGCAGTTGTAGTGTTTTCGTAGGCTAATTAGGGCTCTCACTACACTTAATGAGTCTGTGAAGACAATAGCCTAAGCGATATTTGTGAGCCGTATGTGTTGAATAGCCTTAAGTATAGCGTATGCTTCCGCTGTAAAGATACTGGCGTTTGGGTTTAGTGCTCCCGATGTTGAAAAGGAGAGTCCTAGAGCTGCGTAAGCAACAGCAGCTAGGAGACCTCGAAGCATCTGTATGAAGCTCATCAGAGGAGTACTTGTCCTTAAGTTCCAGAAAATGCGAATATATGTGTGCCTCCGGAAGTTGTTTCGATATTTCTAAGAAAGAGATGTCACCTCGGATAGTCTGCCACTCCCAAGGCGGTGGAAGCCGTGTAGGAGCCATTAGGACATTGTGTAAAAGAGAGACCCCTGCTTTTTCTGAGAGTGATTCCAACCGGAGGGACAGAGGAGGCCTAGTGGCTGGGCAGTTACGAAACAGCCTAGCAGCGGACAAGTCGCATATAGTAGAATGACAAGAATGTTTAACATCTGAGTTAACTTTTAGGGAGTATGAGAAAGTTAAATATGTCCTTTGGTGGTGCAATGACCATTCTTTTGATTCAATGTAGAGGCTTTGAACAGGGCTAGTCCTAAAGGCGCATGTAGCAAGGCGGATACCTAAATGGTGAATAGGATCTAGCATATTCAAAGCGCTAGTTGCAGAAGAATTATAGGCTATTGCTCCGTAGTCAAGCCGTGTTAATATTATAGTTTTGTAAAGTTTTAAAAGACACCACCTGTCGCTTCCCCAAGATGTGCGTGACAAGAGCTTCAGCAGATTCATAGCCTTGAAGCATTTCGATTTTAGATACTTCAGGTGTGGTACAAAAGTCAGCTTACTATCTAAAAGGATTCGTAGAAATTTGTGTTCATTGCTCACACATCGCCGTTCTCCATTTAGATCTATTGCGGGGTCCGCGAGAACGCCTCCCTTGTTAGAAAACACGGCGCATGTACTTTTTGGTGGGTTTAGCTTGAAACCATTTTTGTCCGCCCACTTCAATAATTTATTTATGCAAAGGTGTACTTGCCGCTCGCAGATACTTAGGTTACATGATTTGAAACCTATCTGGATGTCATCCACATATACAGGATAAAACATAGTATGTGGTATGGCAGTCTGGATTGAGCTCATTTTGACAATAAAAAGAATGCAGCTCAGCACACCATCTTGTGGAACACCTGCCTCTTGCGTAAATGGACGAGACAGAACATATGCTCAAGTAAAACTCTTGCTTGGGCTAGTTGGTTCATGCTTGAAGTAGTAACGGCAAGGCGCAGAAGACCATGACTGAGGTCCTGGTCTTCTGCGGCTTGCCTTAACCTTGCCTTGCCTTCTGCACCTTGCGCCTTGCCACCTTGCCTTCTGCGCCTTAACATGGTGCCGGTCCTGTGGTTTGTGTTCTTCTTCCTGAGTCCTGGTCTTCTGCGCCTTGCCTTTACTACTTCGAGACAGAACGTTACCCACTCTAACACGGAACGTGCGATTGGAGAGGTAACTCTGAATCACGTTCAGCAAGTTGCCTCGAACTCCCATTTCAGACAGGTCACAGAAGATTCCAAAGCACCAGGTTGTGTCGTATGCCTTTTCCATATCTAAAAATACTGACAGGAAAGACTGTTTGCGGACAAAGGCATTACGGATATTTGTCTCGATGCGGACAAGGTGATCTGTTGTGGATCTACCCTCCCTAAAACCGCACTGAAAGGGATGGAATATCTTGTTGCTTTCAAGAAAATGGATGAGGCGACGTTTAATCATTTTCTCAAATAATTTGCATAGACAACTTCTCAGAGCTATAGGCCTATAATTGTTGGGTGAGGAAGGGTCCTTGCCCTCTTTGAGAATAGAGATTACGATTCCTTCTTTCGAGACAGAAGGAATGTAGCCGGCAGAGAACATGGAATTCAAGAGTGACAGTAGTGTTTTTTTGGTGTCAGGGTGTAAGTGTCTGATCATCTCATACATTATTCTGTCACTTCAAGAAGCGGACTTGTTGCAATAGTTCAGTGAGGCCCGGAACTCAGCCATTCGAAATGGACGATTGTATACTTCATGAGATGTTCTTTTCCTATCCAAATGCAGCTGTTCTGCCAGTCGCTGGTATTTTAGGAATGTATCTGTGTAATGAGATGTACTAGAAATGTGCTCGAAATGTGTTCCCAGACAATCAGCTTGGTCCTCAAGAGTGTCTGCTTGCGTGTTTACTAATGGTAGAGGATGAGTTTCGCGGCTTTTTAATTTGTTTATCCTGTTCTAGGCTTTTCTTTCGTCGGTATATGAATTAATGCCGGAAATGTACCTTTGTCAGCTATCGCTTTTGGCACGGAGGCACGTTCTTCTGCCTTCTGATTTTATGTTCTTAACGCTGATAAGGTTTTAGATAGTCGGAGAGTTACGGGGCTGATTCCAAACCTTATTCTGTTTCTTTCGTGCTTCCTTACATTCCTCGTTCCACCATGGAACACGTCGTTTATTAGGCGATGCATTTGTTTGCGGGATACATATTGACGCTGCGTAGACAATAAATGTGGTTAAATATGACACTGCATAGTCAATACTAAGAGCACGAATATCATCCCAGGTCATACATGTCAGCTCCCTGTATCGCTGCCAGTTCGCTGAGTCAGCATACCAGTGGGGTACATGTGGATAACATTCGTCGCGTTTCCTTAATTTTAAAACCATCGGGAAATGACCGCTGCCGTATGGATTTTTATATACTTTCCAATCCAAGAACGGCACGACGGCACTTGAAACAATGGATAAATCTATAGATGAAAATCTCTTGTTCGCAAAGCTGTAAGAAGTTGGCTCCTATTTGTTTAGCAAGGAGGCACCTGTACTGAAGAGGAAGTTTTCAATCAGACGTCCTCTGGCATCACACGGAGAGTCACCCCACAAGGTATGATGAGTATTTAAGTCCCCAACGACAATGTAGTGTTCCAGGAGTTGCGCAATGAAGCTGTCAAATTCAATTTTGGAGAGTTGACAGTTGGGAGGAATGTATAAAGATGCAATTGTCAGCAGCTCACTAAAAAGCACTGGTCTGACTGCAACTGCCTCTAGGGGCATTTTAAGCTGTAACTGCCGGCAAGCAACACACTTATCTACTATTATTGCCACACCGCCCGACGAGGCAAGGGCCTCATTGCGGTCGTTTCGGAAAATGAAATACTGTCGGAGAAAGTCTGTTCGTCAAGGTGTAAGATGTGTTTCTTGGACACACAGAAACTTTGGGGTGTACCTATGTAAAAGTTACTTAATGGCGTCTAGGTTCTGGAGTAAACCTCTTACATTCCACTGTAATATCTGTGTGTCCTTAATATGTATGTTTTGTGCTGTGTGTCTAAGAGATATATATTAAGTTAGCTCACGAGGCCTTTCCAGGCCCCTTAATACGAGCTCTCTCTTTCTTCCCGGCACGCTCGAGGGAGCTGCGCCGTTCCTTGGTCGTCGGAGACGCCGGATTTGTGTTCTTATCCATCACCTCGTTTGAGGCGGTGGATAGTGCCTACGGAGCGGGCGCGTTCGCGGGGTGTTGGGCCTATTTGCAGGCGCAGTGGCTTTGGGTCTAAAAGGCCCGAGAGTCTGCTGTTCCTCCTTTGCGGGTGCCAGAACAGCGCTGGCTGTTCCGGCCGGGGACGCTGATTGCGTGACCGCCGTCACACTCCGTGTGACTTGGGTGGCCGCCGAATGATGTAGCGCTGCACCCGGCGCGCCACATCGGTGTAGGACGGACTAGATTGGTTCATCGAGAAGCGCTTGCGCGCGTCTTGGAAGGAAAGGTTCAGTTTGATTTAGATTTCAATGATTTGTTTTTCTTTTTTCCAGGATGTTCAAGAACGGGAGTACGCTGGGTGATCACAGTTAGCCCAAGGGGTGGTGGAAGTGCAAGTGTCAGATCCGTGCTCGTTTGATGCACATTTTGCATAAGTAGTGCGCCCTTCACAGCTTTGCGAACCGTGCCCGAACCGCTGACACTAGAAGCATCGGCATGGGTTAGGAATGCACGGCCTTACACAGAGTTTGCAGTATCCTGTTTCTATTGAGTCTGGCAAATTGCTTGTTCCAAAAGTTAAGATTACCTCTTTCGTGGGGATTTCATTGCCGTCCCGCGCAATCGTTATTCTCTGGACCTACTACATTTTGGCCTTGCCATCCCTCAAGTAGCTAACTTTCAGTAAGATAGAGCAGGTCACCTTCAGAGCCGACACCGCGGACAGCGTTCAAAGATCAGTGTGGGCCTACTGAAACTGGAATGTCCCGAAAAGCAATTAGTTTTGACAATTTACTATACTGTGTTTTTGTCACGAAGTTCAAGAAGAAGGTCGCCGCTTTCCATTTAATTACTTTGTAGCCTGGACCGATGGAGTTTGTCAATGATTTTGCCACAACAAAAAGGAGATATTGTTCGGACTGTCTTGCTTTCATGTTGACTGTGAATTACATGGAAATTTGGGAATGTTTCTTCATTACTCATGAAGAAGTTGAAGGAATATGCGGTGCGCCCCCTCTTGAAGGAGCGATCAGGGAGTGGAGGGAAAGTTGATTCCATAAGTAATAATAATATATTCGGCAGGGTTGGCCGCAACCCACCATGGAGCCCAACCAAGGGACGAGACAGGACGGGAAGTATTTAGTTCTGCACACGCCAGCGGTACATCCTCACTATAACCAAATACCTACACCCAATGCTGGGCATAATGCACAAGGTTAACCCTTGCCGCCAGCAAATACAGAAGCAATAAGAAGTGAAGAGAAGACAGCAAAGCGGAAAAGGTGAGAGAGAAAGACGAAGAGGGAGAGGAGGATAGAAAAAGGCGACTACCGATTTCCCTCAGGTGGGTCAGCCTGGAGGTGCCGTCTATGTGAAGCGGAGGCGAAAGGTGTGTGTTGCCTCCGCCAAGGGGCCTTCAAGGTCCGAACACCCAGCATCGGCTCAACTCCCAGGATACCCCTTTTCCCAGACACGGCTAAGCCGCGCACGGCTACACGCGGGAGGTTCCGGCCCTCGTGTGCTCGGGTCCGTGTTGTCGCAACACACCAAACGCCTGCTGACGCAGACGCCCCTGCAGGGGACCGAGGTTGAAAAGGTGAGCCATATCCTAAAAGGTATCACGGACGACGCCTTCAATTTGCTCGTCTATAACGACCTTTCTACCATCGACGCCATCGTCAAAGAATGTCGCCGCTTCGAGGTAGTCAAAAGCCGCCGCGTCATCCCACAGTTTTCCCATCTCCCAAACACCCCAGCCACGTCCTCCTGCTTCGGTCGTACCAGCACACGACCATTTCAAGAGAACGTCACAAGTATCGTTCACCGTGAGATTGAAGCGGCGATCGTGAGGTCACAAAACCGCAAAAACTTACCGCGTCAAAGTGACGCGTACGCGTTAAAAATGCATTAATGTGCCGAACGAAACTGAATTGAATAGCCGCAGGCTTCCCCGTTCCGAATGGACTAAGAGATGGCTGCTGTACTGGCTCCGGTACTGGCTACTCGTCCCTGTCGGAGAGCATTGGTTTATTTGCGTGTAATGAAACTTTTTGTGTGGCCGTGTAACTTTTTGAGAACTTTCGGCACGTTTACGACCTCGTTCTGCCAACTCTTCGTTGCTGAGGATCCGTTTTAGCGTCATTAAGCTTCCCTTGCATGCCGTCGCGATTGTCGACGAGCCACAGCAAACTAAGAAAAAGCGGAACCATCGTAGATGCCGACACCACTCTTTCTATCCGGTTATCGATATTCAGGGCACTGGCTTGGCCCCATAGAATCCCTGTCCACTGGAGCATGCGCCTTACCTCTTGTGAGCCGATTATATAAGACAGGCTACTAAATGCAGGCAATGTTTATCGTTTTTGAAGCAAACTAATGTGACCTCCTATGAACGAGGGGAGCACTTGATTGGTTTGCCCAGGCAACCCTATGGGTGACCGCCCGATGTTTGCGTCGGCGGTTACGCAAACTTGACGCCAGGAGATTGGAATAAAGACATATTGGAATTGTTTACGTTTAACGGCCCCTAATTGAAGTAGACGTAGATGGTGTTCCGCTGATGGAATTATTTCATACTGGAGCCCAAGTGCCCATAATGAGTGCACTTATGTCGTCGCCTCTAAAACGTTCTTACGCCTGCCATCACTAGAGCCGTACTCGTCGCCAGTGGCGCCACTGTTGCCGTCCGGTGTAGGTGCACTGCTCGCATAGGAATTGCTGGCCGCCCAGTCCTGTTCACCGTGCTGACTAGTTTCCCTCATGACCTAATGTTTGGATTCAAGTTTCTGACGAAGCATCCCGCTCTCATCGAGTGTTGCACCGATGCGCTGTGCCTCTAGCTTCCTCTTCTTTCAGGCGTTCTCCCCGAACAACCGAACACTCTCTGCACTAGAGAGTTTTTTCGGTTACCTCCAAAAGCCCTAACCATTATCGGATTGGCCTCAGCGGCAACCATGCCAGAGGGTGACTATGTCGTCGCACCTATTTTTGATGTCCTCCTGGCGCACGACACCTCTGCGCCACACTTCGTCGTAACCATTGCTGCAAATCGAATGTGTCTCCCCGTTATGAATTTTGGCTTGACGAAGCAAGTGTTACCTGAAAGCATAGCGGTGGCCACGCTACGGTCCAGTGACAGACGACCACGCCACTACTTTTGCAGCGGACTCGCCTCCAGATCCTCCTGATTAGGCCGCAGAATGCCTTGAAAGTCGCCGGCCCATGGTCGCGCCGGACCTCGCTACTGACCAAGCAGCTGCCCTATATCACTTTGGCTTTCCTACCGCGATGGATTTGACACTGACAATAGACCACTTAATCAGGCGTCCCTGGTTAAGTATCGGATAAACACTGGTGACGCTGTTCCCATTCACCTCCGACCAGTATCGCGTGTCCACGGCAGAGCGGCAATTTATTCATCAAGAAGTAAACAAGATGCTCACCAGAGGTACTGTTGCGCCATCGTCGACTACTTTTTGGGTGCCGGCTGTCCTGCTCGTCAAAAAGAAAGATGGCACGTGGCGTTTCTAAGTTAATTGCCGTCACCTAAACCGAATCACTAAAAAGGATCTTTACCCTTTACTACGAATCGACGAAGGTCTTGATTGTCTTCACGGTGCCAAATGCTTTTCTTCCATCGACCTTCGGTCTGCTTATTGGCAGATTTTCATAGATGAGCAAAGCCAAGAAAAGGCAGCTTTCGTTCCTCCAGATGGCCTCTACCTATTCAAGGTAATGCCGTTCGGTTTATGCAATGCTCTCGCCACGTTCGAACGGATGATAGACTCATGGCACGAAAGAATGAGAGAAACTCTGTGGTTGCGTGTAGCACAATAGAATGAGAGAAACTCTATAGTTGTGCGTGGCACAAAAGAATGAGGGAAACTCTATAGTTGTGCGTGGCATGATAGATTGAGAGAAAATCTATATTTGTGCATGGCACAAAAGGACGAGAGAAACTCTATGGTAGTGCTTGGTACGAAAGAAATACAGACACTTAGTTGGGCGTGGCACGAAGGAAAGAGAGAAACTCAATAGTTGTGCGTGGCACGATAGAATGAGAGAAACTCTATAGTTACGTATAGCACGAAAGAATTAGAGAAACTCTATAGTTTGGCGTGGCACGAATGCATGAGAGTAAGTGCATAGTTGTGCATGTCACTATAGAATGAGAGGAGCGCCATAGTTGTGCTTGGCACGATAGAAAGACAGAAACTCTATAGTTGTGCATGGAACAAAAGAATGAGAGAAACTCGATAGCTGTTCTTGGCACGAAACAGTGATAGAAACTCTAAAGTTTTGCGTGTCACGATGGAATGAGAGAAACTCTATACTTGTGCGTGTCACGATAGAATATGGAAAATCCGTAGTTGGGCGTTGCACCAAAGAATGATGAAAACTCTATGGTTGTTCGTGGCACGAAGGAATGGGGGAAACCCCATTGTTGTGCGTGGCACGAAAGAATGAGAGAAACTCTATATTTGTGCGCGGCACGAAAGAGTGAGAGAAACTCTATGGTTGTGCGTGGAACGAAAAATGAGAGAAACTCTATAGTTGTGCGTGGCATGATAGAATGAGAGAAACTCTATAGTTGCGTGGCACGAAAACATGAGAGAAACTGTATAGTTGTGAATGTCACGATAGAATGGGAGGAACTCTGTAGTTGTGCTTGGCACGATAGAATGAGAGAAACTATATATTTGTGCATGGAACAAAAGAATCAGAGAAACTCTATAGTTGGGCTTGGCACGAAAAATTGACAGAGACTCTATATTTGTGCTTGGCACGAAAGAATAAGAGAAACTCTATAGTTGTGCGTGGCACGAAAGAATGAGAGAAACTCTATAGTTCTTCGTGGCCGGGCAGAATGAGAGCAAAACTATAATTGCGCATGCCACGATAGAATGAGAGAAAATCTATAGTTGCGTGTTGCCCGATAATATGAGAGAACTCTAGTTGTGCGTGAAAAGAAAGAATGAGATAAACTCTATAGTTGTGCGTGGCACGAAAGCATGAAACTCTATAGTTGTGCGTGGAACGAAAGAATGAGTGAAACTACATAGTTGTACGTGGCACGAGAGAACTATAGAAAGTCTATAATTGTGCTTGTAACGAAAGAATGCGAGGAATTCTATAGTTGCATGTAGCACGATTGAATGAGAGAAACTCTAAAGTTGTTTTTAGCACGAAAGACTGAGAGGAACTGTATAGTTGTGCATGGCACGAAAGCATGACAGGTAGCCTCTCATTGTGCGTGGCACGATAGAATAGGGTAAACACCAGATTTGTGCATGTTACGAAAGAATGAGAGAAACTGTATAGTTGTGTCTGGCACTAAAGAATGAGAGAAACTCTATAGTTGTGGTTAGCACGAAAGACTGAGAGAAACTGTATAACTGTTCATGTAACGATAGAATGAGATGAAGTCTATAATTATGCATGGCACGATAGAATGGGGTAAACTCCATATTTGCGCATGGTACGAAAGAATGAGAGAAACTCTTTATTGGGTGTAGCACGATATTTTGAGAGAAACTCTTTAGTTGTGCTTGGCACGAAAGCATGAGAGAAACTCTATAGTTATGCATGGAACGAAAAAATTAGAGAAAATCTATTGTTGCACTTGGCATGAAAGAATGAAAGAATCTCTATAGTGCGTGGCACGAAAGCATGAGAGAAACACTATAGTTGTGTATGGCGCGAAATATTGAGAGGAACTCTATAGTTCCTCGTGTCCCGACAGAATGAGGGCAACTCTATAGTTTTGCGTGTCACGATAGAATGAGATAAACTGTATAGTTGTGCGTTGCACGATAGAATGGGGAAACTCCAAAGTTGTGCGTGGCACAAAAGAATGATTAAATCTCCATAGTTGTTCGTGGCACGAAAGAATGGGACGAACTCTATAGTTGTGCATGGTAGGAAAGAATGAGGGAAACTATATTTGCGCGTGGTTCGAAGGAATCAGAGAAACTCTATTGTTGCGTGTGGCACGACAGAATGAGAGAAATTCTATAGTTGTGCGTGGCAGGATAGTATGGGGAAACTCCATATTTGTGCGTGGCACAAAAGAATGATTAAAACGCTATAGTTGTTCGTAGTAAGAAAGAATGAGACTAAATCTATAGTTGGGCTAGGAACGAAAGAATCAGAGAAACACTAAAATTGTGCGAGGCACAAAAGAATGAGAGAAACTCTATAGCTGTTCGTGGCACAAAAGAATGGGAGAAAATATATTTGGGCGTGGTTCGTAAGAATCAGAGAAATTCTACAGTTGCATGAGGCACGAATGAGTGAGAGATACTCTAAAGTTGCGTGTAGCACGATGCCATGAGAGAAACTTCGTAGGTGTGCGTGGCAGAAAAAAATGAGAGAAACTTTATAGTTTTGCTTGGCACGAAAGAATGAGAGAAAATCTATAGCTACGTGTAGCACGATAGAATGAGAAAAGCTCTATAGTTGGGCGCGGCACAATAGAATGGGGCAAACTCCATACTTGTGTGTTGCACTAAACAATGAGAGAAACTGTATAGTTGTGTGTAGCACGATAGAATGAGACAAACTCTATAGTTGTGCGTGGCACGATAGAATGGGAGAAACTCTATAGTTGGTCGCGGCACGGAAGAATGAGACGAACTCTGTACTTGCGTACGGTACGAAAAAGTGAGAGAAACTCTATAGTTGCGAATGGCACGAAAGAATTAGAGAAACTCTATATTTATGCATGGAACGAAAAAATGACAGAAACTCTATAGTTGTGTGTATCACCACAGAGTGTGAGAAACTCTATAGTTGTGCGTGGCACGACAGAATCAGAGAAACTCTACAGTTGTGCATGGCACGATAGAATGAAACTCTATAGTTGTGTATAGCACGAAAGAATGAGAGGAGCTCTATGGTGGCGTGTAGCACGATAGAATGAGACAAGCTTTATAGTTGTGCGTGGCACGATAAAATGCGGAAACTCCATTTTTGTGCGTGGCACGAAGGAAGGAGCGAAACTCTATATTTGTTCGTGGCACGAAAGAATGAGACGGACTCTATACTTGCGTACGGCACGAAAGAGTGAGAGAAACTCTATAGTTGTGCGTGGCACGAAAGCATTAGAGAAACTCTATAGTTGTGCATGGAACGAAAAAATGAGAGAAACTCTATAGTTGTGCTTGGCACGTAAGCATTAGAGAAACTCTTTATTTGTGTGTTGCATGAAAGAATGAGAGAAACTCTATAGTTACATGTAGCTCGACAGAATGAGCGAAACTCTATGGTTGTGCGTGGCACGATAGAATGAGAGAAACTCAATAGTTCTGTATAGCACGAAAGAATGAGAGAAACTCTATAGTTGTGCAAGGCGCGAAATAATGAGAGGGACTCTATAGTTCTTAGTGGCTTGACAGAATGAGGGCAACTCTATAGTTTTGCGTGTCACGAAAGAAGGAGAGAAACTCTATAGTTGTTCGTGGCACGAAAGAATGAGAGAAACTCTATAGTTGTGTGTGGCACGAACGAGTGAGGGAAACTCCATAGTTGCGTGTAGTACGATAGAATGAGAGAAGCGCTATAGTGTGCACGGCACGATAGAATGGCGTAAGCTCCATATTTGTGCGTGGTATGAAAGAATGAGAGAAACTCTATATTTGCGTAAAGCACGATATAATGAGAAACTCTATACTTGTGCGTGGCACGAAAGAAAGAGAGAAACTCTAGAGTTGCGTGTAGCACGATAGAATGAGAAAAACTCTAGGGTTGGGCGCGGTACGATAGAATGGGGGAAACTCCATAGTTGTGCGTTGCACGAAAGAATGAGAGAAACTCTATAGTTGCGTGTAGTACGATAGAATGAGACAAACTCTATAGTTGTGCGTGGCACCATAAAATGGGGTCAACTCTATAGTTGTTCGTGGCATGGAAGAATGAGACGAACTCTATACTTGCGTACGGCACGAAAGATTGAGAGAAACTCTATAGTTGTGCGTGGCACGAAAGCATTAGAGAAACTCTATAGTTGTGCATGGAACGAAAAAATGACAGAAACTCTATAGTTGCGTGTATCACCACAGAATGTGAGAAACACTATAGTTGTGCGTGGCACGACAGAATGAGCGGAACTCTATGGTTGTGCGTTTCACGATAGAATGAGAGCAACTCTATAGTTCTGTATAGCACGAAAGAATGAGAGAAACTCTATAGTTGTGCATGTCGCGAAATAATGAGAGGAACTCTATAGTTCTTCGTGGCCCGACAGAATGAGGGCAACTCTATAGTTTTAGGTGTCACGATAAAATGAGAGAAACTGCATAGTTGTGCGTTGCACGATAGAATGGCGAAACTCCAAAGTTGTGCGTGGCACAAAAGAATGATTAAATCTCTATAGTTGTTCGTGGCACGAAAGAATGAGACGAACTCTATACTTGTGCGTGGTAGGAAAGAAAGAGGGAAACTCGATTTGCGCGTGGCTCGAAGGAATCAGAGAAACTCTATTGTTGCGTGTGGCACGATAGAATGAGAGAAACTCTATAGTTGTGCGTGGCAGCATAGAATGGGGAAACTCCATAGTTGTGCGTGGCACAAAAGAATGATTAAAACGCTATAGTTGTTCGTGGCACGAAAGAATCAGACGAACTCTATAGTTGGGGTTGGAAAGAAAGAATCAGAGAAACTCTAAAATTGTGCGTGGCACAAAAGAATGAGAAACTGTATAGCTGTTCGTGGCACAAAAGAATGGGAGAAAATATATTTGGGCGTGGCTCGTAAGAATCAGAGAAATTCTACAGTTGCGTGTGGCACGAATGAGTGAGAGATACTCTAAAGTTGTGTGTAGCACGATAGAATGAGAGAACCTTTATAGTTTTGCTTGGCACAATAGAATGGGGCAAACTCCATACTTGTGTGTTGCACGAAACAATGAGAGAAACTCTATAGTTGCCTGTAGCACGATAGAATGAGACAAACTATATAGTTGTGCGTGGCACGATAGAATGAGGAAACTCTATAGTTGGTCTTGGCACGGAAGAATGAGACGAACTCTCTACTTGCATACGGTACGAAAAAGTTAGAGAAACTCTATAGTTGTGCGTGGCACGACAGAATCAGAGAAACTCTACAGTTGTGCGTGGCACGATAGAATGAAACTCTATAGTTGTGTATAACACGAAAGAATGAGAGGAGCTCTATAGTGGCGTGTAGCACGATAGAATGAGACAAATTTTATAGTTGTGCGTGGCACGATAAAATGCGGAAACTCCATTTTTGTGCGTGGCACGAAGGAATGAGCGAAACTCTATATTTGTTCGTGGCAAGAAAGAATGAGACGGACTCTATACTTGCGTACGGCACGAAAGAGTGAGAGAAACTCTATAGTTGTGCGGGGCACGAAAGCATTAGAGAAACTCTATAGTTGTGCATGGAACGAAAAAATGAGAGAAACTCTATAGTTGTGCTTGGCACTTAAGCATTAGAGAAACTCTTTAGTTGTGTGTTGCATGAAAGAATGAGAGAAACTCTATAGTTACGTGTAGCTCGATAGAATGAGAGAAACTCTATAGTTGTGCGTGGCACGACAAAATGGGGGAAACTCCAGAGCTGTGCGTGGCACCAAGGAATGACTGAAACTCTGTAGTTGTTCGCGGCACGAAAGCATGAAACGAACTCAATAGTTGTGCGTGGCAGGATAGAATGAGAGATAGCCTATAGTTGTGCGTGGCACATAAGAATGAGAGAAAATCTATAGTTGTGCGTGGCAGGAAAGAATGAGAGAAACTATAGTTGTGCGTGGCTCGAAGGAATGAAAGAAACTCTATAGCTGCATGTGGCACGAAAGAGTGAGAGAAACTGTATAGTTGTGCCCAGCATGAAAGAACGAGAGAAACTCTATTGTTGTGCGAGGCACGTAAGCAGGAGAGAAACTTTATAATTGTGCGTTGCACGCAAGGATGAGAGAAAATCTATAGTTGTGCGTCGCACGTAAGCATGAGAGAAACTCTATTGTTTTGCGTGGCACCAAGGAATGAGAGAAGCTCTATAGTTGTGCATTGCACGAAAGAATCAAATAAACTCTATAGTGCGTGGCACGAAAGGATGAAACTCTATAGTTGTGCGTGGCACGAAAGAATAAGTGTAACTCTATAGTTGTATGTGACACGAAAGAACGAGAGAAAGTCTACAATTGTGCGCGGCAGGAAAGAATGAGAGAAATGCTATAGTTGCATGTAGCACGATAGAATGAGAGAAACTCTATAGTATATTTAGCACGAAAGACTGAGAGAAACTGCATAACTGTGCGTGTACGATAGAATGAGAGAAACTCTATAGTTGTGTGTAGCACGCAAGAATGAGAGGAAGTCTATAATTATGCGTGGCACGATAGAATGGGGTAAACTCCATATTTGTGCATGGTAAGAAAGAATGAGAGAAACTCTTTATTGGGTCTAGCACGATATCTTGAGAGAAACTCTTTTGTCGTGCGTGGCATGAAAGCATGAGAGAAACTCTATAGTTATGCATGGAACGAAAAAATGACAGAAACTCTATGGTTGCGTTGGCATGAAAGAATGAAAGAAACTCTATAGTTGTGCGTGGCACGAAAGCATGAGAGAAACTCAATAGTTGTGCATGGCGCGAAATAATGAGAGGCACTCTATACTTCTTCGTGGCCCGACAGAATCAGGGTAACTCTATAGTTTTGCGTGTCACGATAGAACAAGAGAAAGTCTATTGTTGCGCGTGGCACGATAGAATAATTAAAACTCTATAGTTGTTCGTGGCACGAAAGAATAAGGCGAACTCTATAGTGGTGCATTGCAGGAAAGAATGAGGGAAACTCTATTTGCGCGTGACTCGAAGGAGTCAGAGAAACTGTATAGTTGCGTGTGGCACGATAGAATGAGAGAAACTCTATAGTGCGTGGCAGGATAGAATGGGGAAACTCCATAGTTGTGTGTGGCACAAAAGAACGATTAAAACGCTATAGTTCTTCGTGGCACGAAAGAATGAGACGAACTCTATAGTTGGGCTTGGAACGAAAGAATCAGAGAAACTCTAAAATTGTGCGTGGCACAAAAGAATGAGAGATACTCTATAGCTGTTCGTGGCACAAAAGAATGGGAGAAAATATATTTGGGCGTGGCTCGTCAGAATCAGAGAAATCCTACAGTTGCGTGTGGCACGAATGAGTGAGAGATACTCTAAATTTGCGTGTAGCACGATAGAATGAGAGAAACTTCGTAGTTGTGCGTGGTAGGAAAAAATGAGAGAAACAGTATAGTTTTGCTTGGCACAAAAGAATGAGAGAAACTCTATAGTTGCTTGTAGCACGACAGAATGAGAGAAACTCTATAGTTGTGCGAGGCACGAAAGAATGAGAGGAACTGTATAGTAGTGCATGGCATGACAAAATTAGAGAAAATGTATATTTGTGCGAGGCACAAAAGAACGAGAGAAACTCTACAGTTGTGCATAGTACAAAAGGAATGGACAGACTCTATTGTTGTGCATGGCATCAAGGAATGAGACAAACTCTATAGTTGTGTAGGCACGAAAGAATGGGGGAAACTCCATAGTTTTGCGGGACACGAAAGAATGAGAGAAACTCTATAGTTGTTCGTGGCCCGAAAGAATGAGAGAAACTCTATATTTGTGTGTGGCACGAATGAGTGAGTTGAACTCTATAGTTGCTGTAGTACGACAAAATGAGAGAAACTGTATAGTGTGCGTGGCACGATAGAATGGCGTAAGCTCCATATTTGTGCGTGGTACGAAAGAATGAGAGAAACTATATTTGCGTACAGCACGATATAATCAGAAACTCTATACTTGTGCGTGGCACGAAAGAAAGAGAGAAACTGTATAGTTGCGTGTAGCACGATAGAATGAGAAAAACTATATAGTTGTGCGCGGCACAATAGAATGGGGCAAACTCCATACTTGTGCGTTGCACGAAACAATGAGAGAAACTCTATAGTTGCGTGTAGCACGAGAGAATGAGACAAACTCTATAGTTGTGCGTGCCACTTTAGAATGGGGGAAACTCTATAGTTGTTCGTGGCACGGAAGAATGAGACGAACTCTGTACTTGCGTACGGCACGAAAAAGTGAGCGAAACTCTATAGTTGTGCGTGGCACGAAAGCATTAGAGAAACTCTATAGTTGTGCATGGAACGAAAAAATGACAAACTCTATAGTTGTGTGAATCACCACAGAATGTGAGAAACTCTATAGTTGTGCGTGGCACGATAGAGTGAGAGAAACTCTATAGTTGTTCGTGGCACGATAGAATGAGAGAAACTCAATAGTTGTGTTTAGCACGAAAGAATGAGAGAAATTCTATAGTAGGGCGTGGCACGATAGCATGAGAGATACTGTATAGTTGTGCATGTAACGATAGATTGAGAAAAACTCTATAGTTGTGCGTGGCACGATAGAATGGGGGAAACTCCATAGTTGTGCGCGGCACGAAATAATGACAGAAACTCTATAGTGGCGTGTAGCACGATAGAATGAGACAAACTTTATAGTTGTGCGTGGCACGATAGAATGCGGAAACTCCATTGTTGTGCGTGGCACGAAGGAATGAGCGAAACTCTATATTTGTTCGTGGCACGAAAGAATGAGACGGACTCTATACTTGCGTACGGCACGAAAGAGTGAGAGAAACTCTATAGTTGTGCGCGGCACGAAAGCATTAGAGAAACTCTATAGTTGTGCATGGAACGAAAAAATGAGAGAAACTCTATAGTTGTGCTTGGCACGTAAGCATTGGAGAAACTCTTTAGTGGTGTGTTGCATGAAAGAATGAGAGAAACTCTATAGTTACATTTAGCTCGATAGAATGAGAGAAACTCCATAGTTGTTCGTGGCACGATAGAATGGGTGAAACTCCATAGCTGTGCGTGGCACAAAAGAATGACTGAAACTCTGTAGTTGTTCGTGGCACGAAAGCATGAGACAAACTCAACAGTTGTGCGTGGCAGATAGAATGAGAGATAGCCTATAGTTGCGCGTGACACAAAAGAATGAGAAAAAATCTATAGTTGTGCGTGGCAGGAAAGAATGAGAGAAACTATAGTTGTACGTGGCTCGAAGGAATGAAAGAAACTCTATAGTTGCGTGTGATACGAAAGAAAGAGAGAAACTCTATAGCTGCATGTGGCACGAAAGAGTGAGAGAAACTCTATAGTTCCGGGTAGCACGATAGAATGAGAGAAACTCTATTGTTGTGCGTGGCCCGAAAGCATTAGAGAAACTCTATGGTTGTGCATGGAACGAAAAAATGTGAGAAACTCTATAGTTGTGCTTGGCATGAAAGAGCGAGAGAAACTCTATTGTTGTGCGTGGCACGTAAGCACGAGAGAAACATTATAATTGTGCGTTGCACACAACGATGAGGCAAAATGTATAGTTGTGCGTAGCACGTAAGCATGAGAGAAACTCTATAGTTTTGCATGGCACGAAGGACTGAGAGAATCTCTGTGGTAGTGCATTGCAGGAAAGAATGAAATAAACTCTATGGTTGTGCGTGGCACTAAAGCATAAAACTCTATAGCTGTGCGTGGCACGAAAGATTAAGTGTAACTCTATAGTTGTATGTGACACGAAAGAACGAGAGAAAGTCTATAATTGTGCGTGACACGAAAGAGTGATAGAAATGCTATAGTTGCATGTAGCACGATAGAATGAGAGAAACTCTATAGTTGTGCTTAGCACGAAAGACTGAGAAAAACTGTATAACTGTGCGTGTACGATAGAATGAGAGAAACTCTATATATGCGTGTAGCAGGCAAGAATGAGATGAAGTCTATAATTATGCATGGCACGATAGAATGGGGTAAACTCCATATTTGTGCATGGTACGAAAGAATGAGAGAAACCCTTAATTGGGTGTAGCACGATATCTTGAGAGAAACTCTTCAGTTGTGCGCGGCTCGAAAGCATGAGAGAAACTCTATAGTTGTGCAAGGAACGAAAAAATGAGAGAAACTCTATAGTTGCGCTTGGCATGAAAGAATGAAAGAAACTCTATAGTTGTGCATGGCACGAAAGCATGAGAGAAACTCTAGAGTTGTGCATGGCGCCAAATAATGAGAGGAACTCTATAGTTCTTCGTGGCCCGACAGAATCAGGGCAACTCTATAGTTTTGCATGTCACGATAGAATAAGAGAAACTCTATAGTTGTGCGTGGCATGATAGAATAAATAAAACTCTATAGTTGTTCGTGGCACGAAAGAATGAGACGAACTCTATAGTTGTGCGTGGCTGGAAAGCATTATGAAACTCTATAGTTGTGCATGGAACGAAAAAATGACAGAAACTCTATAATTGCGTGTATCACCACAGAATGTGAGTAACTCGATAGTTGTGCATGGCACGACAGCATGTGAGAAACTCTATAGTTGTAGGTGGCACGAAAGAACGAGAGAAAATCTATAATTGTGCGTGGCACGAAAGAATGAGAGAAATGCTGTAGTTGCATGTAGCACGATAGAATGAGAGAAACTCTATAGTTGTGCTTAGCACGAAAGACTGAGAGAAACTGTATCACTGTGCGTGTAACGATAGAATGAGAGAAACTCTATAGTTGTGTGTAGTACGCAAGAATGAAAAGAAGTCTATAATTATGCGTGGCAGGATAGAATGGGGTAAACTCCATTTTTGTGCATAGTAACAAAGAATGAGAGAAACTCTTTATTGGGTGTAGCACGATATAATGAGAGAAACTCTTTAATTGTGCGTGGCACGAAAGCATGAGAGAAACTCTATAGTTATGCATGGAACGAAAAAATGAGAGAAACTCTATAGTTGCACTAGGCATGAAAGAATGAATGAAACTTTATAGTTGTGCGTGGCGCGAAAGCATGAGAGATACTCTATAGCTGTTCGTGGCACAAAAGAATGGGAGAAAATATATTTGGGCGTGGCTCGTCAGAATCAGAGAAATCCTACAGTTGCGTGTGGCACGAATGAGTGAGAGATACTCTAAATTTGCGTGTAGCACGATAGAATGAGAGAAACTTCGTAGTTGTGCGTGGTAGGAAAAAATGAGAGAAACAGTATAGTTTTGCTTGGCACAAAAGAATGAGAGAAACTCTATAGTTGCTTGTAGCACGACAGAATGAGAGAAACTCTATAGTTGTGCGAGGCACGAAAGAATGAGAGGAACTGTATAGTAGTGCATGGCATGACAAAATTAGAGAAAATGTATATTTGTGCGAGGCACAAAAGAACGAGAGAAACTCTACAGTTGTGCATAGTACAAAAGGAATGGACAGACTCTATTGTTGTGCATGGCATCAAGGAATGAGACAAACTCTATAGTTGTGTAGGCACGAAAGAATGGGGGAAACTCCATAGTTTTGCGGGACACGAAAGAATGAGAGAAACTCTATAGTTGTTCGTGGCCCGAAAGAATGAGAGAAACTCTATATTTGTGTGTGGCACGAATGAGTGAGTTGAACTCTATAGTTGCTGTAGTACGACAAAATGAGAGAAACTGTATAGTGTGCGTGGCACGATAGAATGGCGTAAGCTCCATATTTGTGCGTGGTACGAAAGAATGAGAGAAACTATATTTGCGTACAGCACGATATAATCAGAAACTCTATACTTGTGCGTGGCACGAAAGAAAGAGAGAAACTGTATAGTTGCGTGTAGCACGATAGAATGAGAAAAACTATATAGTTGTGCGCGGCACAATAGAATGGGGCAAACTCCATACTTGTGCGTTGCACGAAACAATGAGAGAAACTCTATAGTTGCGTGTAGCACGAGAGAATGAGACAAACTCTATAGTTGTGCGTGCCACTTTAGAATGGGGGAAACTCTATAGTTGTTCGTGGCACGGAAGAATGAGACGAACTCTGTACTTGCGTACGGCACGAAAAAGTGAGCGAAACTCTATAGTTGTGCGTGGCACGAAAGCATTAGAGAAACTCTATAGTTGTGCATGGAACGAAAAAATGACAAACTCTATAGTTGTGTGAATCACCACAGAATGTGAGAAACTCTATAGTTGTGCGTGGCACGATAGAGTGAGAGAAACTCTATAGTTGTTCGTGGCACGATAGAATGAGAGAAACTCAATAGTTGTGTTTAGCACGAAAGAATGAGAGAAATTCTATAGTAGGGCGTGGCACGATAGCATGAGAGATACTGTATAGTTGTGCATGTAACGATAGATTGAGAAAAACTCTATAGTTGTGCGTGGCACGATAGAATGGGGGAAACTCCATAGTTGTGCGCGGCACGAAATAATGACAGAAACTCTATAGTGGCGTGTAGCACGATAGAATGAGACAAACTTTATTGTTGTGCGTGGCACGATAGAATGCGGAAACTCCATTGTTGTGCGTGGCACGAAGGAATGAGCGAAACTCTATATTTGTTCGTGGCACGAAAGAATGAGACGGACTCTATACTTGCGTACGGCACGAAAGAGTGAGAGAAACTCTATAGTTGTGCGCGGCACGAAAGCATTAGAGAAACTCTATAGTTGTGCATGGAACGAAAAAATGAGAGAAACTCTATAGTTGTGCTTGGCACGTAAGCATTGGAGAAACTCTTTAGTGGTGTGTTGCATGAAAGAATGAGAGAAACTCTATAGTTACATTTAGCTCGATAGAATGAGAGAAACTCCATAGTTGTTCGTGGCACGATAGAATGGGTGAAACTCCATAGCCGTGCGTGGCACAAAAGAATGACTGAAACTCTGTAGTTGTTCGTGGCACGAAAGCATGAGACAAACTCAACAGTTGTGCGTGGCAGATAGAATGAGAGATAGCCTATAGTTGCGCGTGACACAAAAGAATGAGAGAAAATCTATAGTTGTGCGTGGCAGGAAAGAATGAGAGAAACTATAGTTGTACGTGGCTCGAAGGAATGAAAGAAACTCTATAGTTGCGTGTGATACGAAAGAAAGAGAGAAACTCTATAGCTGCATGTGGCACGAAAGAGTGAGAGAAACTCTATAGTTCCGGGTAGCACGATAGAATGAGAGAAACTCTATTGTTGTGCGTGGCCCGAAAGCATTAGAGAAACTCTATGGTTGTGCATGGAACGAAAAAATGTGAGAAACTCTATAGTTGTGCTTGGCATGAAAGAGCGAGAGAAACTCTATTGTTGTGCGTGGCACGTAAGCACGAGAGAAACATTATAATTGTGCGTTGCACACAACGATGAGGCAAAATGTATAGTTGTGCGTAGCACGTAAGCATGAGAGAAACTCTATAGTTTTGCATGGCACGAAGGACTGAGAGAATCTCTGTGGTAGTGCATTGCAGGAAAGAATGAAATAAACTCTATGGTTGTGCGTGGCACTAAAGCATAAAACTCTATAGCTGTGCGTGGCACGAAAGATTAAGTGTAACTCTATAGTTGTATGTGACACGAAAGAACGAGAGAAAGTCTATAATTGTGCGTGACACGAAAGAGTGATAGAAATGCTATAGTTGTATGTAGCACGATAGAATGAGAGAAACTCTATAGTTGTGCTTAGCACGAAAGACTGAGAAAAACTGTATAACTGTGCGTGTACGATAGAATGAGAGAAACTCTATATATGCGTGTAGCAGGCAAGAATGAGATGAAGTCTATAATTATGCATGGCACGATAGAATGGGGTAAACTCCATATTTGTGCATGGTACGAAAGAATGAGAGAAACCCTTAATTGGGTGTAGCACGATATCTTGAGAGAAACTCTTCAGTTGTGCGCGGCTCGAAAGCATGAGAGAAACTCTATAGTTGTGCAAGGAACGAAAAAATGAGAGAAACTCTATAGTTGCGCTTGGCATGAAAGAATGAAAGAAACTCTATAGTTGTGCATGGCACGAAAGCATGAGAGAAACTCTAGAGTTGTGCATGGCGCCAAATAATGAGAGGAACTCTATAGTTCTTCGTGGCCCGACAGAATCAGGGCAACTCTATAGTTTTGCATGTCACGATAGAATAAGAGAAACTCTATAGTTGTGCGTGGCATGATAGAATAAATAAAACTCTATAGTTGTTCGTGGCACGAAAGAATGAGACGAACTCTATAGTTGTGCGTGGCTGGAAAGCATTATGAAACTCTATAGTTGTGCATGGAACGAAAAAATGACAGAAACTCTATAATTGCGTGTATCACCACAGAATGTGAGTAACTCGATAGTTGTGCATGGCACGACAGCATGTGAGAAACTCTATAGTTGTAGGTGGCACGAAAGAACGAGAGAAAATCTATAATTGTGCGTGGCACGAAAGAATGAGAGAAATGCTGTAGTTGCATGTAGCACGATAGAATGAAAGAAACTCTATAGTTGTGCTTAGCACGAAAGACTGAGAGAAACTGTATCACTGTGCGTGTAACGATAGAATGAGAGAAACTCTATAGTTGTGTGTAGTACGCAAGAATGAAAAGAAGTCTATAATTATGCGTGGCAGGATAGAATGGGGTAAACTCCATTTTTGTGCATAGTAACAAAGAATGAGAGAAACTCTTTATTGGGTGTAGCACGATATAATGAGAGAAACTCTTTAATTGTGCGTGGCACGAAAGCATGAGAGAAACTCTATAGTTATGCATGGAACGAAAAAATGAGAGAAACTCTATAGTTGCACTAGGCATGAAAGAATGAATGAAACTTTATAGTTGTGCGTGGCGCGAAAGCATGAGAGAAACTCTATAGCTGAGCATGGCGTGAAATAATGAGAGGAACTCTACAGTTCTTAGTGGCCTGACAGAATGAGGGCAACTCTATAGTTTTGCGTTTCACGTTAGAATGAGAGAAACTCCATAGTTAGGCGTTGCACGATAGAATGGGGAAACACCATAGTTGTGCGTGGCACAAAAGAATGATTAAAACTCTATAGTTGTTCGTGGCACGAAAGAATGAGACGAATTCTATAGTTGTGCGTGGCAGGAAAGAATGAGGGAAACTACATTTGCGCGTGGCTCGAAGGAATCAGAGAAACTCCATAGTTGCGTGGGGCACGATAGAATGATAGAAACTCTATAGTTGTGCGTGGCAGGATAGAATGGGGAAACTCCATAATTGTGCGTGGCACAAAAGAATGATTAAAACGCTATAGTTGTTCCTGGCACGAAAAAATGAGACTAACTCTATAGCTGGGCTTGGAACGAAAGAATCAGAGAAACTCTAAAATTGTGCATGGCACCAAAAATGAGAGAAACTCGATAGCTGTTCGTGGAACAAAAGAATGGGAGAATATATATTTGGGCGTGGCTCGTAGGAATCAGAGAAAATCTACAGTTGCGTGTGACACGAATGAGTGAGAGATACTCTAAAGTTGCTTGTAGCACGATAGAATGAGAGAAACTCTGTAGTTGTGCGTGGCATGAAAGAATGAGAGGAACTGTATAGTAGTGCGTAGCATGACAAAATGAGGGAAAATCTATATTTGTGCGTGGCACAAATGAGCGAGAGAAACTCTATAGTTGAGCACAGTACGAAAGGAATGGAAAGACTCTATTGTTGTGCGTGGCAGGAAGGGATGCGAGAAACTCTATAGTTGTGTAGGCACGAAAGAATGAGCGAAACTCTATAATGTGCGTGGCACGATAGAATTACGTAAGCTCCATATTTCTGCGTGGTACCAAAGGATGAGAGAAACCCTATATTTACGTACAGCACGATATAATCTGAAACTCTATAGTTGTGCATGGCACGAAAGAAAGAGAGAAACTCTATAGTTGCGTGTCGCACGATAGAATGAGAAAAACTCTATAGTTGTGCGCGGCGCAATAGAATGGGGCAGACTCTATAGTTGTGCGTTGCACGAAAGAATGAGAGAAATTCTATAGTTGCGTGTAGCACGATAGAATGAGACAAACTCTATGGTTGTGCGTGGCACGATAGAATGGGCGAAACTGTATAGTTGTTCGTGGCACGGAAGAAATAGACGAACTCTATACTTGCGTACGGCACGAAAAAGTGAGAGAAACTCTATAGTTGTGCGTGGCACGAAAGCATTACAGAAACTCTACAGTTGTGCATGGTACGAAAAAATGAGAGAAACTCTATAGTTGTGCTTGGCACGTAAGGATTAGAGAAACTCTTAAGTTGTGTGTTGCATGAGAGAATGAGAGAAACCCTATAGTTACATGTAGCGTGATAGAAAGAGAGAAACTCTATAGTTTTGCTCAGTACAAAAGACTGAGAGAAACTGCATAGTTGCGCATTGCACGAAAGCATGACAGAAATTCTATAGTTGCGTGTAGCACCACAGAATGTGAGAAACTCTATTGTGCGTGTCACGACAGAATGAGAGAAACTCTATAGTTGTGCGTGGCACGATAGAATGAGAGAAACTCTATAGTTGTGTATAGCACGAAAGAATGAGAGAAACTCTATAGTTGGGCGTGGCACGAAAGCATGAGAGAAACTGTATAGTTGTGCGTGGCACGATAGAATGGGATAAACTCCATAGCTGTGCGTGGCACCAAAGAATGACTGAAACTCTGTAGTTGTTCGTGGCACGAAAGCATGAGACGAACTCAATAGTTGTGCGTGGCAGGATAGAATGAGAGATAGTCTATAGTTGTGCGTGGCACAGAAGAATGAGAGAACATCTATAGTTGTGCGTGGCAGGAAAGAATGTGAGAAACTATAGTTCTGTGTGGCTGGAAGGAATGAAAGAAACTCTATAGTTGCGTGTGATACGAAAGAATGAGAAACTCTATGGCTGCATGTGGCACGAAAGAGCGAGAGAAATTCTAGAGTTCCGTGTAGCACGATAGAATGAGAGAAACTCTATAGATGTGCGTGGCCCGAAAGCATTAGAGAAACTCTATAGTTGTGCATGGAACGAAAAAATGAGAGAAACTCTATAGTTGTGCTTGGCATGAAAGAACGAGAGAAACTCTATTGTTGTGTGTGGCACATAAGCCGGAGAGAAATTTTATAATTGTGCGTTGCACGCAAGGATGAGAGAAAATGTATAGTTGTGCGTAGCACGCAAGAATGAGAGGAACTCTATAATTATTCGTGGCACGATAGAATGGGGTAAACTCTATATTTGTGCATGGTACGAAAGAATGAGAGAAACTCTTTAGTTGTGCGTGGGACGAAAGCATGAGAGAAACTCTATAATTATGCATGGAACAAAAAAATGACAGAAACTCTATAGTTGCGCATTTCGCGAAATAATGAGAGGAACTCTATAGTTCTTCGTGGCCCGACAGAATCAGGCGAACATTATAGTTTTGCGTGTCACGATTGTATAAGAGAAACTCTATAGTTGTGCGTGGCACGATAGAATAATTAAAACTCTATAGTTGTTCGTGGCACGAAAGAATGAGTGAAACTCTATAGTTTTGCGTGGCAGGATAGTATGGGGAAACTCCATAGTTGTGCGTGGCACAAAAGAATGATCCAAACGCTATAGTTGTTCGTGGCACGAAAGAATGAGACTAACTCTATAGTTGGGCTTGGAACGAAAGAATCGGAGAAACACTAAAATTGTGCGTGACACAAAAGAATGGGAGAAACTCTATAGCTGTTCGTGGCACAAAAGAATGGGAGAAACTATATTTGGGCATGGCTTGTAGGAATCCGAGAAATACTATAGTTGCGTGTGGCACGAATGAGTGATTGATGCTCTATAGTTGCGTGTAGCACGATAGAATGAGAGAAACTTCATAGTTGTGCGTGGCAGGAAAAAGTGCGAGAAACTCTATAGTTTTGCTTGGCACGAAAGAATGAGAGAAACTCTATAGTTGCTTGTAGCACGATAGAATGAGAGAAACTCTGTAGTTGTGCGTGGCACGAAAGAATGAGAGGAACTATATAGTAGTGCATGGCATGACAAAATGAGGGAAAATCTATATTTGTGCGCGGCACAAAAGAACGAGAGAAACACCATAGTTGTGCATAGTATAAAAGAAATGGAGAGACTCTATTGTTGTGTGTGGCAGGAAGGAAAGAGAGAAACTCTATAGTTGTGTAGGCACGAAAGAATGGGGGAAACTCCATAGTTTTGCGTGACACGAAAGAAGGAGAGAAACTCTATAGTTGTTTTGTGGCACGGAAGAATGAGAGAAACTCTATAGTGTGTGGCACGAATGAGTGAGCGAAACTCCGTAGTTGCGTGTAGTATGATAGAATGAGAGAAACTCTTTAGTGTGCAAGGCACGATAGAATGGCGTAAGCTCCATATTTGTGCGTGGTACAAAAGAATGAGAGAAACTCTATATTTGCGTACAGCACGATATAATGCGAAACTCTATAGTTGTGCGTGGCACGATAAAATGGGGTCAACTCTATAGTTGTTCGTGGCATGGAAGAATGAGACGAACTCTATACTTGCGTACAGCACGAAAGAGTGAGAGAAACTCTATAGTTGTGCGTGGCACGAAAGCATTAGAGAAACGCTATAGTTGTGCATGGAACGAAAAAATGACAGAAGCTCTATAGTTGCGTGTATCACCACAGAATGTGAGAAACTCTATAGTTGTGCGTGGCATGACTGAATGAGCGAAACTCTATGGTTGTGCGTGGCACGATAGAATGAGAGAAACTCTATAGTTCTGTATAGCACGAAAGAATGAGAGAAACTCTATAGTTGTGCATGGCGCGAAATAATGAGAGGAATTCTATACTTGTGCGTGGCAGGAAAGAATGAGGGAAACTCGATTTGCGCGTGGCTCGAAGGAATCAGAGAAACTCTATAGTTGCGTGTGGCACGATAGAATGGGAGAAACTCTATAGTTGTGCGTGGCAGGATAGAATGGGGAAACTCCATAGTTGTGCGTGGCACAAAAGAATGATTAAAACGCTATAGTTGTTCGTGGCACGAAAGAATCAGAAGAAATCTATAGTTGGGCTTGGAAAGAAAGAATCAGATAAACTCAAAAATTGTGCGTGGTAGAAAAGAATGAGAGAAACTCTATAGATGTTCGTGGCACAAAAGAATGGAAAAAAATATATTTGGGCGTGGTTCGTAAGAATCAGAGAAATTCTACAGTTGCGTGTGGCACGAATGAGTGAGAGATACTCTATAGTTGCTTGTAGCACGATAGAATGAGAGAAACTCTGTAGTTGTGCGAGGCACAATAGAATGGGGCAAACTCCATACTTGTGTGTTGCACGAAACAATGAGAGAAACTCTATAGTTGCATGTAGCAGGATCGAATGAGACAAACTCTATAGTTGTGCGTGGCACGATAGAATGGGGGAAACTCTATAGTTGGTTGTGGCACGGAAGAATGAGACAAACTCTGTACTTCCGTACGGTACATAAAAGTGAAAGAAACTCTATAGTTGTGCATGGCACGAAAGCATTAGAGAAACTCTATAGTTGTGCATGGAACGAAAAAATGACAGAAACACTATAGTTGTGTGTATCACCACAGAGTGTGAGAAACTCTATAGTTGTGCGTGGCACGACAGAATGAGAGAATCTCTACACTTGTGCGTTGCACGATAGAATGAAACTCTATAGTTGTGTATAGCACGAAAGAATGAGAGAAACTCTATAGTGGTGTGTAGCACGATAGAATGAGACAAACTTTATAGTTGTGCATTGCACGAAGGAATGAGCGAAACTCTATATTTGTTCGTGGCACGAAAGAATGAGACGGACTCTATACTTGCGTACGGCACGAAAGTGTGAGAGAAACTCTATAGTTGTGCGTGGCACGAAAGCAGTAGAGAAACTCTATAGTTGTTCGTGGCACGATAGAATGAGAGAAACTCAATAGTTGTGTTTAGCACGAAAGAATGAGAGAAATTCTATAGTAGGGCGTGGCACGATAGCATGAGAGATACTGTATAGTTGTGCATGTAACGATAGATTGAGAAAAACTCTATAGTTGTGCGTGGCACGATAGAATGGGGGAAACTCCATAGTTGTGCGCGGCACGAAATAATGACAGAAACTCTATAGTGGCGTGTAGCACGATAGAATGAGACAAACTTTATAGTTGTGCGTGGCACGATAGAATGCGGAAACTCCATTGTTGTGCGTGGCACGAAGGAATGAGCGAAACTCTATATTTGTTCGTGGCACGAAAGAATGAGACGGACTCTATACTTGCGTACGGCACGAAAGAGTGAGAGAAACTCTATAGTTGTGCGCGGCACGAAAGCATTAGAGAAACTCTATAGTTGTGCATGGAACGAAAAAATGAGAGAAACTCTATAGTTGTGCTTGGCACGTAAGCATTGGAGAAACTCTTTAGTGGTGTGTTGCATGAAAGAATGAGAGAAACTCTATAGTTACATTTAGCTCGATAGAATGAGAGAAACTCCATAGTTGTTCGTGGCACGATAGAATGGGTGAAACTCCATAGCCGTGCGTGGCACAAAAGAATGACTGAAACTCTGTAGTTGTTCGTGGCACGAAAGCATGAGACAAACTCAACAGTTGTGCGTGGCAGATAGAATGAGAGATAGCCTATAGTTGCGCGTGACACAAAAGAATGAGAGAAAATCTATAGTTGTGCGTGGCAGGAAAGAATGAGAGAAACTATAGTTGTACGTGGCTCGAAGGAATGAAAGAAACTCTATAGTTGCGTGTGATACGAAAGAAAGAGAGAAACTCTATAGCTGCATGTGGCACGAAAGAGTGAGAGAAACTCTATAGTTCCGGGTAGCACGATAGAATGAGAGAAACTCTATTGTTGTGCGTGGCCCGAAAGCATTAGAGAAACTCTATGGTTGTGCATGGAACGAAAAAATGTGAGAAACTCTATAGTTGTGCTTGGCATGAAAGAGCGAGAGAAACTCTATTGTTGTGCGTGGCACGTAAGCACGAGAGAAACATTATAATTGTGCGTTGCACACAACGATGAGGCAAAATGTATAGTTGTGCGTAGCACGTAAGCATGAGAGAAACTCTATAGTTTTGCATGGCACGAAGGACTGAGAGAATCTCTGTGGTAGTGCATTGCAGGAAAGAATGAAATAAACTCTATGGTTGTGCGTGGCACTAAAGCATAAAACTCTATAGCTGTGCGTGGCACGAAAGATTAAGTGTAACTCTATGGTTGTATGTGACACGAAAGAACGAGAGAAAGTCTATAATTGTGCGTGACACGAAAGAGTGATAGAAATGCTATAGTTGCATGTAGCACGATAGAATGAGAGAAACTCTATAGTTGTGCTTAGCACGAAAGACTGAGAAAAACTGTATAACTGTGCGTGTACGATAGAATGAGAGAAACTCTATATATGCGTGTAGCAGGCAAGAATGAGATGAAGTCTATAATTATGCATGGCACGATAGAATGGGGTAAACTCCATATTTGTGCATGGTACGAAAGAATGAGAGAAACCCTTAATTGGGTGTAGCACGATATCTTGAGAGAAACTCTTCAGTTGTGCGCGGCTCGAAAGCATGAGAGAAACTCTATAGTTGTGCAAGGAACGAAAAAATGAGAGAAACTCTATAGTTGCGCTTGGCATGAAAGAATGAAAGAAACTCTATAGTTGTGCATGGCACGAAAGCATGAGAGAAACTCTAGAGTTGTGCATGGCGCCAAATAATGAGAGGAACTCTATAGTTCTTCGTGGCCCGACAGAATCAGGGCAACTCTATAGTTTTGCATGTCACGATAGAATAAGAGAAACTCTATAGTTGTGCGTGGCATGATAGAATAAATAAAACTCTATAGTTGTTCGTGGCACGAAAGAATGAGACGAACTCTATAGTTGTGCGTGGCTGGAAAGCATTATGAAACTCTATAGTTGTGCATGGAACGAAAAAATGACAGAAACTCTATAATTGCGTGTATCACCACAGAATGTGAGTAACTCGATAGTTGTGCATGGCACGACAGCATGTGAGAAACTCTATAGTTGTAGGTGGCACGAAAGAACGAGAGAAAATCTATAATTGTGCGTGGCACGAAAGAATGAGAGAAATGCTGTAGTTGCATGTAGCACGATAGAATGAGAGAAACTCTATAGTTGTGCTTAGCACGAAAGACTGAGAGAAACTGTATCACTGTGCGTGTAACGATAGAATGAGAGAAACTCTATAGTTGTGTGTAGTACGCAAGAATGAAAAGAAGTCTATAATTATGCGTGGCAGGATAGAATGGGGTAAACTCCATTTTTGTGCATAGTAACAAAGAATGAGAGAAACTCTTTATTGGGTGTAGCACGATATAATGAGAGAAACTCTTTAATTGTGCGTGGCACGAAAGCATGAGAGAAACTCTATAGTTATGCATGGAACGAAAAAATGAGAGAAACTCTATAGTTGCACTAGGCATGAAAGAATGAATGAAACTTTATAGTTGTGCGTGGCGCGAAAGCATGAGAGAAACTCTATAGCTGAGCATGGCGTGAAATAATGAGAGGAACTCTACAGTTCTTAGTGGCCTGACAGAATGAGGGCAACTCTATAGTTTTGCGTTTCACGTTAGAATGAGAGAAACTCCATAGTTAGGCGTTGCACGATAGAATGGGGAAACACCATAGTTGTGCGTGGCACAAAAGAATGATTAAAACTCTATAGTTGTTCGTGGCACGAAAGAATGAGACGAATTCTATAGTTGTGCGTGGCAGGAAAGAATGAGGGAAACTACATTTGCGCGTGGCTCGAAGGAATCAGAGAAACTCCATAGTTGCGTGGGGCACGATAGAATGATAGAAACTCTATAGTTGTGCGTGGCAGGATAGAATGGGGAAACTCCATAATTGTGCGTGGCACAAAAGAATGATTAAAACGCTATAGTTGTTCCTGGCACGAAAAAATGAGACTAACTCTATAGCTGGGCTTGGAACGAAAGAATCAGAGAAACTCTAAAATTGTGCATGGCACCAAAAATGAGAGAAACTCGATAGCTGTTCGTGGAACAAAAGAATGGGAGAATATATATTTGGGCGTGGCTCGTAGGAATCAGAGAAAATCTACAGTTGCGTGTGACACGAATGAGTGAGAGATACTCTAAAGTTGCTTGTAGCACGATAGAATGAGAGAAACTCTGTAGTTGTGCGTGGCATGAAAGAATGAGAGGAACTGTATAGTAGTGCGTAGCATGACAAAATGAGGGAAAATCTATATTTGTGCGTGGCACAAATGAGCGAGAGAAACTCTATAGTTGAGCACAGTACGAAAGGAATGGAAAGACTCTATTGTTGTGCGTGGCAGGAAGGGATGCGAGAAACTCTATAGTTGTGTAGGCACGAAAGAATGAGCGAAACTCTATAATGTGCGTGGCACGATAGAATTACGTAAGCTCCATATTTCTGCGTGGTACCAAAGGATGAGAGAAACCCTATATTTACGTACAGCACGATATAATCTGAAACTCTATAGTTGTGCATGGCACGAAAGAAAGAGAGAAACTCTATAGTTGCGTGTCGCACGATAGAATGAGAAAAACTCTATAGTTGTGCGCGGCGCAATAGAATGGGGCAGACTCTATAGTTGTGCGTTGCACGAAAGAATGAGAGAAATTCTATAGTTGCGTGTAGCACGATAGAATGAGACAAACTCTATGGTTGTGCGTGGCACGATAGAATGGGCGAAACTGTATAGTTGTTCGTGGCACGGAAGAAATAGACGAACTCTATACTTGCGTACGGCACGAAAAAGTGAGAGAAACTCTATAGTTGTGCGTGGCACGAAAGCATTACAGAAACTCTACAGTTGTGCATGGTACGAAAAAATGAGAGAAACTCTATAGTTGTGCTTGGCACGTAAGGATTAGAGAAACTCTTAAGTTGTGTGTTGCATGAGAGAATGAGAGAAACCCTATAGTTACATGTAGCGTGATAGAAAGAGAGAAACTCTATAGTTTTGCTCAGTACAAAAGACTGAGAGAAACTGCATAGTTGCGCATTGCACGAAAGCATGACAGAAATTCTATAGTTGCGTGTAGCACCACAGAATGTGAGAAACTCTATTGTGCGTGTCACGACAGAATGAGAGAAACTCTATAGTTGTGCGTGGCACGATAGAATGAGAGAAACTCTATAGTTGTGTATAGCACGAAAGAATGAGAGAAACTCTATAGTTGGGCGTGGCACGAAAGCATGAGAGAAACTGTATAGTTGTGCGTGGCACGATAGAATGGGATAAACTCCATAGCTGTGCGTGGCACCAAAGAATGACTGAAACTCTGTAGTTGTTCGTGGCACGAAAGCATGAGACGAACTCAATAGTTGTGCGTGGCAGGATAGAATGAGAGATAGTCTATAGTTGTGCGTGGCACAGAAGAATGAGAGAACATCTATAGTTGTGCGTGGCAGGAAAGAATGTGAGAAACTATAGTTCTGTGTGGCTGGAAGGAATGAAAGAAACTCTATAGTTGCGTGTGATACGAAAGAATGAGAAACTCTATGGCTGCATGTGGCACGAAAGAGCGAGAGAAATTCTAGAGTTCCGTGTAGCACGATAGAATGAGAGAAACTCTATAGATGTGCGTGGCCCGAAAGCATTAGAGAAACTCTATAGTTGTGCATGGAACGAAAAAATGAGAGAAACTCTATAGTTGTGCTTGGCATGAAAGAACGAGAGAAACTCTATTGTTGTGTGTGGCACATAAGCCGGAGAGAAATTTTATAATTGTGCGTTGCACGCAAGGATGAGAGAAAATGTATAGTTGTGCGTAGCACGCAAGAATGAGAGGAACTCTATAATTATTCGTGGCACGATAGAATGGGGTAAACTCTATATTTGTGCATGGTACGAAAGAATGAGAGAAACTCTTTAGTTGTGCGTGGGACGAAAGCATGAGAGAAACTCTATAATTATGCATGGAACAAAAAAATGACAGAAACTCTATAGTTGCGCATTTCGCGAAATAATGAGAGGAACTCTATAGTTCTTCGTGGCCCGACAGAATCAGGCGAACATTATAGTTTTGCGTGTCACGATTGTATAAGAGAAACTCTATAGTTGTGCGTGGCACGATAGAATAATTAAAACTCTATAGTTGTTCGTGGCACGAAAGAATGAGTGAAACTCTATAGTTTTGCGTGGCAGGATAGTATGGGGAAACTCCATAGTTGTGCGTGGCACAAAAGAATGATCCAAACGCTATAGTTGTTCGTGGCACGAAAGAATGAGACTAACTCTATAGTTGGGCTTGGAACGAAAGAATCGGAGAAACACTAAAATTGTGCGTGACACAAAAGAATGGGAGAAACTCTATAGCTGTTCGTGGCACAAAAGAATGGGAGAAACTATATTTGGGCATGGCTTGTAGGAATCCGAGAAATACTATAGTTGCGTGTGGCACGAATGAGTGATTGATGCTCTATAGTTGCGTGTAGCACGATAGAATGAGAGAAACTTCATAGTTGTGCGTGGCAGGAAAAAGTGCGAGAAACTCTATAGTTTTGCTTGGCACGAAAGAATGAGAGAAACTCTATAGTTGCTTGTAGCACGATAGAATGAGAGAAACTCTGTAGTTGTGCGTGGCACGAAAGAATGAGAGGAACTATATAGTAGTGCATGGCATGACAAAATGAGGGAAAATCTATATTTGTGCGCGGCACAAAAGAACGAGAGAAACACCATAGTTGTGCATAGTATAAAAGAAATGGAGAGACTCTATTGTTGTGTGTGGCAGGAAGGAAAGAGAGAAACTCTATAGTTGTGTAGGCACGAAAGAATGGGGGAAACTCCATAGTTTTGCGTGACACGAAAGAAGGAGAGAAACTCTATAGTTGTTTTGTGGCACGGAAGAATGAGAGAAACTCTATAGTGTGTGGCACGAATGAGTGAGCGAAACTCCGTAGTTGCGTGTAGTATGATAGAATGAGAGAAACTCTTTAGTGTGCAAGGCACGATAGAATGGCGTAAGCTCCATATTTGTGCGTGGTACAAAAGAATGAGAGAAACTCTATATTTGCGTACAGCACGATATAATGCGAAACTCTATAGTTGTGCGTGGCACGATAAAATGGGGTCAACTCTATAGTTGTTCGTGGCATGGAAGAATGAGACGAACTCTATACTTGCGTACAGCACGAAAGAGTGAGAGAAACTCTATAGTTGTGCGTGGCACGAAAGCATTAGAGAAACGCTATAGTTGTGCATGGAACGAAAAAATGACAGAAGCTCTATAGTTGCGTGTATCACCACAGAATGTGAGAAACTCTATAGTTGTGCGTGGCATGACTGAATGAGCGAAACTCTATGGTTGTGCGTGGCACGATAGAATGAGAGAAACTCTATAGTTCTGTATAGCACGAAAGAATGAGAGAAACTCTATAGTTGTGCATGGCGCGAAATAATGAGAGGAATTCTATACTTGTGCGTGGCAGGAAAGAATGAGGGAAACTCGATTTGCGCGTGGCTCGAAGGAATCAGAGAAACTCTATAGTTGCGTGTGGCACGATAGAATGGGAGAAACTCTATAGTTGTGCGTGGCAGGATAGAATGGGGAAACTCCATAGTTGTGCGTGGCACAAAAGAATGATTAAAACGCTATAGTTGTTCGTGGCACGAAAGAATCAGAAGAAATCTATAGTTGGGCTTGGAAAGAAAGAATCAGATAAACTCAAAAATTGTGCGTGGTACAAAAGAATGAGAGAAACTCTATAGATGTTCGTGGCACAAAAGAATGGAAAAAAATATATTTGGGCGTGGTTCGTAAGAATCAGAGAAATTCTACAGTTGCGTGTGGCACGAATGAGTGAGAGATACTCTATAGTTGCTTGTAGCACGATAGAATGAGAGAAACTCTGTAGTTGTGCGAGGCACAATAGAATGGGGCAAACTCCATACTTGTGTGTTGCACGAAACAATGAGAGAAACTCTATAGTTGCATGTAGCAGGATCGAATGAGACAAACTCTATAGTTGTGCGTGGCACGATAGAATGGGGGAAACTCTATAGTTGGTTGTGGCACGGAAGAATGAGACAAACTCTGTACTTCCGTACGGTACATAAAAGTGAAAGAAACTCTATAGTTGTGCATGGCACGAAAGCATTAGAGAAACTCTATAGTTGTGCATGGAACGAAAAAATGACAGAAACACTATAGTTGTGTGTATCACCACAGAGTGTGAGAAACTCTATAGTTGTGCGTGGCACGACAGAATGAGAGAATCTCTACACTTGTGCGTTGCACGATAGAATGAAACTCTATAGTTGTGTATAGCACGAAAGAATGAGAGAAACTCTATAGTGGTGTGTAGCACGATAGAATGAGACAAACTTTATAGTTGTGCATTGCACGAAGGAATGAGCGAAACTCTATATTTGTTCGTGGCACGAAAGAATGAGACGGACTCTATACTTGCGTACGGCACGAAAGTGTGAGAGAAACTCTATAGTTGTGCGTGGCACGAAAGCAGTAGAGAAACTCTATAGTTGTGCATGGAACGAAAAAATGAGAGAAACTCTATAGTGCTTGGCACGTAAGCATTAGAGAAACTCTTTAGTTGTGTGTTGCATGAGAGAATGAGAGAAACTCTATTGTTACATGTAGCTTGATAGAATGAGAGAAACTCTATAGTATGCTTAGCACGAAAGACTGAGAGAAGCTGTATAACTGTGCGTGTACGATAGAATAAGAGAAACTCTATAGTTGTATGTAGCACGCAAGAATGAGAGGAAGTCTATAATTTTGCGTGGCACGATAGAATGGGGTAAACTCCATATTTGTGCATAGTACGAAAGAATGAGATAAACTCTTTATTGGGTGTAGCACGATATCTTGAGAGAAACTCTTTAGTTGTGCGTGGCACGAAAGCATGAGAGAAACTCTATAGTTCTTCGTGGCCCCACAGAATAAGGGCAACTCTATAGTTTTGGGGGTCACGATAGAATAAGAGAAACTCTATAGTTGTGCGTGGCACGATAGAATAATTAAAACTCTATAGTTGTTCGTGGCACGAAAGAATGAGACGAACTCTATAGTTGTGCAGGGCAGGAAAGAAAGAGGGAAACTATATTTGCGCGTGGCTCGAAGGAATCAGAGAAACTGTATAGTTGCGTGTGGCACGATAGAATGAGAGAAACTCTACAGTGCGTGGCAGGATAGAATGTGGAAACTCCATAGTTGTGCGTGGCACAAAAGAACGATTAAAACGCTATAGTTGTTCGTGGCACGAAAGAATGAGACGAACTCTATAGTTGGGCTTGGAACGAAAGAATCAGAGAAACTCTAAAATTGTGCGTGGCACAAAAGAATGAGAGATACTCTATAGCTGTTCGTGGCACAAAAGAATGGGAGAATATATATTTGGGCGTGGCTCGTGAGAATCAGAGAAATTCTAGAGTTGCGGGTGGCACGAATGAGTGAGAGATACTCTATTTTTTCTTGTAGCACGATAGAATGAGAGAAACTCTGTAGTTGTGCGAGGCACGAAAGAATGAGAGGAACTGTATAGTAGTGCGTGGCATGAGAAAATGAGGGAAAATCTACATTTGTGCGTGGCACAAAAGAACGAGAGAAACCTTATAGTTGTGTAGGCACGAAAGAATGGGGGAAATTCCATAGTTTTGCGTGACACGAAAGAATGAGAGAAACTCTATAATTCGTGGCACGAATGAGTAAGGGAAACTCCATAGTTGCTGTAGTACGATAGAATGAGAGAAACTGTATGGTGTGCGTGGCACGATAGAATGGCGTAGGCTCCATATTTGTGCGTGGTACCAAAGGATGAGGGAAACTCTATATTTGCGTACAGCACGATATAATCAGAAACTCTATAGTGGTGCATGGCACGAAAGAAAGAGAGAAACTCTACAGTTGAACGCGGCACAATAGAATGGGGTAGACTCCATAGTTGTGCGTCGCACGAATGAATGAGAGAAATTCTATAGTTGCGTGTAGCACGACAGAATGAGACAAACTCTATAGTTGTGCGTGGCACGATAGAATGGGGGAAACTCTATAGTTGTTCGTGGCACGGAAGAAAGAGACGAACTCTATACTTGCGTACGTCACGAAAAAGTGAGAGAAACTGTATAGTTGTGCGTGGCACGAAAGCATTAGAGAAACTCTATAGTTGTGCATGGAACGAAAAAATGAGAGAAACTGTATAGTTGTGCTTGGCACGTAAGCATTAGAGAAACTCTTCAGTTGTGCGTTGCATGAAGGAATGAGAGAAACTCTATAGCTACATGTAGCTTGATAGAATGAGAGAAACTCGATAGTTTTGCTCAGTACAAAAGACTGAGAGAAACTGTATAGTTGTGCATTGCCCGAAAGCATGACAGAAATTCTATAGTTGCGTGTAGCACCACAGAATGTGAGGAACTCTATTGTGCGTGTCACGACAAATTTAGAGAAACTCTATAGTTGTGCGTGGCAGGATAGAACGAGAGAAACTCTATAGTTGTGTATAGCACGAAAGAATGAGAGAAACTCTACAGTTGGGCGTGGCACGAAAGCATGAGAGAAACTGTATAGTTGTGCATGTAACGATAGAATGAGAAAAACTCTATATTTGTGCATGGCACGATAGAATGGAGGGAACTCCATAGTTGTGCGTAGCATGAAAGAATGACTGAAACTCTGTAGTTGTTCGTGGCACGAAAGCATGTTTCGAACTCAATAGTTGTGCGTGGCAGGATAGAATGAGAGATAGTCCATAATTGTGCGTGGCACAAAAGAATGAGAGAAAATCTATAGTTGTGCGTGGCAGGAAAGAATGAGAGAAACTCTATAGTTCCCAGTAGCACGATAGAATGAGAGAAACTCTATAGTTGCGCATGGAACGAAAAAATGAGAGAAACTATAGTTGTGCTTGGCATGAAAGAACGAGAGAAACTCTATTGTTGTGCGTGGCACGTAAGCAGGTAAGAAACTTTATAATTGTGCGTTGCACGCAAAGATGAGAGAAAATGTATAGTTGTGTGTAGCACGCAAGAATGAGAGGAACTCTATAATTATTCGTGGCACGAAAGCATGAGAGAAACTGTATAGTTGTCCATGGCGCGAAATAATGAGAGGAACTCTATAGTTCTTCATGGCCCGACAGAATCAGGGCAACTCTATAGTTTTGCGTGTCACGATAGAATAAGAGAAACTCTATAGTTGTGCGTGGCACAATAGAATAATTAAAACTCTTTAGTTGCTCGTTGCACGAAAGACTGAGACGAACTCTATAGTTGTGCAGGGCAGGAAAGAAAGAGGGAAACTATATTTGCGCGTGGCTCGAAGTAATCAGAGAAACTGTATATTTGCGTGTGGCACGATAGAATGAGAGAAACTCTACAGTGCGTGGCAGGATAGAATGTGGAAACTCCATAGTTGTGCGTGGCACAAAAGAACGATTAAAACGCTATAGTTGTTCGTGGCACGAAAGAATGAGGGAAACTCTATAGTGGCGTGTAGCACGATAGAATGAGATAAACTCTATAGTTGTGCGTGGCACAATAGAATGGGGGAAACTCCATAGCTGTGCGTGGCACCAAAGAATGACTGAAACTCTGTAGTTGTTCGTGGCACGAAAGCATGTTTCGAACTCAATAGTTGTGCGTGGCAGGATAGAATGAGAGATAGTCCATAATTGTGCGTGGCACAAAAGAATGAGAGAAAATCTATAGTTGTGCGTGGCAGGAAAGAATGAGAGAAACTCTATAGTTCCCAGTAGCACGATAGAATGAGAGAAACTCTATAGTTGTGCGTGGCCCGAAAGCATAGGAGAAACTATAGTTGCGCATGGAACGAAAAAATGAGAGAAACTCTATAGTTGTGCTTGGCATGAAAGAACGAGAGAAACTCTATTGTTGTGCGTGGCACGTAAGCAGGTAAGAAACTTTATAATTGTGCGTTGCACGCAAAGATGAGAGAAAATGTATAGTTGTGTGTAGCACGCAAGAATGAGAGGAACTCTATAATTATTCGTGGCACGAAAGCATGAGAGAAACTGTATAGTTGTCCATGGCGCGAAATAATGAGAGGAACTCTATAGTTCTTCATGGCCCGACAGAATCAGGGCAACTCTATAGTTTTGCGTGTCACGATAGAATAAGAGAAACTCTATAGTTGTGCGTGGCACAATAGAATAATTAAAACTCTTTAGTTGCTCGTTGCACGAAAGACTGAGACGAACTCTATAGTTGTGCGTGGCTGGAAAGAATTAGGGAAACTATATTTGCGCGTGGCTCGAAGGAATCAGAGAAACTGTATAGTTGCGTGTGGCACGATAGAATGAGAGAAACTCTATAGTTGTGCGTGGCAGGATAGAATGGGGAAACTCCATAGTTGTGCATGGTAAAAAAGAACGATTAAAACGCTATAGTTGTTCGTGGCACGAAAGAATGAGACGAACTCTATAGTTGGGCTTGGAACGAAAGAATCAGAGAAACTCTAAAATTGTGCGTGGCACAAAAGAATGAGAGATACTCTATAGCTGTTCGTGGCACAAAAGAGTAAGAGAAAATAGATTTGGGCGTGGCTCGTCAGAATCAGAGAAATTCTACAGTTGCGTGTGGCACGAATGAGTGAGAGATACTCTAAAGTTGCGTGTAGCACGATAGAATGAGAGAAACTTCGTAGTTGTGCGTGGCAGGAAAAAATGAGAGAAACATTATAGTTTTGCTTAGCACGAAAGAATGAGAGAAAATCTATAGTTGCTTGTAGCACGAAAGAATGAGATAAACTCTTAAGTTGTGCATTGCATGAAAGAATGAGAGAAACTCCATAGTTACATGTAGCTTGATAGAATGAGAGAAACTCTATAGTTTTGCTCAGTACAAAAGACTGACAGAAACTGCATAGTTGTGCATTGCACGAAAGCATGACACAAATTCTATAGTTGCGTGTAGCACCACAGAATGTGAGAAACTCTATTGTGCGTGTCACGACAGAATGAGAGAAACTCTATAGTTGTGCGTGGCACGATAGAATGAGAGAAACTCTATAGTTGTGTATAGCACGAAACAATGAGAGAAACTCTACAGTTGGGCGTGGCACGAAAGCATGAGAGAAACTGTATAGTTGTGCATGTAACGATAGAATGAGAAAAACTCTATAGTTGTGCATGGCACGATAGAATGGAGGAAAACCCATAGTTGTGCGTTGCACGAAAGAATGAGAGAAACTCTATATTGGCGTGTAGCACGATTGAATGAGGTAAACTGTATAGTGTGCGTGGCACGAAAGAATGGCGTAAGCTCCATATTTGTGCGTGGAACCAAAGGATGAGAGAAACTCTATATTTGCGTACAGCACGATATAATCAGAAACTCTATAGTTGTGCATGGCACGAAAAAAAGAGAGAAACTCTGTAGTTGTGCGCGGCACAATAGAATGGGGCATACTCCATAGTTGTGCGTTGCACGAAAGAATGAGAGAAATTCTATAGTTGCGTGTAGCACGATAGAATGAGACAAACTCTATAGTTGTGCGTGGCACGATAGAATGGGGGTAACTCTATAGTTGTTCGTGGCACGAAAGAAAGACACGAACTCTATACTTAGGTACGGCACGAAAAAGTGAGAGAAACTCTATAGTTGTGCGTGGCACGAAAGCATTAGAGAAACTCTATAGTTGTTAATGGAACGAAAATTGAGAGAAACTGTATAGTTGTGCTTGGCACGTAAGCATTAGAGAAACTCTAAGGATGTGCGTTGCATGAAAGAATGAGAGAAACTCCATAGTTACATGTAGCTCAATAGAATGAGAGAAACTCTATAGTTGTGCGTGGCACGATAAAATGGGGGAAACTCCATAGCTGTGCGTGGCACCAAAGAATGACTGAAACTCTGTAGTTGTTCGTGGCACGAAAGCATGAGACGAACTCAACAGTTGTGCGTGGCAGGATAGAATGACAGATAGTCTATAGTTGTGCGTGGCACAAAAGAATGAGAGAATATCTATAGTTGTGCGTGGCAGGAAAGAATGAGAGAAACTATAGTGGTGCGTGGCTCGAAGGAATGAAAGAAACTCTATAGTTGCGTGTGATACGAAAGAATGAGAGAAACTCTATAGCTGCATGTGGCACGAAAGAGTGGGAGAAATTCTATAGTTCCGTGTAGCACGATAGAATGAGAGAAACTCTATATTTGCATACAGCACGATATAATCAGAAACTCTATAATTGTGCGTGGCACGAAAGAAAGAAAGAAACTGTATAATTGCGTGTAGCACGATAGAATGAGAAAAACTCTATAGTTGTGCGTGGCACAATAGAATGGGGCAAACTCCATACTTGTGCGTTGCACGAAACAATGAGAGAAACTCTATAGTTGCGTGTAGCACGATAGAATGAGACAAACTCCAGGGTTGTGCGTGGCCTGAAGGAATGAGCGAAACTTTATATTTGTACGTGGCACGAAAGAATGAGACGGACTCTATACTTGCGTAAGGCACGAAAGAGTGAGAGAAACCTTATAGTTGATCGTGGCACGAAAGCATTAGAGAATCTCTATAGTTGTGCATGGAACGAAAAAAATGAGAGAAACTCTATAGTTGTGCTTGGCACGTAAGCATTAGAGAAACTCTTTAGTTGTGTGTTGCTTAAAAAAATGAGAGAAACTCTATAGTTAGATGTAGCTTGATAGAATGAGAGAAATGCTATAGTTGTGCGTGGCACGATAGAATGGGGGAAACTCATAGCTGTGCGTGGCACCAAAGAATGACTGAAACTCTGTAGTTGTTCGTGGCACGAAAGCAAGAGACGAACTCAACAGTTGTGCGTGGCAGGATAGAATGAGAGATAGTCTATAGTTGTGCGCGGCACAAAAGAATGAGAAAAAATCTATAGTTGTGCGTGCCAGGAAAGAATGAGAGAAACTATAGTGGTGCGTGGCTCGAAGGAATGAAAGAAACTCTATAGTTGCGTGTGATACGCAAGAATGAGAGAAACTCTATAGCTGCAAGTGGCACGAACGAGTGAGAGAAACTCTATAGTTCCGTGTAGCACGATAGAATGAGAGAAACTCTATATTTGCGTACAGCACGATATAATCAGAAACTATATAGTTGTGCGTGGCACGAAAGAATGAGAAAAACGAGCACAATAGAATGAGAAAAACTCTATAGTTGTGCACGGCACAATAGAATGGGGCAAACACCATACTTGTGCGTTGCACGAAACAATGAGAGAAACTCTATAGTTGCGTGTAGCACGATTGAATGAGACAAACTCCATGGTTGTGCGTGCCATGAAGGAATGAGCGAAACTTTATATTTGTTCGTGGCACGAAAGACTGAGACGGACTCTATACTTGAGTACGGCACGAAAAAGTGAAACTCTATAGTTGTGCGCGGCACGAAAGCATTAGAGAAGCTCTATAGTTGTGCGTGGCACAAAAGATTGAGAGAAACTCTATAGTTGTGCGTGGCACAAAAGATTGAGAGAAAATCTATAGTTGTGCGTGGCAGGAAAGAATGAGAGAAACTATAGTTGTGCGTGGCTCGAAGGAATGAAAGCAACTCTATAGTTGCGTGTGATACGAAAGAATGAGAGAAACTCTATAGGTGCATGTGGCACGAAAAAATGTGAGAAAATCTATAGTTGTGTGTCGCACGTAAGCATGAGAGAAACTCTATTGTTTTGCGTGCCACGAAGGAATGAGAGAAGCTCTATAGTTATGCATTGCACGAAAGAATGAAATAAACTCTATAGTTGTGCCTGGCACGAAAGCATGATACTCTATAGTTGTGCGTGGCACGAAAGAATAGGTGTAACTCTATAGTTGTATGTGACACGAAAGAACGAGAGAAAGTCTATAATTGTGCGTGGCACGAAAGAATGAGATAAATCCTATAGTTGCATGTAGCACGATAGAATGAGAGAAACTCTATAGTATGCTTAGCACGAAAGACTGAGAGAAACTGCATAACTGTGCGTGTACGATAGAATTAGAGAAACTCTTTAGTTGTGTGTAGCACGCAAGAATGAGAGGAAGTCTATAATTATGCGTGGCACGATGGAATGGGGTAAACTCCATATTTGTGCATGGTACGAAAGAATGAGAGAAACTCTTTATTGGGTGTAGCACGATATCTTGAGAGAAACTCTTTATTTGTGCGTGGCACGAAAGCATGAGAGAAACTCTATAGTTATGCATGGAACGAAAAAATGACAGAAACTCTATAGTTGCGCTTGGAATGAAAGAATGAGAGAAACTCTATAGTTCTTCGTAACCCAACGGAATCAGGGCAACTCTATAGTTTTGCGGGTCACGATAGAATAAGAGAAACTCTATAGTTGTGCGTGGCACGATAGAATAATTAAAACTCTATAGTTGTTCGTGGCACGAAAGAATGAGACGAACTCTATAATTGTGCATGCCAGGAAAGAATGAGGGAAACTATATTTGCGCGTGTCTCGAAGGAATCAGAGAAACTGTATAGTTGCGTGTGGCACGATAGAATGAGAGAAACTCTACAGTGCGTGGCAGGATAGAATGTGGAAACTCCATAGTTGTGCGTGGCACAAAAGGACGATTAAAACGCTATAGTTGTTCGTGGCACGAAAGAATGAGACGACCTCTATAGTTGGGCTTGGAACGAAATAATCAGAGAAACTCAAAAATTGTGCGTGGCACAAAAGAATGAGAGATACTCTATAGCTGTTCGTGGCACAAAAGAATGGGAGAATATATATTTGGGCGTGGCTCATCAGAATCAGAGAAATTCTAGAGTTGCGGGTGGCACGAATGAATGAGAGATACTCTAAAGTTGCGTGTAGCACGATAGAATGAGACAAACTTCGTAGTTGTGCGTGGCAGGAAAATATGAGAGAAACATTATAGTTTTGCTTGGCACGAAAGCATGAGAGAAACTTGCTTGTAGCACGATAGAATGAGAGAAACTCTGTAGTTGTGCGAGGCACGAAAGAATGAGAGGAACTGTATAGTAGTGCGTGGCATGACAAAATGAGGGAAAATCTACATTTGTGCATGGCACAAAAGAACGAGAGATACTTTACAGTTGTGCATAGTACAAAAGCAATGGAGAGACTTTATTGTTGTGCATGGCAGGAAGGAATGAGAGAAACTCTATAGGTGTGTAGGCACGAATGAGTAAGGGAAACTCCATAGTTGCTGTAGTACCATAGAATGAAACTGTATAGTGTGCGTGGCACGATAGAATGGCGTAAGCTCCATATTTGTGCGTGGTACCAAAGGATGAGAGAAACTCTATATTTGCGTACAGTACGATATAATCAGAAACTCTATAGTTGTGCATGGCACGAAAGAAAGAGAGAAACTCTATAGTTGTTCGCGGCACAATAGAATGGGGCAGACTCCATAGTTGTGCGTCGCGCGAAAGAATGAGAGAAATTCTATAGTTGCGTGTCGCACGATAGAATGAGACAAACTCTATAGTTGTGTGTGGCACGATAGAATGGGGGAAACTCCATAGTTGTTCGTGGCACGGAAGTAAGAGACGAACTCTATACTTGCATACGGCACGAAAAAGTGAGAGAAACTCTATAGTTGTGCGTGGCACGAAAGCATTAGGGAAACCCTATAGTTGTGCATAGAACGAAAAAATGAGAGAAACTGTAAAGTTTTGCTTGGCACGTAAGCATTAGAGAAACTCTTAAGTTGGGCGCTGCATGAAAGAATGAGAGAAACTCTATAGTTACATATAGCTTGATAGAATGAGAGAAACTCTATAGTTTTGCTCAGTACAAAAGACTGAGAGAAACTGTATAGTTGTGCATTGCACGAAAGCATGACAGAAATTCTATAGTGGCGTGTAGTACCACAGAATGTGAGAAACTCTATTGTTGTGCGTGTCACGACAGAATGAGAGAAACTCTATAGTTGTGCGTGCCACGATAGAATGAGAGAAACTCTATAGTTGTGTATAGCACGAAAGAATGAGAGCAACTCTACAGTTGGGCGTGGCACGAAAGCATGAGAGAAACTGTATAGTTGTGCATGTAACGATAGAATGAGAAAAACTGTATAGTTGTGCATGGCACGACAGAATGCAGGAAACTCCATAGTTGTGCGTTGCACGAAAGAATGAGAGAAACTCTATAGTGGCGTGTAGCACGATAGAATGAGATAAACACTATACTTGTGCGTGGCACGATAGAATGGCGAAACTCCATTGTTGTGCGTGGCATGAAGGAATAAGCGAAACTCTATAGTTATTCGTGGCACGAAAGAAAGAGACGAACTCGATACTTGCGTACGGCACGAAAGAGTGAGAGAAACTCTATAGTTGTGCGTGGCGCAAAAGCATTAGCGAAACTCTATAGTTGTGCATGGAACGAAAAAATGAGAGAAACTCTATAGTTGTGCTTGCCACGTAAGCATGAGAGAAACTCTTTAGTTGTGTGTTGCATGAAAGAATGAGAGAAACTCTATAGCTGTGCTTTGCACAAAAGACTGAGAAAAACTGTATAGTTGTGCATGGCACGAAAGCATGACAGAAACTCTATAGTTGCGTGTAGCACCACAGAATGTGAGATACTGTATAGTTGTGCATAGGACGACAAAATGAGAGAAACTCTATAGTTGTGCGTGGCACGATAGAATGAGAGAAACTCTATAGTTGTGTATAGCACGATAGAATGAGAGAAACTCTAGAGTTGCGTGGCACGAAAGCATGAGAGAAACTGTATAGTTGTGCATGTCACGATAGAATGAGAGGAACTCTGTAGCTGTGCTTGGCACGATAGAATGAAAGAAACTCTATAGTTGTGCATGGAACAAAAGAGTGGAAGAAACTCTATAGTTGGGCTTGGCACAAAAAATTGAGAGAGACGCTATATTTCTGCTTGGCACGAAAGAATGAGAGAGGCTCTATAGTTGCGCGTGGCACGAAAGAATGAGAGAAACTCTATAGTTCTTCTTGGCCCGACAGAATGAGAGCAACACTATAGTTGCGCATGCCACGATAGAATGAACGAAAATCTATAGTTGCGTGTAGCCCGATAAAATGAGAGAACTCTAGTTGTGCGTGGAAGGAAAGAATGAGATATACTCTATAGTTGTGCGTGGCACGAAAGCATGAAACTCTATAGTTGTGCGTGGTACGAAAGAATGAGTGAAACTATATAGTTGTACGTGGCACGAGAGAACTAGAGAACGTCTATAATTGTGCGTGTAACGAAAGAATGCGAATAATTCTATAGTTGCATGTAGCACGATAGAATGAGAGAAACTCTATTTTTGTTTTTAGCATGAAAGACTGAGAGAAACAGTATAGTTGTGCGTGGAACGAAAGCATGACAGGTAGCCTCTAATTGTGCATGGCACGATAGAATGGGGTAAACACCATATTTGTGCATGGTACGAAAGAATGAGAGAAATTCTATAGTTGTGTTTGGCACTAAAGAATGAGAAAAACTCTTTATTGGGTGTAGCACGATGGAGTGAGAGAAACTCTATAGTTGCGCGAGACCCGAAAGCACGAGAGAAACCCTATAGTTGTACATGGCGCGAAATAATGAGAGGAACTCTATAGTTCTTCGTGGCCCGACAGAATGAGGACAACTCTATAGTTTTGCGTGTCACGATAGAATGAGAGAAACTCTATAGTTGTGCGTGGCATGCTAGAATGGGGAAACTGCATAGTTGTGCGTTGTACGAAAGAATGACTGAAACTGTGTAGTTTTTCGTGGCACGAAAGAATGAGACGAACTCAATAGTTGTGCGTGGCACGATAGAATGAGACATAGTCTATAGTTGTGCGTGGCACACAAGAAGGAGAGAAAATCTATAGTTGTGCGAGGCAGGAAAGAATGAGAGAAACTGTATAGTTGCGTTTAACACGACAGAATGAGAGAAACGCTATAGTTGGGCGTGGTACGATAGAATGGCGTACACTGTATAGTTGTGCGTCATACGAAAAAGTGAGAGAAATACAGCACGATATCATGCGAGAAAGTCTATAGTTGTACGTGGCACGAAAGGAAGAGAGATAATCTATAGCTGCGTGTAGCACGATAGAATGATAAAAAATATGGTGTTGCGTGGCACGGTAGAATGGGGGAAACTTCATTGTTGTACGTGGCACGAAAGAATGAGAGAAACTCTATAGTTGTGCGTGGCACGAAAGAATGAGAGAAACTCTATAGTTGGGCTTGGAACAAAATAATGACAGAAACTCTATAGTTGTGCTTGGCACGAGAGAATCAGAGAAAATCTAAAATTGTGCGTGGAACAAAAGAATGAGAAACTCTATAGCTGTTAGTGGCACGAAAGAATGAGAGAAAATCTATATTTTGGCGTGGATCGAAGGAATCAGTGGAATTCTATAGTTGCGTGTGGCACGAATGAGTGAGAGAAACTCTATAGTAGCGTGTAGCACGATAGAATGAGACAAATTTCATTGTTGTGCGTGACACGAAAAAATGAGAGGAACTGTATAGTTTTGCTTGGAACGAACGAATGAGAGAAATTGATAGTTGCGTGTAGCACGATAGAACGAGAGAAACTCTATAGAGTTACGTGGCACAAGAGAATGAGAGAAACTGTATAGTGGTGTGTGGCATGACAATAAGACGGAAAATCTATAGTTGTGCGTTGCACAAAAAAACGAGAGAAACCCTATAGTTGTGACTAGTACGAAAGAAATGGAGAGGCTCTTTAGTTGTGCGTGGCAGAAAGGAATGAGAGAAACTCTATAGTTGTGTATGCACGAAAGAATGGGGGAACTCCAGAGTTTTTCGTGACACGAACGAAAGTGAGAAACTCTATAGTTGTTCGTCGCAAGTAAGAATGAGAGAAACTCTATAATTGTGTGTGGCAGAATGAGTGGAGGAAACTCCTTAGTTGCGAGTAGTACGATAGAATGAGGGAAACTATATAGTGTGCTTGGCACGATAGAATGGCATAAGTTCCATATTTGTGGATGGTACGAAAGAATAAGAGAAACTCTCTTTGCGTACAGCACGATATAATGAGAGAAACTTTATAGTTGTGCGTGGCACGAAAGAAAAAGAGAAACTTTAAAGTTGCGTGGAGCACGATAGAATGAGAAAAACTCTATAGTTGTGCGCGGCACGGTATAATGGGGGAAACTCCATAATTGTGCATTGCACGAAAGAATGAGAGAAACCTTATAGTTGCATGTAGCACGATAGAATGAGACAAACTCTATAGTTGTGCGTGGCACGATACAATGGGGGAACCTCCATTGTTGTGCGTGGCACGAAGGAATGAGAGAAACTCTATAGTTGTCCGTGACATGGAAGATTGAGATGAAGTCTGTACTTGCGTACGGCACGAAAGAGTTAGAGAAACTCCATAGTTGTGCGTCGCACAAAAGCATTAGGGAAACTATAGTTGTGCATGGAACTAAAAAATGAGAGAAACTCTATAGTTGTGCTTGGCTCGTAAGCATTAGAAAAACTCTTTAGTTGTGGGTTGCATGAAAGAATGCGAGAAACACTATACTTACATGTAGCTCGATAGAATGAGAGAAACTCCATAGTTGTGCTTAGCACAAAAAACTGAGAGAAACTGTATAGTTGTGCATAGCACGAAAGCATGACAGAAACTCTGTAGTTGCGTGTAGCACCACAGAATGTGAGAAACTCCATAGTTGTGCGTGGCACGACAGAATGAGAGAAACTCAATAGTTGTGCGTGGCACGATAGAATGAGGGAAACTCTATAGTTATGTATAGCACGAAAGAATTAGAGAAACTCTATAGTTTGGCGTGGCACGAATGCATGAGAGTAAGTGCATAGTTGTGCATGTCACTATAGAATTAGAGGAACGCCATAGTTGTGCTTGGCACGATAGAAAGACAGAAACTCTATAGTTGTGCATGGAACAAAAGAATGAAAGAAACTCGATAGCTGTTCTTGGCACGAAACAGTGATAGAAACTCTAAAGTTTTGCGTGTCACGATGGAATGAGAGAAACTCTATACTTGTGCGTGTCACGATAGATTATGGAAACTCCGTAGTTGGGCGTTGCACCAAAGAATGATGAAAACTCTATGGTTGTTCGTGGCACGAAAGAATGGGGGAAACCCCATTGTTGTGCGTGGCACGAAAGAATGAGAGAAACTCTATATTTGTGCCCGGCACGAAAGAGTGAGAGAAACTCTATGGTTGTGCGTGGAACGAAAAATGAGAGAAACTCTATAGTTGTGCGTGGCATGATAGAATGAGAGAAACTCTATAGTTGCGTGGCACGAAAACATGAGAGAAACTGTATAGTTGTGAATGTCACGATAGAATGGGAGGAACTCTGTAGTTGTGCTTGGCACGATAGAATGTAAGAAACTATATATTTGTGCATGGAACAAAAGAATCAGAGAAACTCTATAGTTGGGCTTGGCACGAAAAATTGACAGAGACTCTATATTTGTGCTTGGCACGAAAGAAAAAGAGAAACTCTATAGTTGTGCGTGGCACGAAAGAATGAGATAAACTCTATAGTTCTTCGTGGCCGGGGAGAATGAGAGCAAAACTATAGTTGCGCATGCCACGATAGAATGAGAGAAAATCTATAGTTGCGTGTTGCCCGATAATATGAGAGAACTCTAGTTGTGCGTGAAAAGAAAGAATGAGATAAACTCTATAGTGGTGCGTGGCACGAAAGCATGAAACTCCATAGTTGTGCGTGGAACGAAAGAATGAGTGAAACTACATAGTTGCACGTGGCACGAGAGAACTATAGAAAGTCTATAATTGTGCTTGTAACGAAAGAATGCGAGGAATTCTATAGTTGCATGTAGCACGATAGAATGAGAGAAACTCTAAAGTTGTTTTTAGCACGAAAGACTGAGAGGAACTGTATAGTTGTGCATGGCACGAAAGCATGACAGGTAGCCTCTCATTGTGCGTGGCACGATAGAATGGGGTAAACACCAGATTTGTGCGTGTTACGAAAGAATGAGAGAAACTCTATAGTTGTGTCTGGCATTAAAGAATGAGAGAAACTCTATAGTTGTGGTTAGCACGAAAGACTGAGAGAAACTGTATAACTGTTCATGTAACGATAGAATGAGATGAAGTCTATAATTATGCATGGCACGATAGAATGGGGTAAACTCCATATTTGTGCATGGTACGAAAGAATGAGAGAAACTCTTTATTGGGTGTAGCACGATATTTTGAGAGAAACTCTTTAGTTGTGCTTGGCACGAAAGCATGAGAGAAACTCTATAGTTATGCATGGAACGAAAAAATTAGAGAAAATCTATTGTTGCACTTGGCATGAAAGAATGAAAGAAACTCTATAGTGCGTGGCACGAAAGCATGAGAGAAACACTATAGTTGTGTATGGCGCGAAATATTGAGAGGAACTCTATAGTTCCTCGTGTCCCGACAGAATGAGGGCAACTCTATAGTTTTGCGTGTCACGATAGAATGAGATAAACTGTATAGTTGTGCGTTGCACGATAGAATGGGGAAACTCCAAAGTTGTGCGTGGCACAAAAGAATGATTAAATCTCCATAGTTGTTCGTGGCACGAAAGAATGAGACGAACTCTATACTTGTGCGTGGCAGGAAAGAATGAGGGAAACTCGATTTGCGCGTGGCTCGAAGGAATCAGAGAAACTCTATAGTCGCGTGTGGCACGATAGAATGAGAGAAACTCTATAGTTGTGCGTGGCAGGATAAAATGGGGAAACTCCATAGTTGTGCGTGGCACAAAAGATTGATTAAAACGCTATAGTTGTTCGTGGCACGAAAGAATCAGACGAGCTCTATAGTTGGGGTTGGAAAGAAAGAATCAGAGAAACTCTAAAATTGTGAGTGGCGCAAGAGAATGCGAGAAAATATATTTGGGCGTGGCTCGTAAGAATCAGAGAAATTCTACAGTTGCGTGTGGCACCAATGAGTGAGAGATACTCTAAAGTTGCGTGTAACACGATAGAATGACAGAAACTTCGTAGTTGTGTGTGGCAGAAAAAAAATGAGAGAAAATTTATAGTTTTGCTTGGCACGAAAGAATGAGAGGAACTCTATAGCTAAGTGTAGCACGATAGAATGAGAAAAGCTCTATAGTTGTGCGCGGCACAATAGAATGGGGCAAGCTACATACTTGTGTGTTGCACGAAACAATGAGAGAAACTCTATAGTTGCGTGTAGCACGATAGAATGAGACAAACTCTATAGTTGTGCGTGGCACTATAGAATGGGTGAAACTCTACAGTTGGTCGTGGCACGGAAGATTGAGACGAACTCTGTACTTGCGTACGGTACGAAAAAGTGAGAGAAACCCTATAGTTGTGCATGGCACGAAAGCATTAGAGAAACTCTATAGTTATGCATGGAACGAAAAAATGACAGAAACTCTATAGTTGTGTGTATCACCACAGAGTGTGAGAAACTGTATAGTTGTGCGTGGAACGACAGAATCAGAGAAACTCTACAGTTGTGCGTGGCACGATGGAATGAAACTGTATAGTTGTGTATAGCACGAAAGAATGAGAGGAGCTCTATAGTGGCGTGTAGCACGATAGAATGAGACAAACTTTATAGTTGTGCGTGGCACAATAAAATGCGGAAACTCCATTTTTGTGCGTGGCACGAAGGAATGAGCGAAACTCTATATTTGTTCGTGGCACGAAAGAATGAGACGGACTCTATACTTGCGTACGGCACGAAAGAGTGAGAGAAACTCCATAGTTGTGCGTGGCACGAAAGCATTAGAGAAACTCTATAGTTGTGCATGGAACGAAAAATTGAGAGAAACTCTGTAGTTGTGCTTGGCACGTAAGCATTAGAGAAACTCTTTAGTTGTGTGTTGCATGAAAGAATGAGAGAAACTCTATAGTTACATGTAGCTCGATGGAATGAGAGAAACTCTATAGTTGTGCGTGGCACGATAAAATGGGGGAAACTCCGTAGCTGTGCATGGCACCAAAGAATTACTGAAACTCTGTAGTTGTTCGTGGCACGAAAGCATGAGACGAACTCAATAGTTGTGCGTGGCAGGATAGAATGAGAGAAAATCTATAGTTGTGCATGGCAGGAAAGAAAGAGAGAAACTATAGTTGTGCATGGCTCGAAGGAATGAAAGAAACTCTATAGCTGCATGTGGCACGAAAGAGTGAGAGAAACTCTATAGTTCCGTGTAGCACGATAGAATGAGAGAAACTTAATAGTTGTGCGTGGCCCGAAAGCATTAAAGCAAATCTATAGTTGTGCATGGAACGAAAGAATGAGAGAAACTCTATAGTTGTGCGTGGCACGAAAGAATAAGTGTAACTCTATAGTTGTATGTGACACGAAAGAACGAGAGAAAGTCTACAATTGTGCGCGGCACGAAAGAATGAGAGAAATGCTATAGTTGCATGTAGCACGATAGAATGAGAAAAACTCTATAGTATATTTAGCACGAAAGACTGAGAGAAACTGCATAACTGTGCGTGTACGTTAGAATGAGAGAAACTCTATAGTTGTGTGTAGCACGCAAGAATGAGAGGAAGTCTATAATTATGCGTGGCACGATAGAATGGGGTAAACTCCATATAGGTGCATGGTACGAAAGAATAAGAGAAACTCTTTATTGGGTCTAGCACGATATCTTGAGAGAAACTCTTTAGTTGTGCGTGGCACAAAGCATGACAGAAACTCTATAGTTGCGTTGGCATGAAAGAATGAAAGAAACTCTATAGTTGTGCGTGGCACGAAAGCATGAGAGAAACTCTATAGTTGTGCATGGCGCGAAATAATGAGAGGAACTGTAAGTTCTTCGTGGCCCGACAGAATCAGGGCAACTCTATAGTTTTGCGTGTCATGATAGAATAAGAGAAACTCTATAGTTGTTCGTGGCACGAAAGAATGAGACGAACTCTATAGTTGTGCATGGCAGGAAAGAATGAGGGAAACTATATTTGCGCGTGGCTCGAAGGAATCAGAGAAACTGTATAGTTGCGTGTGGCACGATAGAATGAGAGAAACTCTATAGTGTGTGGCAGGATAGAATGGGGAAACTCCATAGTTGTGCGTGGGAGAAAGAACGATTAAAACGTTATAGTTGTTCGTGGCACGAAAGAATGAGACAAACTCTATAGTTGGGCTTGGAACGAAATAAGCAGAGAAACTCTAAAATTGTGTGTGGCACAAAAGAATGAGAGATACTCTATAGCGCTTTGTGGCACAAAAGAATGGGAGAAAATATATTTGGGCGTGGCTCGTCAGAATCAGAGAAATTCTACAGTTGCGTGTAGCACGATAGAATGAGAGAAACTTCGTAGTTGTGCGTGGCAGGAAGAAATGAGAGAAACATTATAGTTTTGCTTGGCACGAAAGAATGAGAGAAACTCTATAGTTGCTTGTAGTACTATAGAATGAGAAAAACTCTGTAGTTGTGCGAGGCACGAAAGAATGAGAGAAAATCTATAGTTATGCGTGGTAGGAAAGAATGAAAGAAACTCTATAGTTGCGTTTGATACGAAAGAATGAGAGAAACTCTATAGCTGCATGTGGCACGAAAGAGTGAGAGAAACTCTATAGTTCCGGGTAGCACGATAGAATGAGAGAAACTCTATAGTTGTGCGTGGCCCGAAAGCATTAGAGAAACTCCATAATTGTGCATGGAACGAAAAAATGTGAGAAACTCTATAGTTGTGCTTGGCATGAAAGAACGAGAGAAACTCTATTGTTGTGCGCGGCACGTAAGCACGAGAGAAACATTATAATTGTGCGTTGCATGCAACGATGGGGGAAAATGTATCGTTGTGCGTAGCACGTAAGCATGAGAGAAACTCTATAGTTTTGCATGGCACGAAGGACAGAGAGAAGCTCTATGGTAGTGCATTGCACGAAAGAATGAACTTACTCTATAGTTGTGCTTGGCACTAAAGCATAAAACTCTATAGTTGTGCGTGGCACGAAAGGTTATGTGTAACTCTATAGTTGTATGTGACACGAAAGAACGAGAGAAAGTCTATAATTGTGCGTGACACGAAAGAATGAGAGAAATGCTATAGTTGCACGTAGCACGATAGAATGAGAGAAACTCTATAGTTGTGCTTAGCACGAAAGACTGAGAGAAACTGTATAACTGTGCGTGTACGATAGAATGAGAGAAACTCTATAGTGGTGTGTAGAACGCAAGAATGAGATGAAGTCTATAATTGTGCGTGGCATGATAGAATGGGGTAAACTCCATATTTGTGCATGGTACGAAAGAATGAGAGAAACTCTTTATTGAGTGTAGCACGATATCTTGAGAGAAACTCTTTAGTTGTGCGCGGCTCGAAAGCATGAGAGAAACTCTATAGTTATGCATGGAACGAAAAAATGAGAGAAACTCTATAGTTGCGCTTGGCATGCAAGAATGAAAGAAACTCTATAGTTGTGCGTGGCACGAAAGCATAAGAGAAACTCTATAGTTGTGCATGGCGCGAAATAATGAGAGGAACTGTATAGTTCTTCGTGGCCCGACAGAATCAGGGCAACTCTATAGTTTTGCGTGTCACGATAGAATAAGAGAAACTCTATGGTTGTGCGTGGCACGATAGAATAATAAAACTCTATAGTTGTTCGTGGCACGAAAGAATGAGACGAACTCTATAGTTGTGCATGGCAGGAAAGAATGAGGGAAACTATATTTGCGCGTGGCTCGAAGGAATCAGAGAAACTGTATAGTTGCGTGTGGCACGATAGAATGAGAGAAACTCTATAGTGTGTGGCAGGATAGAATGGGGAAACTCCATAGTTGTGCGTGGCAAAAAGAACGATTAAAACGCTATAGTTGTTCGTGGCACGAAAGAATGAGACAAACTCTATAGTTGGGCTTGGAACGAAATAATCAGAGAAACTCTAAAATTGTGCGTGGCACAAAAGAATGAGAGATACTCTATAGCGCTTCGTGGCACAAAAGAATGGGAGAAAATATATTTGGGCGTGGCTCGTCAGAATCAGAGAAATTCTACAGTTGCGTGTAGCACGATAGAATGAGAGAAACTTCGTAGTTGTGCGTGGCAGGAAAAAATGAGAGAAACATTATAATTTTGCTTGGCACGAGAGAATGAGAGAAACTCTATAGTTGCTTGTAGCACTATAGAATGAGAGAAACTCTGTAGTTGTGCGAGGCACGAAAGAATGAGAGGAACTGTATAGTAGTGCGTGGCATAACAAATGAGAGAAAATGTATATTTGTACGTGGCACAAAAGAACGAGAGAAACTCTACAGTTGTGCATAGTACAAAAGGAATAGAGAGACTCTATTGTTGTGCATGGCATCAAAGAATGAGAGAAACTCTATGGTTGTGTAGGCACGAAAGAATGGGGGAAACTCCATACTTTTGCGTGACACGAAAGAATGAGAGAAACTCTATAGTTGTGTGTGGCACGAATGAGTGAGGGAAACTTTATAGTTGCTGTAGTACGATAGAATGAGAGAAACTGTATAGTGTGTGTGGCACGATAGAATGGCGTAAGCTCAATATTTGTGCTTGGTACGAAAGAATGAGAGAAACTGTATATTTGCGTACAGCACGATATAATCAGAAACTCTATACTTGTGCGTGGCACGAAAGAAAGAGAGAAACTCTATAGTTGCGTGTAGCGCGATTGAATGAGAAAAACTCAATAGTTGTGCGTGGCACGATAGAATGGGGAAAACTCTATAGTTGTTCGTGGCGCGGAAGAATGAGACGAACTCTGTACTTGCGTATGGCACGAGAAAGTCAGCGAAACTCTATAGTTGTGCACGGCACGAAAGCATTAGAGAAACTCTATAGTTGTCCATGGAACGAAAAAATGAGAGAAACTCTATAGTTGTGCTTGGCCCGTAAGCATTAGAGAAACTCTTTAGTGGTGTGTTGAATGAAAGAATGAGAGAAAATCTATAGTTACATGTAGCTCGATAGAATGAGAGAAACTCCATAGTTGCTCGTGGCACCATAAATGGGGGAAACTTCATAGCTGTGCGTGGCACCAAAGAAATACTGAAACTCTGTAGTTCGTGGCACGAAAGCATGAGACGAACTCAACAGCAGTGCGTGGCAGGATAGAATGACAGATAGTCTATAGTTGTGCGTGGCACAAAAGAATGAGAGAAAATCTATAGTTACGCGTGGTAGGAAAGAATGAGAGAAACTATAGTTGTGCGTGGCTCGAAGGAATGAAAGAAACTCTATAGTTGCGTTTGATACGAAAGAATGAGAGAAACTCTATAGCTGCATCTGGCACGAAAGAGTGAGAGAAACTCTATAGTTCTGGGTAGCACGATAGAATGAGAGAAACTCTATAGTTGTGCGTGGCCCGAAAGCATTAGAGAAACTCTATAATTGTGCATGGAACGAAAAAATGTGAGAAACTCTATAGTTGTGCTTGGCATGAAAGAACGAGAGAAACTCTATTGTTGTGCGTGGCACGTAAGCACGAGAGAAACATTATAATTGTGCGTTGCATGCAACGATGAGGGAAAATGTATAGTTGTGCGTAGCACGTAAGCATGAGAGAAACTCTATAGTTTTGCATGGCACGAAGGACAGAGAGAAGCTCTATGGTAGTGCATTGCACGAAAGAATGAACTAACTCTATAGTTGTGCGTGGCACTAAAGCATAAAACTCTATAGTTCTGCGTGGCACGAAAGGTTATGTGTAACTCTATAGTTGTATGTGGCACGAAAGAACGAGAGAAAGTCTATAATTGTGCGTGACACGAAAGAATGAGAGAAATGCTATAGTTGCATGTAGCACGATAGAATGAGAGAAACTCTATAGTTGTGCTTAGCACGAAAGAATGAGAGAAACTGTATAACTGTGCGTGTACGATAGAATGAGAGAAACTCTATAGTGGTGTGTAGAACGCAAGAATGAGATGGAGTCTATAATTATGCGTGGCACGATAGAATGGGGTAAACTCCATATTTGTGCATGGTACGAAAGAATGAGAGAAACTCTTTATTGGGTGTAGCACGATATCTTGAGAGAAACTCTTTAGTTGTGCGCGGCTCGAAAGCATGAGAGAAACTCTATAGTTATGCATGGAACGAAAAAATGAGAGAAACTCTATAGTTGCGCTTGGCATGCAAGAATGAAAGAAACTCTATAGTTGTGCATGGCACGAAAGCATGAGAGAAACCCTATAGTTGTGCATGGCGCGAAATAATGAGAGGAACTCTATAGTTCTTCGTGGCCCGACAGAATCAGGGCAACTATATAGTTTTGCGTCTCACGATAGAATAAGAGAAATTCTATAGTTGTGCATGGCATGATAGAATAAATAAAACTCTATAGTTGTTCGTGACACGAAAGAATGAGACGAACTCTATACTTGCGTACGGCACGAAAAAGTGAGAGAAACTCTATAGTTGTGCGTGGCACGAAAGCATTTGGGAAACTCTACAGTTGCGCATGGAACGAAAAAATGACAGAAACTCTATAGTTGCGTGTATCACCACGGAATGTGAGTAACTCGACAGTTGTGCATGGCACGACAGAATGTGAGAAACTGTATAGTTGTACGTGGCACGAAAGAACGAAAGAAAATCTATAATTGTGCGTGGCACGAAAGAATGAGAGAAATGCTATAGTTGCATGTAGCACGATAGAATGAGAGAAACTCTATAGTTGTGCTTAGCACGAAAGACTGAGACAAACTTCATATCTGTGCGTGTAACGATAGAATGAGAGAAACTCTATAGTTGTGTGTAGCACGCAAGAATGAGAAGAAGTCTATAATTATGCGTGGCAGGATAGAATGGGGTAAACTCCATTTTTGTGCATGGTTACAAAGAATGAAACTCTTTATTGGGTGTAGCACGATATAATGAGAGAAACTCTTTAATTGTGCGTGGCACGAAAGCATGAGAGAAACTCTATAGTTATGCATGGAACGAAAAAATGAGAGAAACTATAGTTGCGCTTGGCATGGAAGAATGAAAGAAACCTTATAGTTGTGTGTGGCACGAAAGCATGAGAGAAACTCTATAGCTGTGCATGGCGCGAAATAATGAGAGGAGCTCTATAGTTCTTCGTGGCCTGACAGAATGAGGGCAACTCTAAAGTTTTGCGTTTCACGTTAGAATGAGAGAAACTCTATAGTTGGGCGTTGCACGATAGAATGGGGAAACACCATAGTTGTGCGTGGTACAAAAGAATGAGAAAAACTCTATAGTTGTTCATGGCACGAAAGAAAGAGACGAACTCTATAGTTGTGCATGGTAGGAAAGAATGAGGGAAGCTATATTTGCGCGTGGCTCGAAGGAATCAGAGAAACTCTATTGTTGCGTGTGGCACGATAGAATGAGAGAAATTCTATAGTTGTGATTGGCAGGATAGTATGGGGAAACTCCATATTTGTGCGTGGCACAGAAGAATGATTAAAACGCTATAGTTGTTCGTAGTAAGAAAGAATGAGACTAAATCTATAGTTGGGCTAGGAACGAAAGAATCAGAGAAACACTAAAATTGTGCGAGGCACAAAAGAATGAGAGAAACTCTATAGCTGTTCGTGGCACAAAAGAATGGGAGAAAATATATTTGGGCGTGGTTCGTAAGAATCAGAGAAATTCTACAGTTGCATGAGGCACGAATGAGTGAGAGATACTCTAAAGTTGCGTGTAGCACGATACAATGAGAGAAACTTCGTAGGTGTGCGTGGCAGAAAAAAATGAGAGAAAATTTATAGTTTTGCTTGGCACGAAAGAATGAGAGAAAATCTATAGCTACGTGTAGCACGATAGAATGAGAAAAGCTCTATAGTTGGGCGCGGCACAATAGAATGGGGCAAACTTCATACTTGTGTGTTGCAGAAACAATGAGAGAAACTGTATAGTTGCGTGTAGCACGATAGAATGAGACAAACTCTATAGTTGTGCGTGGCACGATAGAATGGGAGAAACTCTATAGTTGGTCGCGGCACGGAAGAATGAGACGAACTCTGTACTTGCGTACGGTACGAAAAAGTGAGAGAAACTCTATAGTTGCGAATGGCACGAAAGCATTAGAGAAACTCTATATTTATGCATGGAACGAAAAAAATGACAGAAACTCTATAGTTGTGTGTATCACCACAGAGTGTGAGAAACTCTATAGTTGTGCGTGGCACGACAGAATCAGAGAAACTCTACAGTTGTGCATGGCACGATAGAATGAAACTCTATAGTTGTGTATAGCACGAAAGAATAAGAGGAGCTCTATGGTGGCGTGTAGCACGATAGAATGAGACAAGCTTTGTAGTTGTGCGTGGCACGATAAAATGCGGAAACTCCATTTTTGTGCGTGGCACGAAGGAAAGAGCGAAACTCTATATTTGTTCGTGGCACGAAAGAATGAGACGGACTCTATACTTGCGTACGGCACGAAAGAGTGAGAGAAACTCTATAGTTGTGCGTGGCACGAAAGCATTAGAGAAACTCTATAATTGTGCATGGAACGAAAAAATGAGAGAAACTCTATAGTTGTGCTTGGCACGTAAGCATTAGAGAAACTCTTTATTTGTGTGTTGCATGAAAGAATGAGAGAAACTCTATAGTTACATGTAGCTCGACAGAATGAGCGAAACTCTATGGTTGTGCGTGGCACGATAGAATGAGAGAAACTCAATAGTTCTGTATAGCACGAAAGAATGAGAGAAACTCTATAGTTGTGCAAGGCGCGAAATAATGAGATGGACTCTATAGTTCTTCGTGGCCTGACAGAATGAGGGCAACTCTATAGTTTTGCGTGTCACGAAAGAAGGAGAGAAACTCTATAGTTGTTCGTGGCACGAAAGAATGAGAGAAACTCTATAGTTGTGTGTGGCACGAACGAGTGAGGGAAACTCCATAGTTGCGTGTAGTACGATAGAATGAGAGAAGCGCTATAGTGTGCACGGCACGATAGAATGGCGTAAGCTCCATATTTGTGCGTGGTATGAAAGAATGAGAGAAACTCTATATTTGCGTAAAGCACGATATAATGAGAAACTCTATACTTGTGCGTGGCACGAAAGAAAGAGAGAAACTCTAGAGTTGCGTGTAGCACGATAGAATGAGAAAAACTCTAGGGTTGGGCGCGGTACGATAGAATGGGGGAAACTCCATGGTTGTGCGTTGCACGAAAGAATGAGAGAAACTCTATAGTTCCGTGTAGTACGATAGAATGAGACAAACTGTATAGTTGTGCGTGGCATGGAAGAATGAGACGAACTCTATACTTGCGTACGGCACGAAAGAGTGAGAGAAACTCTATAGTTGAGCGTGGCACGAAAGCATTAGAGAAACTCTATAGTTGTGCATGGAAGAAAAAATGACAGAAACTCTATAGTTGCGTGTATCACCACAGAATGTGAGAAACACTATAGTTGTGCGTGGCACGACAGAATGAGCGAAACTCTGTGGTTGTGCGGTTCACGATAGAATGAGAGCAACTCTATAGTTCTGTATAGCACGAAGAATGAGAGAAACTCTATAGTTGTGCATGGCGCGAAATAATGAGAGGAACTCTATAGTTCTTCGTGGCCCGACAGAATGAGGGCAACTCTATAGTTTTAGGTGTCACGATAAAATGAGAGAAACTGTATAGTTGTGCGTTGCACGATAGAATGGCGAAACTCCAAAGTTGTGCGTGGCACAATAGAATGATTAAATCTCTATAGTTGTTCGTGGCACGAAAGAATGAGACGAACTCTATACTTGTGCGTGGTAGGAAAGAAAGAGGGAAACTCGATTTGCGCGTGGCTCGAAGGAATCAGAGAAACTCTATTGTTGCGTGTGGCACGATAGAATGAGAGAAACTCTATACTTGTGCGTGGCAGGATAGAATGGGGAAACTCCATAGTTGTGCGTGGCACAAAAGAATGATTAGAACGCTATAGTTGTTCGTGGCACGAAGGAATCAGACGAACTCTATAGTTGGGGTTGGAAAGAAAGAATCAGAGAAACTCTAAAATTGTGCGTGGCACAAAAGAATGAGAGAAACTGTATAGCTGTTCGTGGCACAAAAGAATGGGAAAAAATATATTTGGGCGTGGCTCGTAAGAATCAGAGAAATTCTACAGTTGCGTGTGGCACGAATGAGTGACAGATACTCTACAGTTGTGTGTAGCACGATAGAATGAGAGAACCTTTATAGTTTTGCTTGGCACGAAAGAATGAGAGAAACTCTATAGCTACGTGTAGCACGATAGAATGAGAGAAACTCTATAGCTACGTGTAGCACGATAGAATGAGAGAAGCTCTATAGTTGTGCGCGGCACAATAGAATGGGGCAAACTCCATACTTGTGTGTTGCACGAAACAATGAGAGAAACTCTATAGTTGCCTGTAGCACGATAGAATGAGACAAACTCTATAGTTGTGCGTGGCACGATAGAATGAGGAAACTCTATAGTTGGTCGTGGCACGGAAGAATGAGACGAACTCTGTACTTGCATACGGTACGAAAAAGTTAGAGAAACTCTATAGTTGTGCGTGGCACGACAGAATCAGAGAAACTCTACAGTTGTGCGTGGCACGATAGAATGAAACTCTATAGTTGTGTATAGCACGAAAGAATGAGAGGAGCTCTATAGTGGCGTGTAGCACGATAGAATGAGACAAACTTTATAGTTGTGCGTGGCACGATAAAATGCGGAAACTCCATTTTTGTGCGTGGCACGAAGGAATAAGCGAAACTCTATATTTGTTCCTGGCAAGAAAGAATGAGACGGACTCTATACTTGCGTACGGCACGAAAGAGTGAGAGAAACTCTATAGTTGTGCGGGGCACGAAAGCATTAGAGAAACTCTATAGTTGTGCATGGAACGAAAAAATGAGAGAAACTCTATAGTTGTGCTTGGCACTTAAGCATTAGAGAAACTCTTTAGTTGTGTGTTGCATGAAAGAATGAGAGAAACTCCATAGTTACGTGTAGCTCGATAGAATGAGAGAAACTCTATAGTTGTGCGTGGCACGACAAAATGGGGGAAACTCCATAGCTGTGCGTGGCACCAAGGAATGACTGAAACTCTGTAGTTGTTCGCGGCACGAAAGCATGAAACGAACTCAATAGTTCTGCGTGGCAGGATAGAATGAGAGAAACTATAGTTGTGCGTGGCTCGAAGGAATGAAAGAAACTCTATAGCTGCATGTGGCACGAAAGAGTGAGAGAAACTGTATAGTTGTGCCTAGCATGAAAGAACGAGAGAAACTCTATTGTTGTGCGAGGCACGTAAGCAGGAGAGAAACTTTATAATTGTGCATTGCACGCAAGGATGAGAGAAAATCTATAGTTGTGCGTCGCACGTAAGCATGAGAGAAACTCTATTGTTTTGCGTGGCACCAAGGAATGAGAGAAGCTCTATAGTTGTGCATTGCACGAAAGAATCAAATAAACTCTATAGTGCATGGCACGAAAGGATGAAACTCTATAGTTGTGCGTGGCACGAAAGAATAAGTGTAACTCTATAGTTGTATGTGACACGAAAGAACGAGAGAAAGTCTACAATTGTGCGCGGCAGGAAAGAATGAGAGAAATGCTATAGTTGCATGTAGCACGATAGAATGAGAGAAACTCTATAGTATATTTAGCACGAAAGACTGAGAGAAACTGCATAACTGTGCGTGTACGATAGAATGAGAGAAACTCTATAGTTGTGTGTAGCACGCAAGAATGAGAGGAAGTCTATAATTATGCGTGGCACGATAGAATGGGGTAAACTCCATATTTGTGCATGGTAAGAAAGAATGAGAGAAACTCTTTATTGGGTCTAGCACGATATCTTGAGAGAAACTCTTTAGTCGTGCGTGGCATGAAAGCATGAGAGAAACTCTATAGTTATGCATGGAACGAAAAAATGACAGAAACTCCATGGTTGCGTTGGCATGAAAGAATGAAACTCTATAGTTGTGCGTGGCACGAAAGCATGAGAGAAACTCAATAGTTGTGCATGGCGCGAAATAATGAGAGGAACTCTATACTTCTTCGTGGCCCGACAGAATCAGGGTAACTCTATAGTTTTGCGTGTCACGATAGAATAAGAGAAAGTCTATAGTTGTGCGTGGCACGATAGAATAATTAAAACTCTATAGTTGGTCGTGGCACGAAAGAATAAGACGAACTCTATAGTGGTGCATGGCAGGAAAGAATGAGGGAAACTCTATTTGCGCGTGACTCGAAGGAGTCAGAGAAACTGTATAGTTGCGTGTGGCACGATAGAATGAGAGAAACTCTATAGTGCGTGGCAGGATAGAATGGGGAAACTCCATAGTTGTGCGTGGCACAAAAGAACGATTAAAACGCTATAGTTCTTCGTGGCACGAAAGAATGAGACGAACTCTATAGTTGGGGTTGGAACGAAAGAATCAGAGAAACTCTAAAATTGTGCATGGCACAAAAAATGAGAGAAACTCGATAGCTGTTCGTGGAACAAAAGAATGGGAGAATATATATTTGGGCGTGGCTCGTAGGAATCAGAGAAAATCTACAGTTGCGTGTGACACGAATGAGTGAGAGATACTCTAAAGTTGCTTGTAGCACGAGAGAATGAGAGAAACTCTGTAGTTGTGCGTGGCATGAAAGAATGAGAGGAACTGTATAGTAGTGCGTAGCATGACAAAATGAGGGAAAATCTATATTTGTGCGTGGCACAAATGAGCGAGAGAAACTCTATAGTTGTGCACAGTACGAAAGGAATGGAAAGACTCTATTGTTGTGCGTGGCAGGAAGGAATGAGAGAAACTCTATAGTTGTGTAGGCACGAAATAATGAGCGAAACTCTATAATGTGCGTGGCACGATAGAATTACGTAAGCTCCATATTTCTGCGTGGTACCAAAGGATGAGAGAAACCCTATATTTGCGTACAGCACGATATAATCTGAAACTCTGTAGTTGTGCATGGCACGAAAGAAAGAGAGAAACTCTATAGTTGCGTGTAGCACGATAGAATGAGAAAAACTCAATAGTTGTGCGCGGCACAATAGAATGGGGCAGACTCTATAGTTGTGCGTTGCACGAAAGAATGAGAGAAATTCTATAGTTGCGTGTAGCACGATAGAATGAGACAAACTCTATAGTTGTGCGTGGCACGATAGAATGGGCGAAACTGTATAGTTGTTCGTGGCACGGAAGAAATAGACGAACTCTATACTTGCGTACGGCACGAAAAAGTGAGAGAAACTCTATAGTTGTGCGTGGCGCGAAAGCATTACAGAAACTCTACAGTTGTGCATGGTACGAAAAAATGAGAGAAACTCTATAGTTGTGCTTGGCACGTAAGCATTAGAGAAACTCTTAAGTTGTGTGTTGCATGAGAGAATGAGAGAAACCCTATAGTTACATGTAGCGTGATAGAAAGAGAGAAACTCTATAGTTTTGCTCAGTACAAAAGACTGAGAGAAACTGTATAGTTGCGCATTGCACGAAAGCATGACAGAAATTCTATAGTTGCGTGTAGCACCACAGAATGTGAGAAACTCTATTGTGCGTGTCACGACAGAATGAGAGAAACTCTATAGTTGTGCGTGGCACGATAGAATGAGAGAAACTCTATAGTTGTGTATAGCACGAAAGAATGAGAGAAACTCTATAGTTGGGCGTGGCACGAAAGCATGAGAGAAACTTTATAGTTGTGCGTGGCACGATAGAATGGGATAAACTCCATAGCTGTGCGTGGCACCAAAGAATGACTGAAACTCTGTAGTTGTTCGTGGCACGAAAGCATGAGACGAACTCAATAGTTGTGCGTGGCAGGATAGAATGAGAGAAACTATAGTTGTGTGTGGCTCGAAGGAATGAAAGAAACTCTATAGTTGCGTGTGATACGAAAGAATGAGAAACTCTATGGCTGCATGTGGCACGAAAGAGCGAGAGAAATTCTATAGTTCCGTGTAGCACGATAGAATGAGAGAAACTCTATAGATGTGCGTGGCCCGAAAGCATTAGAGAAACTCTATAGTTGTGCATGGAACGAAAAAATGAGAGAAACTCTATAGCTGTGCTTGGCATGAAAGAACGAGAGAAACTCTATTGTTGTGTGTGGCACATAAGCCGGAGAGAAATTTTATAATTGTGCGTTGCACGCAAGGATGAGAGAAAATGTATAGTTGTGCGCAGCACGCAAGAATGAGAGGAACTCTATAATTATTCGTGGCACGATAGAATGGGGTAAACTCTATACTTGTGCATGGTACGAAAGAATGAGAGAAACTCTTTAGTTGTGCGTGGCACGAAAGCATGAGAGAAACTCTATAAATATGCATGGAACGAAAAAATGACAGAAACTCTATAGTTGCGCATGGCATGAAAGAAACTCTATAGTTGAGCGGTGCACGGAAGCATGAGAGAAACTCTATAGTTGTGCATTTCGCGAAATAATGAGAGGAACTCTATAGTTCTTTGTGGCCCGACAGAATCAGGCGAACATTATAGTTTTGCGTGTCACGATTGTATAAGAGAAACTCTATAGTTGTGCGTGGCACGATAGAATAATTAAAACTCTATAGTTGTTCGTGGCACGAAAGAATGAGTGAAACTCCATAGTTTTGCGTGGCAGGATAGTATGGGGAAACTCCATAGTTGTGCGTGGCACAAAAGAATGATCAAAACGCTATAGTTGTTCGTGGCACGAAAGAATGAGACTAACTCTATAGTTGGGCTTGGAACGAAAGAATCAGAGAAACACTAAAATTGTGCGTGACACAAAAGAATGGGAGAAACTCTATAGCTGTTCGTGGCACAAAAGAATGGGAGAAACTATATTTGGGCATGGCTTGTAGGAATCCGAGAAATACTATAGTTGCGTGTGGCACGAATGAGTGATTGATGCTCTATAGTTGCGTGTAGCACGATAGAATGAGAGAAACTTCATAGTTGTGCGTGGCAGGAAAAAGTGCGAGAAACTCTATAGTTTTGCTTGGCACGAAAGAATGAGAGAAACTCTATAGTTGCTTGTAGCACGATAGAATGAGAGAAACTCTGTAGTTGTGCGTGGCACGAAAGAATGAGAGGAACCATATAGTAGTGCATGGCATGACAAAATGAGGGAAAATCTATATTTGTGCGTGGCACAAAAGAACGAGAGAAACTCCATAGTTGTGCGTGGCAGGAAAGAATGAGAGAAACTATAGTGGTGCGTGGCTCGAAGGAATGAAAGAAACTCTATAGTTGCGTGTGATACGAAAGAATGAGAGAAACTCTATAGCTGCATGTGGCACGAAAGAGTGAGAGAAACTCTATAGTTCCGTGTAGCACGATAGAATGAGAGAAACTCTATATTTGCATACAGCACAATATAATCAGAAACTCTATAATTGTGGGTGCCACGAAAGAAAGAAAGAAACTGTATAATTGCGTGTAGCACGATAGAATGAGAAAAACTCTATAGTTGTGCGTGGCACAATAGAATGGGGCAAACTCCATACTTGTGTGTTGCACGAAACAATGAGAGAAACTCTATAGTTGCGTGTAGCACGATAGAATGAGACAAACTCCATGGTTGTGCGTGGCCTGAAGGAATGAGCGAAACTTTATATTTCTACGTGGCACGAAAGAATGACACGGACTCTATACTTGCGTAAGGCACGAAAGAGTGAGAGAAACCTTATAGTTGATCGTGGCACGAAAGCATTAGAGAATCTCTATAGTTGTGCATGGAACGAAAAAAATGAGAGAAACTCTACAGTTGTGCTTGGCACGTAAGCATTAGAGAAACTCTTGAGTTGTGTTGCTTAAAAATGAGAGAAACTCTATAGTTAGATGTAGCTTGATAGAATGAGAGAAATGCTATAGTTGTGCGTGGCACGATAGAATGGGGGAAACTCATAGCTGTGCGTGGCACCAAAGAATGACTGAAACTCTGTAGTTGTTCGTGGCACGAAAGCAAGAGACGAACTCAACAGTTGTGCGTGGCAGGATAGAATGAGAGATAGTCTATAGTTGTGCGCGGCACAAAAGAATGAGAAAAAATCTATAGTTGTGCGTGGCAGGAAAGAATGAGAGAAACTATAGTGGTGCGTGGCTCGAAGGAAAGAAAGGAACTCTATAGTTGCGTGTGATACGCAAGAATGAGAGAAACTCTATAGCTGCATGTGGCACGAAAGAGTGAGAGAAACTCTATAGTCCCGTGTAGCACGATAGAATGAGAGAAACTCTATATTTGCGTACAGCACGATATAATCAGAAACTATATAGTTGTGCGTGGCACGAAAGAAAGAGAGAAACTCTATAGTTGCGGGTAGCTCAATAGAATGAGAAAAACTCTATAGTTGTGCACGGCACAATAGAATGGGGCAAACACCATACTTGTGCGTTGCACGAAACAATGAGAGAAACTCTATAGTTGCGTGTAGCACGATAGAATGAGACAAACTCCATGGTTGTGCGTGGCATGAAGGAATGAGCGAAACTTTATATTTGTTCGTGGCACGAAAGAATGAGACGGACTCTATACTTGCGTGCGGCACGAAAAAGTGAAACTCTATAGTTGTGCGCGGCACGAAAGCATTAGAGAAACTCTATAGTTGTGCGTGGCACAAAAGATTGAGAGAAACTCTATAGTTGTGCGTGGCACAAAAGATTGAGAGAAAATCTATAGTTGTGCGTGGCAGGAAAGAATGAGAGAAACTATAGTTGTGCGTGGCTCGAAGGAATGAAAGAAACTCTATAGTTGCGTGTGATACGAAAGAATGAGAGAAACTCTATAGGTGCATGTGGCACGAAAAAATGTGAGAACATCTATAGTTGTGTGTCGCACGTAAGCATGAGAGAAACTCTATTGTTTTGCGTGCCACGAAGGAATGAGAGAAGCTCTATAGTTATGCATTGCACGAAAGAATGAAATAAACTCTATAGTTGTGCCTGGCACGAAAGCATGATACTCTATAGTTGTGCGTGGCACGAAAGAATAGGTGTAACTCTATAGTTGTATGTGACACGAAAGAACGAGAGAAAGTCTATAATTGTGCGTGGCACGAAAGAATGAGATAAATCCTATAGTTGCATGTAGCACGATAGAATGAGAGAAACTCTATAGTATGCTTAGCACGAAAGACTGAGAGAAGCTGCATAACTGTGCGTGTACGATAGAATTAGAGAAACTCTATAGTTGTGTGTAGCACGCAAGAATGAGAGGAAGTCTATAATTATGCGTGGCACGATGGAATGGGGTAAACTCCATATTTGTGCATGGTACGAAAGAATGAGAGAAACTCTTTATTGGGTGTAGCACGATATCTTGAGAGAAACTCTTTATTTGTGCGTGGCACGATAGCATGAGAGAAACTCTATAGTTATGCATGGAACGAAAAAATGACAGAAACTCTATAGTTGCGCTTGGAATGAAAGAATGAAAGAAACTCTATAGTTCTTCGTAACCCGACGGAATCAGGGCAACTCTATAGTTTTGCGGGTCACGATAGAATAAGAGAAACTCTATAGTTGTGCGTGGCACGATAGAATAATTAAAACTCCATAGTTGTTCGTGGCACGAAAGAATGAGACGAACTCTATAGTTGTGCAGGGCAGGAAAGAAAGAGGGAAACTATATTTGCGCGTGGCTCGAAGGAATCAGAGAAACTGTATAGTTGCGTGTGGCACGATAGAATGAGAGAAACTCTACAGTGCGTGGCAGGATAGAATGTGGAAACTCCATAGTTGTGCGTGGCACAAAAGAACGATTAAAACGCTATAGTTGTTCGTGGCACGAAAGAATGAGACGAACTCTATAGTTGGGCTTGGAACGAAAGAATCAGAGAAACTCTAAAATTGTGCGTGGCACAAAAGAGTGAGAGATACTCTATAGCTGTTCGTGGCACAAAAGAATGGGAGAATATATATTTGGGCGTGGCTCGTGAGAATCAGAGAAATTCTAGAGTTGCGGGTGGCACGAATGAGTGAGAGAGACTCTATTTTTTCTTGTAGCACGATAGAATGAGAGAAACTCTGTAGTTGTGCGAGGCACGAAAGAATGAGAGGAACTGTATAGTAGTGCGTGGCATGAGAAAATGATGGAAAATCTACATTTGTGCGTGGCACAAAAGAACGAGAGAAACTTTATAGTTGTGTAGGCACGAAAGAATGGGGGAAACTCCATAGTTTTGCGTGACACGAAAGAATGAGAGAAACTCTATAATTCGTGGCACGAAAGAATGAGAGAAACTCTATAGTTGTGTGTGGCACGAATGAGTAAGGGAAACTCCATAGTTGCTGTAGTACGATAGAATGAGAGAAACTGTATGGTGTGCGTGGCACGATAGAATGGCGTAGGCTCCATATTTGTGCGTGGTACCAAAGGATGAGGGAAACTCTATATTTGCGTACAGCACGATATAATCAGAAACTCTATAGTGGTGCATGGCACGAAAGAAAGAGAGAAACTCTACAGTTGAGCGCGGCACAATAGAATGGGGTAGACTCCATAGTTGTGCGTCGCACGAATGAATGAGAGAAATTCTATAGTTGCGTGTAGCACGATAGAATGAGACAAACTCTATAGTTGTGCGTGGCACGATAGAATGGGGGAAACTCTATAGTTGTTCGTGGCACGGAAGGAAGAGACGAACTCTATACTTGCGTACGGCACGAAAAAGTGAGAGAAACTCTATAGTTGTGCATGGCACGAAAGCATTAGAGAAACTCTATAGTTGTGCATGGAACGAAAAAATGAGAGAAACTGTATAGTTGTGCTTGGCACGTAAGCATTAGAGAAACTCTTCAGTTGTGCGTTGCATGAAGGAATAAGAGAAACTCTATAGCTACATGTAGCTTGATAGAATGAGAGAAACTCTATAGTTTTGCTCAGTACAAAAGACTGAGAGAAACTGTATAGTTGTGCATTGCCCGAAAGCATGACAGAAATTCTATAGTTGCGTGTAGCACCACAGAATGTGAGGAACTCTATTGTGCGTGTCACGACAAATTGAGAGAAACTCTATAGTTGTGCGTGGCACGATAGAACGAGAGAAACTCTATAGTTGTGTATAGCACGAAAGAATGAGAGAAACTCTACAGTTGGGCGTGGCACGAAAGCATGAGAGAAACTGTATAGTTGTGCATGTAACGATAGAATGAGAAAAACTCTATATTTGTGCATGGCACGATAGAATGGAGGGAACTCCATAGTTGTGCGTTGCATGAAAGAATGACTGAAACTCTGTAGTTGTTCGTTGCACGAAAGCATGTTTCGAACTCAATAGTTGTGCGTGGCAGGATAGAATGAGAGATAGTCCATAATTGTGCGTGGCACAAAAGAATGAGAGAAAATCTATAGTTGTGCGTGGCAGGAAAGAATGAGAGTAACTCTATAGTTCCCAGTAGCACGATAGAATGAGAGAAACTCTATAGTTGTGCGTGGCCCGAAAGCATAAGAGAAACTCTATAGTTGCGCATGGAACGAAAAAATGAGAGAAACTCTATAGTTGTGCTTGGCATGAAAGAACGAGAGAAACTCTATTGTTGTGCGTGGCACGTAAGCAGGTAAGAAACTTTATAATTGTGCGTTGCACGCAAAGATGAGAGAAAATGTATAGTTGTGTGTAGCACGCAAGAATGAGAGGAACTCTATAATTATTCGTGGCACGAAAGCATGAGAGAAACTGTATAGTTGTCCATGGCGCGAAATAATGAGAGGAACTCTATAGTTCTTCATGGCCCGACAGAATCAGGGCAACTCTATAGTTTTGCGTGTCACGATAGAATAAGAGAAACTCTATAGTTGTGCGTGGCACAATAGAATAATTAAAACTCTTTAGTTGCTCGTTGCACGAAAGACTGAGACGAACTCTATAGTTGTGCGTGGCTGGAAAGAATTAGGGAAACTATATTTGCGCGTGGCTCGAAGGAATCAGAGAAACGGTATAGTTGCGTGTGGCACGATAGAGTGAGAGAAACTCTATAGTTGTGCGTGGCAGGATAGAATGGGGAAACTCCATAGTTGTGCATGGTAAAAAAGAACGATTAAAACGCTATAGTTGTTTGTGGCACGAAAGAATGAGACGAACTCTATAGTTGGGCTTGGAACGAAAGAATCAGAGAAACTCTAAAATTGTGCGTGGCACAAAAGAATGAGAGATACTCTATAGCTGTTCGTGGCACAAAAGAGTAAGAGAAAATAGATTTGGGCGTGGCTCGTCAGAATAAGAGAAATTCTACAGTTGCGTGTGGCACGAATGAGTGAGAGATACTCTAAAGTTGCGTGTAGCACGATAGAATGAGAGAAACTTCGTAGTTGTGCGTGGCAGGAAGAAATGAGAGAAACATTGTAGTTTTGCTTAGCACGAAAGAATGAGAGAAAATCTATAGTTGCTTGTAGCACGAAAGAATGAGATAAACTCTTAAGTTGTGCATTGCATGAAAGAATGAGAGAAACTCCATAGTTACATGTAGCTTGATAGAATGAGAGAAACTCTATAGTTTTGCTCAGTACAAAAGACTGAGAGAAACTGCATAGTTGTGCATTGCGCGAAAGCATGACAGAAATTCTATAGTTGCGTGTAGCACCACAGAATGTGAGAAACTCTATTGTGCGTGTCACGACAGAATGAGAGAAACTCTATAGTTGTGCGTGGCACGATAGAATGAGAGAAACTCTATAGTTGTGTATAGCACGAAGCAGTGAGAGAAACTCTACAGTTGGGCGTGGCACGAAAGCATGAGAGAAACTGTATAGTTGTGCATGTAACGATAGAATGAGAAAAACTCTATAGTTGTGCATGGCACGATAGAATGGAGGAAACCCCATAGTTGTGCGTTGCACGAAAGAATGAGAGAAACTCTATATTGGCGTGTAGCACGATTGAATGAGGTAAACTGTATAGTGTGCGTGGCACGAAAGAATGGCGTAAGCTCCATATTTGTGCGTGGAACCAAAGGATGAGAGAAACCTAATATTTCCGTACAGCACGATATAATCAGAAACTCTATAGTTGTGCATGGCACGAAAAAAAGAGAGAAACTCTATAGTTGTCCGCGGCACAATAGAATGGGGCATACTCCATAGTTGTGCGTTGCACGAAAGAATGAGAGAAATTCTATAGTTGCGTGTACCACGATAGAATGAGACACTCTATAGTTGTGCGTGGCACGATAGAATGGGGGCAACTCTATAGTTGTTCGTGGCACGGAAGAAAGACACGAACTCTATACTTAGGTACGGCACGAAAAAGTGAGAGAAACTCTATAGTTGTTAATGGAACGAAAATTGAGAGAAACTGTATAGTTGTGCTTGGCACGTAAGCATTAGAGAAACTCTTAGGATGTGCGTTGCATGAAAGAATGAGAGAAACTCCATAGTTACACGTAGCTCAATAGAATGAGAGAAACTCTATAGTTGTGCGTGGCACAATAAAATGGGGGAAACTCCATAGCTGTGCGTGGCACCAAAGAATGACTGAAACTCTGTAGTTGTTCGTGGCACGAAAGCATGTTTCGAACTCAATAGTTGTGCGTGGCAGGATAGAATGAGAGATAGTCCATAATTGTGCGTGGCACAAAAGAATGAGAGAAAATCTATAGTTGTGCGTGGCAGGAAAGAATGAGAGTAACTCTATAGTTCCCAGTAGCACGATAGAATGAGAGAAACTCTATAGTTGTGGGTGGCCCGAAAGCATAAGAGAAACTCTATAGTTGCGCATGGAACGAAAAAATGAGAGAAACTCTATAGTTGTGCTTGGCATGAAAGAACGAGAGAAACTCTATTGTTGTGCGTGGCACGTAAGCAGGTAAGAAACTTTATAATTGTGCGTTGCACGCAAAGATGAGAGAAAATGTATAGTTGTGTGTAGCACGCAAGAATGAGAGGAACTCTATAATTATTCGTGGCACGAAAGCATGAGAGAAACTGTATAGTTGTCCATGGCGCGAAATAATGAGAGGAACTCTATAGTTCTTCATGGCCCGACAGAATCAGGGCAACTCTATAGTTTTGCGTGTCACGATAGAATAAGAGAAACTCTATAGTTGTGCGTGGCACAATAGAATAATTAAAACTCTTTAGTTGCTCGTTGCACGAAAGACTGAGACGAACTCTATAGTTGTGCGTGGCTGGAAAGAATTAGGGAAACTATATTTGCGCGTGGCTCAAAGGAATCAGAGAAACGGTATAGTTGCGTGTGGCATGATAGAATGAGAGAAACTCTATAGTTGTGCGTGGCAGGATAGAATGGGGAAACTCCATAGTTGTGCATGGTAAAAAAGAACGATTAAAACGCTATAGTTGTTTGTGGCACGAAAGAATGAGACGAACTCTATAGTTGGGCTTGGAACGAAAGAATCAGAGAAACTCTAAAATTGTGCGTGGCACAAAAGAATGAGAGATACTCTATAGCTGTTCGTGGCACAAAAGAGTAAGAGAAAATAGATTTGGGCGTGGCTCGTCAGAATCAGAGAAATTCTACAGTTGCGTGTGGCACGAATGAGTGAGAGATACTCTAAAGTTGCGTGTAGCACGATAGAATGAGAGAAACTTCGTAGTTGTGCGTGGCAGGAAGAAATGAGAGAAACATTATAGTTTTGCTTAGCACGAAAGAATGAGAGAAAATCTATAGTTGCTTGTAGCACGAAAGAATGAGATAAACTCTTAAGTTGTGCATTGCATGAAAGAATGAGAGAAACTCCATAGTTACATGTAGCTTGATAGAATGAGAGAAACTCTATAGTTTTGCTCAGTACAAAAGACTGAGAGAAACTGCATAGTTGTGCATTGCGCGAAAGCATGACAGAAATTCTATAGTTGCGTGTAGCACCACAGAATGTGAGAAACTCTATTGTGCGTGTCACGACAGAATGAGAGAAACTCTATAGTTGTGCGTGGCACGATAGAATGAGAGAAACTCTATAGTTGTGTATAGCACGAAGCAGTGAGAGAAACTCTACAGTTGGGCGTGGCACGAAAGCATGAGAGAAACTGTATAGTTGTGCATGTAACGATAGAATGAGAAAAACTCTATAGTTGTGCATGGCACGATAGAATGGAGGAAACCCCATAGTTGTGCGTTGCACGAAAGAATGAGAGAAACTCTATATTGGCGTGTAGCACGATTGAATGAGGTAAACTGTATAGTGTGCGTGGCACGAAAGAATGGCGTAAGCTCCATATTTGTGCGTGGAACCAAAGGATGAGAGAAACTCTATATTTGCGTACAGCACGATATAATCAGAAACTCTATAGTTGTGCATGGCACGAAAAAAAGAGAGAAACTCTATAGTTGTGCGCGGCACAATAGAATGGGGCATACTCCATAGTTGTGCGTTGCACGAAAGAATGAGAGAAATTCTATAGTTGCGTGTAGCACGATAGAATGAGACACTCTATAGTTGTGCGTGGCACGATAGAATGGGGGCAACTCTATAGTTGTTCGTGGCACGGAAGAAAGACACGAACTCTATACTTAGGTACGGCACGAAAAAGTGAGAGAAACTCTATAGTTGTGCGTGGCATGAAAGCATTAGAGAAACTCTATAGTTGTTAATGGAACGAAAATTGAGAGAAACTGTATAGTTGTGCTTGGCACGTAAGCATTAGAGAAACTCTTAGGATGTGCGTTGCATGAAAGAATGAGAGAAACTCCATAGTTACACGTAGCTCAATAGAATGAGAGAAACTCTATAGTTGTGCGTGGCACAATAAAATGGGGGAAACTCCATAGCTGTGCGTGGCACCAAAGAATGACTGAAACTCTGTAGTTGTTCGTGGCACGAAAGCATGTTTCGAACTCAATAGTTGTGCGTGGCAGGATAGAATGAGAGATAGTCCATAATTGTGCGTGGCACAAAAGAATGAGAGAAAATCTATAGTTGTGCGTGGCAGGAAAGAATGAGAGAAACTCTATAGTTCCCAGTAGCACGATAGAATGAGAGAAACTCTATAGTTGCGCATGGAACGAAAAAATGAGAGAAACTCTATAGTTGTGCTTGGCATGAAAGAACGAGAGAAACTCTATTGTTGTGCGTGGCACGTAAGCAGGTAAGAAACTTTATAATTGTGCGTTGCACGCAAAGATGAGAGAAAATGTATAGTTGTGTGTAGCACGCAAGAATGAGAGGAACTCTATAATTATTCGTGGCACGAAAGCATGAGAGAAACTGTATAGTTGTCCATGGCGCGAAATAATGAGAGGAACTCTATAGTTCTTCATGGCCCGACAGAATCAGGGCACCTCTATAGTTTTGCGTGTCACGATAGAATAAGAGACACTCTATAGTTGTGCGTTTCACAATAGAATAATTAAAACTCTTTAGTTGCTCGTTGCACGAAAGACTGAGACGAACTCTATAGTTGTGCGTGGCTGGAAAGAATTAGGGAAAATATATTTGCGCGTGGCTCGAAGGAATCAGAGAAACTGCATAGTTGCGTGTGGCACGATAGAATGAGAGAAACTCTATAGTTGTGCGTGGCAGGATAGAATGGGGAAACTCTATAGTTGTGCATGGTAAAAAAGAACGATTAAAACGCTATAGTTGTTCGTGGCACGAAAGAACGAGACGAACTCTATAGTTGGGCTTGGAACGAAAGAATCAGAGAAACTCTAAAATTGTGCGTGGCACAAAAGAATGAGAGATACTCTATAGCTGTTCGTGGCACAAAAGAGTAAGAGAAAATAGATTTGGGCGTGGCTCGTCAGAATCAGAGAAATTCTACAGTTGCGTGTGGCACGAATGAGTGAGAGATATTTTAAAGTTGCGTGTAGCACGATAGAATGAGAGAAACTTCGTAGTTGTGCGTGGCAGGAAAAAATGAGAGAAACATTATAGTTTTGCTTAGCACGAAAGAATGAGAGAAAATCTATAGTTGCTTGTAGCACGAAAGAATGAGATAAACTCTTAAGTTGTGCATTGCATGAAAGAATGAGAGAAACTCCATAGTTACATGTAGCTTGATAGAATGAGAGAAACTCTATAGTTTTGCTCAGTACAAAAGACTGAGAGAAACTGCATAGTTGTGCATTGCACGAAAGCATGACAGAAATTCTATAGTTGCGTGTAGCACCACAGAATGTGAGAAACTCTATTGTGCGTGTCACGACAGAATGAGAGAAACTCAATAGTTGTGCGTGGCACGATAGAATGAGAGAAACTCTATAGTTGTGTATAGCACGAAACAATGAGAGAAACTCTACAGTTGGGCGTGGCACGAAAGCATGAGAAACTGTATAGTTGTGCATGTAACGATAGAATGAGAAAAACTCTATAGTTGTGCATGGCACGATAGAATGGAGGAAACCCCATAGTTGTGCGTTGCACGAAAGAATGAGAGAAACTCTATATTGGCGTGTAGCACGATTGAATGAGGTAAACTGTATAGTGTGCGTGGCACGAAAGAATGGCGTAAGCTCCATATTTGTGCGTGGAACCAAAGGATGAGAGAAACTCTATATTTGCGTACAGCACAATATAATCAGAAACTCTATAGTTGTGCATGGCACGAAAAAAAGAGAGAAACTCTATAGTTGTGCGCGGCACAATAGAATGGGGCATACTCCATAGTTGTGCGTTGCACGAAAGAATGAGAGAAATTCTATAGTTGCGTGTAGCACGATAGAATGAGACAAACTCTATAGTTGTGCGTGGCACGATAGAATGGGGGTAACTCTATAGTTGTTCGTGGCACAGAAGAAAGACACGAACTCTATACTTAGGTACGGCACGAAAAAGTGAGAGAAACTCTATAGTTGCGCGTGGCACGAAAGCATTAGAGAAAGTCTATAGTTGTTAATGGAACGAAAATTGAGAGAAACTCTATAGTTGTGCTTGGCACGTAAGCATTAGAGAAACTCTTGAGTTGTGTGTTGCTTAAAAAAATGAGAGAAACTCTATAGTTAGATGTAGCTTGATAGAATGAGAGAAATGCTATAGTGGTGCGTGGTACGATAGAATGGGGGAAACTCATAGCTGTGCGTGGCACCAAAGAATGACTGAAACTCTGTAGTTGTTCGTGGCACGAAAGCAAGAGACGAACTCAACAGTTGTGCGTGGCAGGATAGAATGAGAGATAGTCTATAGTTGTGCGCGGCACAAAAGAATGAGAAAAAATCGATAGTTGTGCGTGGCAGGAAAGAATGAGAGAAACTATAGTGGTGCGTGGCTCGAAGGAATGAAAGAAACTCTATAGTTGCGTGTGATACGCAAGAATGAGAGAAACTCTATAGCTGCATGTGGCACGAAAGAGTGAGAGAAACCCTATAGTTCCGTGTAGCACGATAGAATGAGAGAAACTCTATATTTGCGTACAGCACGATATAATCAGAAACTATATAGTTGTGCGTGGCACGAAAGAAAGAGAGAAACTCTATAGTTGCGGGTAGCACAATAGAATGAGAAAAACTCTATAGTTGTGCACGGCACAATAGAATGGGGCAAACACCATACTTGTGCGTTGCACGAAACAATGAGAGAAACTCTATAGTTGCGTGTAGCACGATAGAATGAGACAAACTCCATGGTTGTGCGTGGCATGAAGGAATGAGCGAAACTTTATATTTGTTCGTGGCACGAAAGAATGAGACGGACTCTATACTTGCGTACGGCACGAAAAAGTGAAACTATATAGTTGTGCGCGGCACGAAAGCATTAGAGAAACTCTATAGTTGTGCGTGGCACAAAAGATTGAGAGAAACTCTATAGTTGTGCGTGGCACAAAAGATTGAGAGAAAATCTATAGTTGTGCGTGGCAGGAAAGAATGAGAGAAACTATAGTTGTGCGTGGCTCGAAGGAATGAAAGAAACTCTATAGTTGCGTGTGATACGAAAGAATGAGAGAAACTCTATAGGTGCATGTGGCACGAAAAAATGTGAGAAAATCTATAGTTGTGTGTCGCACGTAAGCATGTGAGAAACTCTATTGTTTTGCGTGCCACGAAGGAATGAGAGAAGCTCTATAGTTATGCATTGCACGAAAGAATGAAATAAACTCTATAGTTGTGCCTGGCACGAAAGCATGAAACTCTATTGTTGTGCGTGGCACGAAAGAATAGGTGTAACTCTATAGTTGTATGTGACACGAAAGAACGAGAGAAAGTCTATAATTGTGCGTGGCACGAAAGAATGAGATAAATCCTATAGTTGCATGTAGCACGATAGAATGAGAGAAACTCTATAGTATGCTTAGCACGAAAGACTGAGAGAAGCTGCATAACTGTGCGTGTACGATAGAATTAGAGAAACTCTATAGTTGTGTGTAGCACGCAAGAATGAGAGGAAGTCTATAATTATGCGTGGCACGATGGAATGGGGTAAACTCCATATTTGTGCATGGTACGAAAGAATGAGAGAAACTCTTTATTGGGTGTAGCACGATATTTTGAGAGAAACTATTTATTTGTGCGTGGCACGAAAGCATGAGAGAAACTCTATAGTTATGCATGGAACGAAAAAATGACAGAAACTCTATAGTTGCGCTTGGAATGAAAGAATGAAAGAAACTCTATAGTTCTTCGTAACCCGACGGAATCAGGGCAACTCTATAGTTTTGCGGGTCACGATAGAATAAGAGAAACTCTATAGTTGTGCGTGGCACGATAGAATAATTAAAACTCTATAGTTGTTCGTCGCACGAAAGAATGAGACGAACTCTATAATTGTGCATGCCAGGAAAGAATGAGGGAAACTATATTTGCGCGTGTCTCGAAGGAATCAGAGAAACTGTATAGTTGCGTGTGGCACGATAGAATGAGAGAAACTCTACAGTGCGTGGCAGGATAGAATGTGGAAACTCCATAGTTGTGCGTGGCACAAAAGAACGATTAAAACGCTATAGTTGTTCGTGGCACGAAAGACTGAGACGAACTCTATAGTTGGGCTTGGAACGAAATAATCAGAGAAACTCAAAAATTGTGCGTGGCACAAAAGAATGAGAGATACTCTATAGCTGTTCGTGGCACAAAAGAATGGGAGAATATATATTTGGGCGTGGCTCGTCAGAATCAGAGAAATTCTAGAGTTGCGGGTGGCACGAATGAGTGAGAGATACTCTAAAGTTGCGTGTAGCACGATAGAATGAGACAAACTTCGTAGTTGTGCGTGGCAGGAAAATATGAGAGAAACATCATAGTTTTGCTTGGCACGAAAGCATGAGAGGAACTTGCTTGTAGCACGAAAGAATGAGAGGAAGTGTATAGTAGTGCGTGGCATTTCAAAATGAGGGAAAATCTATCTACATTTGTGCATGGCACAAAAGAACGAGAGATACTTTACAGTTGTGCATAGTACAAAAGCAATGGAGAGACTTTATTGTTGTGCATGGCAGGAAGGAATGAGAGAAACTCTATAGGTGTGTAGGCACGAAAGAATGGGGGAAACTCCATAGTTTTGCGTGACACGAAAGAACGAGAGAAACTCTATAATTCGTGGCACGAAAGAATTAGAGAAACTCTATAGTTGTGTGTGGCACGAATGAGTAAGGGAAACTCCATAGTTGCTGTAGTACCATAGAATGAAACTGTATAGTGTGCGTGGCACGATAGAATGGCGTAAGCTCCATATTTGTGCGTGGTACCAAAGGATGAGAGAAACTCTATATTTGCGTACAGTACGATATAATCAGAAACTCTATAGTTGTGCATGGCACGAAAGAAAGAGAGAAACTCTATAGTTGTTCGCGGCACAATAGAATGGGGCAGACTCCATAGTTGTGCGTCGCGCGAAAGAATGAGAGAAATTCTATAGTTGCGTGTCGCACGATAGAATGAGACAAACTCTATAGTTGTGTGGCACGATAGAATGGGGGAAACTCCATAGTTGTTCGTGGCACGGAAGAAAGAGACGAACTCTATACTTGCATACGGCACGAAAAAGTGAGAGAAACTCTATAGTTGTGCGTGGCACGAAAGCATTAGAGAAACCCTATAGTTGTGCATAGAACGAAAAAATGAGAGAAACTGTAAAGTTTTGCTTGGCACGTAAGCATTAGAGAAACTCTTAAGTTGGGCGCTGCATGAAAGAATGAGAGAAACTCTATAGTTTCATATAGCTTGATAGAATGAGAGAAACTCTACAGTTTTGCTCAGTACAAAAGACTGAGAGAAACTGTATAGTTGTGCATTGCACGAAAGCATGACAGAAATTCTATAGTGGCGTATAGTACCACCGAATGTGAGAGACTCTATTGTTGTGCGTGTCACGACAGAATGAGAGAAACTCTATAGTTGTGCGTGCCACGATAGAATGAGAGAACCTCTTTAGTTGTGTATAGCACGAAAGAATGAGAGCAACTCTACAGTTGGGCGTGGCACGAAAGCATGAGAGAAACTGTATAGTTGTGCATGTAACGATAGAATGAGAAAAACTGTATAGTTGTGCATGGCACGACAGAATGCAGGAAACTCCATAGTTGTGCGTTGCACGAAAGAATGAGAGAAACTCTATAGTGGCGTGTAGCACGATAGAATGAGATAAACACTATACTTGTGCGTGGCACGATAGAATGGCGAAACTCCATTGTTGTGCGTGGCATGAAGGAATAAGCGAAACTCTATAGTTATTCGTGGCACGAAAGAAAGAGACGAACTCGATACTTGCGTACGGCACGAAAGAGTGAGAGAAACTCTATAGTTGTGCGTGGCGCAAAAGCATTAGCGAAACTCTATAGTTGTGCATGGAACGAAAAAATGAGAGAAACTCTATAGTTGTGCTTGCCACGTAAGCATGAGAGAAACTCTTTAGTTGTGCGTTGCATCTATAGCTGTGCTTAGCACAAAAGACTGAGAAAAACTGTATAGTTGTGCATGGCACGAAAGCATGACAGAAACTCTATAGTTGCGTGTAGCACCACAGAATGTGAGAAACTGTATAGTTGTGCGTAGCACGACAAAATGAGAGAAACTCTATAGTTGTGCGTGGCACGATAGAATGAGAGAAACTCTATAGTTGTGTATAGCACGATAGAATGAGAGAAACTCTAGAGTTGCGTGGCACGAAAGCATGAGAGAAACTGTATAGTTGTGCATGTCACGATAGAATGAGAGGAACTCTGTAGCTGTGCTTGGCACGATAGAATGAAAGAAACTCTATAGTTGTGCATGGAACAAAAGAGTGGAAGAAATTCTATAGTTGGGCTTGGCACAAAAAATTGAGAGAGACGCTATATTTCTGCTTGGCACGAAAGAATGAGAGAAGCTCTATAGTTGCGCGTGACACGAAAGAATGAGAGAAACTCTATAGTTCTTCTTGGCCCGACAGAATGAGAGCAACACTATAGTTGCGCATGCCACGATAGAATGAACGAAAATCTATAGTTGCGTGTAGCCCGATAAAATGAGAGAACTCTAGTTGTGCGTGGAAGGAAAGAATGAGATAAACTCTATAGTTGTGCGTGGCACGAAAGCATGAAACTCTATAGTTGTGCGTGGTACGAAAGAATGAGTGAAACTATATAGTTGTACGTGGCACGAGAGAACTAGAGAACGACTATAATTGTGCGTGTAACGAAAGAATGCGAGGAATTCTATAGTTGCATGTAGCACGATAGAATGAGAGAAACTCTATTTTTGTTTTTAGCATGAAAGACTGAGAGAAACAGTATAGTTGTGCATGGAACGAAAGCATGACAGGTAGCCTCTAATTGTGCATGGCACGATAGAATGGGGTAAACACCATATTTGTGCATGGTACGAAAGAATGAGAGAAATTCTATAGTTGTTTTTGGCACTAAAGAATGAGAAAAACTCTTTATTGGGTGTAGCACGATGGAGTGAGAGAAACTCTATAGTTGCGCGAGACCCCAAAGCACGAGAGAAACCCTATAGTTGTACATGGCGCGAAATAATGAGAGGAACTCTATAGTTCTTCATGGCCCGACAGAATGAGGACAACTCTATAGTTTTGCGTGTCACGATAGAATGAGAGAAACTCTATAGTTGTGCGTGGCATGCTAGAATGGGGAAACTGCATAGTTGTGCGTTGTACGAAAGAATGACTGAAACTGTGTAGTTTTTCGTGGCACGAAAGAATGAGACGAGCTCAATAGTTGTGCGTGGCACGATAGAATGAGACATAGTCTATAGTTGTGCGTGGCACACAAGAAGGAGAGAAAATCTATAGTTGTGCGAGGCAGGAAAGAATGATAGAAACTGTATAGTTGCGTTTAACACGACAGAATGAGAGAAATGCTATAGTTGGGCTTGGAACGAAATAATGACAGAAACTCTATAGTTGTGCTTGGCACGAGAGAATCAGAGAAAATCTAAAATTGTGCGTGGAACAAAAGAATGAGAAACTCTATAGCTGTTAGTGGCACGAAAGAATGAGAGAAAATCTATATTTTGGCGTGGATCGAAGGAATCAGTGGAATTCTATAGTTGCGTGTGGCACGAATGAGTGAGAGAAACTCTATAGTAGCGTGTAGCACGATAGAATGAGACAAATTTCATAGTTGTGCGTGACACGAAAAAATGAGAGAAACTGTATAGTTTTGCTTGGAACGAACGAATGAGAGAAATTGATAGTTGCGTGTAGCACGATAGAACGAGAGAAACTCTATAGAGTTACGTGGCACAAAAGAATGAGAGAAACTGTATAGTGGGGTGTGGCATGACAATAAGACGGAAAATCTATAGTTGTGCGTGGCACAAAAGAACGAGAGAAATAGTTGTGACTAGTACGAAAGAAATGGAGAGGCTCTTTAGTTGTGCGTGGCAGAAAGGAATGAGAGAAACTCTATAGTTGTGTATGCACGAAAGAATGGGGGAAACTCCAGAGTTTTTCGTGACATGAACGAAAGTGAGAAACTCTGTAGTTGTTCGTCGCAAGTAAGAATGAGAGAAACTCTATAATTGTGTGTGGCACGAATGAGTGGAGGAAACTCCTTAGTTGCGAGTAGTACGATAGAATGAGGGAAACTATATAGTGTGCTTGGCACGATAGAATGGGATAAGTTCCATATTTGTGGATGGTACGAAAGAATGAGAGAAACTCTCTTTGCGTACAGCACGATATAATGAGAGAAACATTATAGTTGTGCGTGGCACGAAAGAAAAAGAGAAACTTTAAAGTTGCGTGGAGCACGATAGAATGAGAAAAACTCTATAGTTGTGCGCGGCACGGTATAATGGGGGAAACTCCATAATTGTGCATTGCACGAAAGAATGAGAGAAACCTTATAGTTGCATGTAGCACGATAGAATGAGACAAACTCTATAGTTGTGCGTGGCACGATACAATGGGGGAACCTCCATTGTTGTGCGTGGCACGAAGGAATGAGAGAAACCCTATAGTTGTCCGTGACATGGAAGATTGAGATGAAGTCTGTACTTGCGTACGGCACGAAAGAGTTAGAGAAACTCCATAGTTGTGCGTCGCACAAACGCATTAGGGAAACTCTATAGTTGTGCATGGAACTAAAAAATGAGAGAAACTCTATAGTTGTGCTTGGCTCGTAAGCATTAGAAAAACTCTTTAGTTGTGGGTTGCATGAAAGAATGCGAGAAACACTATACTTACATGTAGCTCGATAGAATGAGAGAAACTCCATAGTTGTGCTTAGCACAAAAAACTGAGAGAAACTGTATAGTTGTGCATAGCACGAAAGCATGACAGAAACTCTGTAGTTGCGTGTAGCACCACAGAATGTGAGAAACTCCATAGTTGTGCGTGGCACGACAGAATCAGAGAAACTCAATAGTTGTGCGTGGCACGATAGAATGAGGGAAACTCTATAGTTGTGTATAGCACGAAAGAATTAGAGAAACTCTATAGTTTGGCGTGGCACGAATGCATGAGAGTAAGTGCATAGTTGTGCGTGTCACTATAGAATTAGAGGAACGCCATAGTTGTGCTTGGCACGGTAGAAAGACAGAAACTCTATAGCTGTGCATGGAACAAAAGAATGAGAGAAACTCGATAGCTGTTCTTGGCACGAAACAGTGATAGAAACTCTAAAGTTTTGCGTGTCAAGATGGAATGAGAGAAACTGTATACTTGTGCGTGTCACGATAGAATATGGAAACTCCGTAGTTGGGCGTTGCACCAAAGAATGATGAAAACCCTATGGTTGTTCGTGGCACGAAAGAATGAGAGAAACTCTATATTTGTGCGCGGCACGAAAGAGTGAGAGAAACTCTGTGGTTGTGCGTGGAACGAAAAATGAGAGAAACTCTATAGTTGTGCGTGGCATGATAGAATGAGAGAAACTCTATAGTTGCGTGGCACGAAAACATGAGAGAAACTGTATAGTTGTGAATGTCAAGATAGAATGGGAGGAACTCTGTAGTTGTGCTTGGCACGATAGAATGAGAGAAACTATATATTTGTGCATGGAACAAAAGAATCAGAGAAACTCTATAGTTGGGCTTGGCACGAAAAATTGACAGAGACTCTATATTTGTGCTTGGCACGAAAGAATAAGAGAAACTCTATAGTTGTGCGTGGCACGAAAGAATGAGAGAAACTCTATAGTTCTTCGTGGCCGGGCAGAATGAGAGCAAAACTATAGTTGCGCATGCCACGATAGAATGAGAGAAAATCTATAGTTGCGTGTTGCCCGATAATATGAGAGAGCTCTAGTTGTGCGTGAAAAGAAAGAATGAGATAAACTCTATAGTTGTGCGTGGCACGAAAGCATGAAACTCTATAGTTGTGCGTGGAACGAAAGAATGAGTGAAACTACATAGTTGTACGTGGCACGAGAGAACTATAGAAAGTCTATAATTGTGCTTGTAACGAAAGAATGCGAGGAATTCTATAGTTGCATGTAGCAAGATAGAATGAGAGAAACTCTAAAGTTGTTTTTAGCACGAAAGACTGAGAGGAACTGTATAGTTGTGCAGGGCACGAAAGCATGACAGGTAGCCTCTCATTGTGCGTGGCACGATAGAATGGGGTAAACACCAGATTTGTGCATGTTACGAAAGAATGAGAGAAACTCTATAGTTGTGTCTGGCACTAAAGAATGAGAGAAACTCTATAGTTGTGGTTAGCACGAAAGACTGAGAGAAACTGTATAACTGCTCATGTAACGATAGAATGAGATGAAGTCTATAATTATGCATGGCACGATAGAATGGGGTAAACTCCATATTTGTGCATGGTACGAAAGAATGAGAGAAACTCTTTATTGGGTGTAGCACGATATTTTGAGAGAAACTCTTTAGTTGTGCTTGGCACGAAAGCATGAGAGAAACTCTATAGTTATGCATGGAACGAAAAAATTAGAGAAAATCTATTGTTGCACTTGGTATGAAAGAATGAAAGAAACTCTATAGTGCGTGGCACGAAAGCATGAGAGAAACACTATAGTTGTGTATGGCGCGAAATATTGAGAGGAACTCTATAGTTCCTCGTGTCCCGACAGAATGAGGGCAACTCTATAGTTTTGCGTGTCACGATAGAATGAGATAAACTGTACAGTTGTGCGTTGCACGATAGAATGGGGAAACTCCAAAGTTGTGCGTGGCACAAAAGAATGATTAAATCTCCATAGTTGTTCGTGGCACGAAAGAATGAGACGAACTCTATACTTGTGCGTGGCAGGAAAGAATGAGGGAAACTCGATTTGCGCGTGGCTCGAAGGAATCAGAGAAACTCTATAGTTGCGTGTGGCACGATAGAATGAGAGAAACTCTATAGTTGTGCGTGGCAGGATAGAATGGGGAAACTCCATAGTTGTGCGTGGCACAAAAGGATGATTAAAACGCTATAGTTGTTCGTGGCACGAAAGAATCAGACGAGCTCTATAGTTGGGGTTGGAAAGAAAGAATCAGAGAAACTCTAAAATTGTGAGTGGCGCAAAAGAATGCGAGAAAATATATTTGGGCGTGGCTCGTCAGAATCAGAGAAATTCTACAGTTGCGTGTGGCACGAATGAGAGAGATACTCTAAAGTTGCGTGTAACACGATAGAATGACAGAAACTTCGTAGTTGTGCGTGGCAGAAAAAAACTTGAGAGAAAATTTATAGTTTTGCTTGGCACGAAAGAATGAGAGGAACTCTATAGCTAAGTGTAGCACGATAGAATGAGAAAAGCTCTATAGTTGTGCGCGGCACAATAGAATGGGGCAAGCTACATACTTGTGTGTTGCACGAAACAATGAGAGAAACTCTATAGTTGCGTGTAGCACGATAGAATGAGACAAACTCCTATAGTTGTGCATGGCACGATAGAATGGGTGAAACTCTACAGTTGGTCGTGGCACGGAAGATTGAGACGAACTCTGTACTTGGGTACGGTACGAAAAAGTGAGAGAAACTCTATAGTTGTGCATGGCACGAAAGCATTAGAGAAACTCTATAGTTATGAATGGAACGAAAAAAATGACAGAAACTCTATAGTTGTGTGTATCACCACAGAGTGTGAGAAACTGTATAGTTGTGCGTGGCACGACAGAATCAGAGAAACTCTACAGTTGTGCGTGGCACGATGGAATGAAACTGTATAGTTGTGTATAGCACGAAAGAATGAGAGGAGCTCTATAGTGGCGTGTAGCACGATAGAATGAGACAAACTTTATAGTTGTGCGTGGCACAATAAAATGCGGAAACTTCATTTTTGTGCGTGGCACGAAGGAATGAGCGAAACTCTATATTTGTTCGTGGCACGAAAGAATGAGACGGACTCTATACTTACGTACCGCACGAAAGACTGAGAGAAACTCCATAGTTGTGCGTGGCACGAAAGCATTAGAGAAACTCTATAGTTGTGCATGGAACGAAAAATTGAGAGAAACTCTGTAGTTGTGCTTGGCACGTAAGCATTAGAGAAACTCTTTAGTTGTGTGTTGCACGAAAGAATGAGAGAAACTCTATAGTTACATGTAGCTCGATAGAATGAGAGAAACTCTATAGTTGTGCGTGGCAGGATAAAATGGGGGAAACTCCATAGCTGTGCATGGCACCAAAGAATTACTGAAACTCTGTAGTTGTTCGCGGCACGAAAGCATGAAACGAACTCAATAGTTGTGCGTGGCAGGATAGAATGAGAGATAGCCTATAGTTGTGCGTGGCACATAAGAATGAGAGAAAATCTATAGTTGTGCGTGGCAGGAAAGAATGAGAGAAACTATAGTTGTGCGTGGCTCGAAGGAATGAAAGAAACTCTATAGCTGCATGTGGCACGAAAGAGTGAGAGAAACTGTATAGTTGTGCCCAGCATGAAAGAACGAGAGAAACTCTATTGTTGTGCGAGGCACGTAAGCAGGAGAGAAACTTTATAATTGTGCGTTGCACGCAAGGATGAGAGAAAATCTATAGTTGTGCGTCGCACGTAAGCATGAGAGAAACTCTATTGTTTTGCGTGGCACCAAGGAATGAGAGAAGCTCTATAGTTGTGCATTGCACGAAAGAATCAAATAAACTCTATAGTGCGTGGCACGAAAGGATGAAACTGTATAGTTGTGTGTGGCACGAAAGAATAAGTGTAACTCTATAGTTGTATGTGACACGAAAGAACGAGAGAAAGTCTACAATTGTGCGCGGCAGGAAAGAATGAGAGAAATGCTATAGTTGCATGTAGCACGATAGAATGAGAGAAACTCTATAGTATATTTAGCACGAAAGACTGAGAGAAACTGCATAACTGTGCGTGTACGATAGAATGAGAGAAACTCTATAGTTGTGTGTAGCACGCAAGAATGAGAGGAAGTCTATAATTATGCGTGGCACGATAGAATGGGGTAAACTCCATATTTGTGCATGGTAAGAAAGAATGAGAGAAACTCTTTATTGGGTCTAGCACGATATCTTGAGAGAAACTCTTTAGTCGTGCGTGGCATGAAAGCATGAGAGAAACTCTATAGTTATGCATGGAACGAAAAAATGACAGAAACTCTATGGTTGCGTTGGCATGAAAGAATGAAAGAAACTCTATAGTTGTGCGTGGCACGAAAGCATGAGAGAACCTCAATAGTTGTGCATGGCACGAAATAATGAGAGGAACTCTATACTTCTTCGTGGCCCGACAGAATCAGGGTAACTCTATAGTTTTGCGTGTCACGATAGAATAAGAGAAAGTCTATAGTTGTGCGTGGCACGATAGAATAATTAAAACTCTATAGTTGTTCGTGGCACGAAAGAATAAGACGAACTCTATAGTGGTGCATGGCAGGAAAGAATGAGGGAAACTCTATTTGCGCGCGACTCGAAGGAGTCAGAGAAACTGTATAGTTGCGTGTGGCACGATAGAATGACAGAAACTCTATAGTGCGTGGCAGGATAGAATGGGGAAACTCCATAGTTGTGCGTGGCACAAAAGAACGATTAAAACGCTATAGTTCTTCGTGGCACGAAAGAATGAGACGAACTCTATAGTTGGGCTTGGAACGAAAGAATCAGAGAAACTCTAAAATTGTGCTTGGCACAAAAGAATGAGAGATACTCTATAGCTGTTCGTGGCACAAAAGAATGGGAGAAAATATATTTGGGCGTGGCTCGTCAGAATCAGAGAAATCCTACAGTTGCGTGTGGCACGAATGAGTGAGAGATACTCTAAATATGCGTGTAGCACGATAGAAAGAGAGAAACTTCGTAGTTGTGCGTGGTAGGAAAAAATGAGAGAAACAGTATAGTTTTGCTTGGCACAAAAGAATGAGAGAAATTCTATAGTTGCTTGTAGCACGACAGAATGAGAGAAACTCTATAGTTTTGCGAGGCACGAAAGAATGAGAGGAACTGTATAGTAGTGCATGGCATGACAAAATTAGAGAAAATGTATATTTGTGCGAGGCACAAAAGAACGAGAGAAACTCTACAGTTGTGCATAGTACAAAAGGAATGGACAGACTCTATTGTTGTGCATGGCATCAAGGAATGAGACAAACTCTATAGTTGTGTAGGCACGAAAGAATGGGGGAAACTCCATAGTTTTGCGGGACACGAAAGAATGAGAGAAACTCTATAGTTGTACGTGGCCCGAAAGAATGAGAGAAACTCTATATTTGTGTGTGGCACGAATGAGTGAGGGAAACTCTATAGTTGCTGTAGTACGATAGAATGAGAGAAACTGTATAGTGTGCGTGGCACGATAGAATGGCGTAAGCTCCATATTGTGCGTGGTACGAAAGAATGAGAGAAACTCTATATTTGCGTACAGCACGATATAATCAGAAACTCTATACTTGTGCGTGGCACGAAAGAAAGAGAGAAACTGTATAGTTGCGTGTAGCACGATAGAATGAGAAAAACTATATAGTTGTGCGCGGCACAATAGAATGGGGCAAACTCCATACTTGTGCGTTGCACGAACAATGAGAGAAACTCTATAGTTGCGTGTAGCACGAGAGAATGAGACAAACTCTATAGTTGTGCGTGCCACGATAGAATGGGGGAAACTCTATAGTTGTTCGTGGCACGGAAGAATGAGACGAACTCTGTACTTGCGTACGACACGAAAAAGTGAGCGAAACTCTATAGTTGTGCGTGGCACGAAAGCATTAGAGAAACTCTATAGTTGTGCATGGAACGAAAAAATGACAGAAACTCTATAGTTGTGTGTATCACCACAGAATGTGAGAAACTCTATAGTTGTGCGTGGCACGAAAGAATGAGAGAAACTCTATAGTTGTTCGTGGCACGATAGAATGAGAGAAACTCTATAGTTGTGTATAGCACGAAAGAATGAGAGAAACTCTATAGTGATGTGTAGCACGATAGAATGAGACAAACTTTATAGTTGTGCGTGGCACGAAGGAATGAGAGAAACTCTATATATGTTCGTGGCACGAAAGAATGAGACGGACTCTATACTTGCGTACGGCACGAAAGTGTGAGAGAAACTCTATATTTGTGCGTGGCACGAAAGCAGTAGAGAAACTCTATAGTTGTGCATGGAACGAAAAAATGAGAGAAACTCTATAGTGCTTGGCACGTAAGCATTAGAGAACTCTTTAGTTGTGTGTTGCATGAGAGAATGAGAGAAACTCTATAGTTACATGTAGCACGATAGAATGAGAGAAACTCTATAGTATGCTTAGCACGAAAGACTGAGAGAAGCTGCATAACTGTGCGTGTACGATAGAATAGGAGAAACTCTATAGTTGTGTGTAGCACGCAAGAATGAGAGGAAGTCTATAATTTTGCGTGGCACGATAGAATGGGGTAAACTCCATATTTGTGCATAGTAGGAAAGAATGAGAGAAACTCTTTATTGGGTGTAGCACGATATCTTGAGAGAAACTCTTTAGTTGTGCGTGGCACGAAAGCATGAGAGAAACTCTATAGTTATGCATGGAACGAAAAAATGACAGAAACTATATAGTTGCGCTTGGAATGAAAGAATGAAAGAAACTCTATAGTTCTTCGTGGCCCCACAGAATCAGGGCAACTCTATAGTTGTGCGTGGCACGATAGAATAATTAAAACTCTATAGTTGTTCGTGGCACGAAAGAATGAGACGAACTCTATAGTTGTGCAGGGCAGGAAAGAAAGAGGGAAACTATATTTGCGCGTGGCTCGAAGTAATCAGAGAAACTGTATATTTGCGTGTGGCACGATAGAATGAGAGAAACTCTACAGTGCGTGGCAGGATAGAATGTGGAAACTCCATAGTTGTGCGTGGCACAAAAGAACGATTAAAACGCTATAGTTGTTCGTGGCACGAAAGAATGAGAGAAACTCTATAGTGGCGTGTAGCACGATAGAATGAGATAAACTCTATAGTTGTGCGTGGCATGATAGAATGGGGGAAACTCCATAGCTGTGCGTGGCACCAAAGAATGACTGAAACTCTGTAGATGTTCGTGGCACGAAAGCATGTTTAGAACACAATAGTTGTGCGTGGCAGGATAGAATGAGAGATAGTCCATAATTGTGCGTGGCACAAAAGAATGAGAGAAAATCTATAGTTGTGCATGGCAGGAAAGAATGAGAGAAACTCTATAGTTCCCAGTAGCACGATAGAATGAGAGAAACTCTATAGTTGTGCGTGGCCCGAAAGCATAAGAGAAACTCTATAGTTGCGCATGGAACGAAAAAATGAGAGAAACTCTATAGTTGTGCTTGGCATGAAAGAACGAGAGAAACTCTATTGTTGTGCGTGGCACGTAAGCAGGTAAGAAACTTTATAATTGTGCGTTGCACGCTAAGATGAGAGAAAATGTATAGTTGTGTGTAGCACGCAAGAATGAGAGGAACTCTATAATTATTCGTGGCACGAAAGCATGAGAGAAACTGTATAGTTGTCCATGGCGCGAAATAATGAGAGGAACTCTATATTTCTTCATGGCCCGACAGAATCAGGGCAACTCTAAAGTTTTGCGTGTCACGATAGAATAAGAGAAACTCTATAGTTGTGCGTGGCACAATAGAATAATTAAAGCTCTTTAGTTGCTCGTTGCACGAAAGACTGAGACGAACTCTATAGTTGTGCGTGGCTGGAAAGAATTAGGGAAACTATATTTGCGCGTAGCTCGAAGGAATCAGAGAAACTGTATAGTTGCGTGTGGCACGATAGAATGAGAGAAACTCTATAGTTGTGCGTGGCAGGATAGAATGGGGAAACTCCATAGTTGTGCATGGTAAAAAAGAACGATTAAAACGCTATAGTTGTTCGTGGCACGAAAGAATGAGACCAACTCTATAGTTGGGCTTGGAAAGAAAGAATCAGAGAAACTCTAAAATTGTGCGTGGCACAAAAGAATGAGAGATACTCTATAGCTGTTCGTGGCACAAAAGAATGGGAGAATATATATTTGGGCGTGGCTCGTCAGAATCAGAGAAATTCTAGAGTTGCGGGTGGCACGAATGAGTGAGAGATACTCTAAAGTTGCGTGTAGCACGATAGAATGAGACAAACTTCGTAGTTGTGCGTGGCAGGAAAATATGAGAGAAACATTATAGTTTTGCTTGGCACGAAAGCATGAGAGAAACTTGCTTGTAGCACGATAGAATGAGAGAAACTCTGTAGTTGTGCGAGGCACGAAAGAATGAGAGGAATTGTATAGTAGTGCGTGGCATGACAAAATGAGGGAAAATCTACATTTGTGCATGGCACAAAAGAACGAGAGATACTTTACAGTTGTGCATAGTACAAAAGCAATGGAGAGACTTTATTGTTGTGCATGGCAGGAAGGAATGAGAGAAACTCTATAGGTGTGTAGGCACGAAAGAATGGGGGAAACTCCATAGTTTTGCGTGACACGAAAGAACGAGAGAAACTCTATAATTCGTGGCACGAAAGAATTAGAGAAACTCTATAGTTGTGTGTGGCACGAATGAGTAAGGGAAACTCCATAGTTGCTGTAGTACCATAGAATGAAACTGTATAGTGTGCGTGGCACGATAGAATGGCCTAAGCTCCATATTTGTGCGTGGTACCAAAGGATGAGAGAAACTCTATATTTGCGTACAGTACGATATAATCAGAAACTCTATAGTTGTGCATGGCACGAAAGAAAGAGAGAAACTCTATAGTTGTTCGCGGCACAATAGAATGGGGCAGACTCCATAGTTGTGCGTCGCACGAAAGAATGAGAGAAATTCTATAGTTGCGTGTCGCACGATAGAATGAGACAAACTCTATAGTTGTGTGTGGCACGATAGAATGGGGGAAACTCCATAGTTGTTCGTGGCACGGAAGAAAGAGACGAACTCTATACTTGCATACGGCACGAAAAAGTGAGAGAAACTCTATAGTTGTGCGTGGCACGAAAGCATTAGAGAAACCCTATAGTTGTGCATAGAACGAAAAATGAGAGAAACTGTAAAGTTTTGCTTGGCACGTAAGCATTAGAGAAACTCTTAAGTTGGGCGCTGCATGAAAGAATGAGAGAAACTCTATGGTTACATATAGCTTGATAGAATGAGAGAAACTCAATAGTTTTGCTCAGTATAAAAGACTGAGAGAAACTGTATAGTTGTGCATTGCACGAAAGCATGACAGAAATTCTATAGTGGCGTGTAGTACCACAGAATGTGAGAAACTCTATTGTTGTGCGTGTCACGACAGAATGAGAGAAACTCTATAGTTGTGCGTGCCACGATAGAATGAGAGAAACTCTATAGTTGTGTATAGCACGAAAGAATGAGAGAAACTCTACAGTTGGGCGTGGCACGAAAGCATGAGAGAAACTGTATAGTTGTGCATGTAACGATAGAATGAGAAAAACTGTATAGTTGTGCATGGCACGACAGAATGCAGGAAACTCCATAGTTGTGCGTTGCACGAAAGAATGAGAGAAACTCTATAGTGGCGTGTAGCACGATAGAATGAGATAAACACTATACTTGTGCGTGGCACGATAGAATGGCGAAACTCCATTGTTGTGCGTGGCATGAAGGAATAAGCGAAACTCTATAGTTATTTGTGGCACGAAAGAAGGAGACGAACTCGATACTTGCGTACGGCACGAAAGAGTGAGAGAAACTCTATAGTTGTGCGTGGCGCAAAAGCATTAGCGAAACTCTATAGTTGTGCATGGAACGAAAAAATGAGAGAAACTCTATAGTTGTGCTTGCCACGTAAGCATGAGAGAAACTCTTTAGTTGTGTGTTCCATGAAAGAATGAGAGAAACTCTATAGCTGTGCTTAGCACAAAAGACTGAGAAAAACTGTATAGTTGTGCATGGCACGAAAGCATGACAGAAACTCTATAGTTGCGTGTAGCACCACAGAATGTGAGAAACTGTATAGTTGTGCGTAGCACGACAAAATGAGAGAAACTCTATAGTTGTGCGTGGCACGATAGAATGAGAGAAACTCTATAGTTGTGTATAGCACGATAGAATGAGAGAAACTCTAGAGTTGCGTGGCACGAAAGCATGAGAGAAACTGTATAGTTGTGCATGTCACGATAGAATGAGAGGAACTCTGTAGCTGTGCTTGGCACGATAGAATGAAAGAAACTCTATAGTTGTGCATGGAACAAAAGAGTGGAAGAAACTCTATAGTTCGGCTTGGCACAAAAAATTGAGAGAGACGCTATATTTCTGCTTGGCACGAAAGAATGAGAGAAGCTCTATAGTTGCGCGTGGCACGAAAGAATGAGGGAAACTCTATAGTTCTTGTTGGCCCGACAGAATGAGAGCAACACTATAGTTGCGCATGCCACGATAGAATGAACGAAAATCTATAGTTGCGTGTAGCCCGATAACATGAGAGAATTCTAGTTGTGCGTGGAAGGAAAGAATGAGATAAACTCTATAGTTGTGCGTGGCACGAAAGCATGAAACTCTATAGTTGTACGTGGTACGAAAGAATGAGTGAAACTATATAGTTGTACGTGGCACGAGAGAACTAGAGAACGTCTATAATTGTGCGTGTAACGAAAGAATGCGAGGAATTCTATAGTTGCATGTAGCACGATAGAATGAGAGAAACTCTATTTTTGTTTTTAGCATGAAAGACTGAGAGAAACAGTATAGTTGTGCATGGAACGAAAGCATGACAGGTAGCCTCTAATTGTGCATGGCACGATAGAATGGGGTAAACACCATATTTGTGCATGGTACGAAAGAATGAGAGAAATTCTATAGTTGTGTTTGGCACTAAAGAATGAGAAAAACTCTTTATTGGGTGTAGCACGATGGAGTGAGAGAAACTCTATAGTTGCGCGAGACCCGAAAGCACGAGAGAAACCCTATAGTTGTACATGGCACGAGAAAATGAGAGAAACTCTATAGTTGTGCTTGGCACGTAAGAATGAGAGAAATTCTATATTTGCGCATGCTGCCGAAGAGTGAGATAAACTCTATAGATGGGTTTGACACGAAATATTGAGAGAGACTCTATAGTTGTGCTTGGCGCGAATGAATGAGAGAAAGTCTATTATTGTAAGTGGCACATAGGAATGAGGGAAAATCTGTAGTTGCGCATGGAACGAATAAATGAGAGAAACTCTCTAGTTGTGCTTGGCATGAAAGAATGAGAGAAGTTCTACAATGGTGCATTGCACGAAAGAATGAGATAAACTCTATAGTTGTGCTTTGCTTGAAAGAATGAGACATACCCTAACGTTGTCCGTGGCACGAAAGCATGGAACTTTATAGTTGCGCGTGGTACGAAAGAATGAGTGAAACTCCATAGTTGTACGTGGCGCGAAAGAACGAGAGAAAGCCTATAATTGTGCGTAGCACGAAAGAATGAGAGAAACTCTGTAGTTGTACTTAGCGCAAAAGACTGAGAGACACTGTATAGTTCTGCATGGCATGAAAGCATGAAAAAATACTCTATAGTTGCGTGTAGCACGATATTATGAGAGAAACACTATAGTTGTGCGTGGCTCGTAAAATGAAGGAAACTCTATAGTTGTGCTTGGCACTAAAGAATAAGAGAAACTCTAAAATTGTGCGTGGCACAAAAGAATGAGAGAAACTCTATAGCTGTTCGTGGCACGAAAGAATGAGAGAAACTCTGTCACGATAGAATGAGAAAAATTCTATAGTTGTGCGTGGCACGATAGAGTGGGGAAAGTCCATATTTGTGCGTGGCACGAAAGAATGAGAAGAACTCTATAAGTTATCCGTGGCACGATAGAATTAGAGACAATCTATAGTTGTGGGTGGCACAAAAGAATGACAGAAACTCTGTAGTAGTGCTCAGTACGAAAGAATGAGAGAAACTCTATAGTTGTGCGTGGCACGATAGAATGGGCGAAACCCCATTGTTGTGCGCGGCACGAAAGAATAAGAGAAACTCTATAGTTCTTCGTGGCACGAAGGAATGAGACGAACTTTATAGTTGCGTGTGGCACGAAAGAAGGAGAGAAACTCTATCGTTGCGTGTGGCACGATAGAATGAGAGAAACTCTATAGTTATGCGTGGCACGAAAGCAACAAAGAAACTCTATAGTTGCACGTGGAACAAAAAAATGAGTAAAACTCTATAGTTGCGCGTGGCACGAAAGGATGAGAGAAAGCCTATGTTTGTCCGTGGCACGAAAGCATGAGAGACTCTCTATAGTTGTGCGTGGCACGAAAATATGAGAGAAACTCTACAGTTGTGCTTGGCCCGAAAGAATGAGAGAAATTCTATAGCTGTGTGTGGCACGGAAAAATGAGAGAAACTCTACAGTTTTGCCCGTCACGATAGAATGAGAGAAACTCTAGAGTTGTGCCTGGCACGAAAGAATGAGAGAAACTCTATACTTCTGAATGTCATGAAAGAATGAGAGGAACTCTATAGTTGTGCGCGGCACGAAAGAGTGAGAGAAACTCTATGGTTGTGCGTGGAACGAAAAATGAGAGAAACTTTATAGTTGTGCGTGGCACGATAGAATGAGAGAAACTCTATAGTTGCGTGCACGAAAGCATGAGAGAAACTGTATAGTTGTGCATGTCACGATAGAATGAGAGGAACTCTGTAGTTGTGCTTGGCACGACAGAATGAGAGAAACTCTATAGTTGTGCATGGAACAAAAGAATGAGAGAAACTCTATAGTTGGGCTTGGCACGAAAAATTGAGAGAGACTCTATATTTGTGCTTGGCACGAAAGAATGAGAGAAACTCTATAGTTGTGCTTGGCACGAAAGAATGAGAGAAACTCTATAGTTGTTCGTGGCCCGACACAATGAGAGCAAAACTATTGTTGCGCATGCCACGATAGAATGAGAGAAAATCTATAGTTGCGTGAAGCCCGATAAAATCAGAGAACTCTAGTTGTGCGTGGAAAGAAATAATGAGATAAACTCTATAGTTGTGCGTGGAACGAAAGCTTGAAACTCTATAGTTGTGCGTGGTACGAAAGAATGCGTGAAACTATATAGTTGTACGTGGCACGAGAGAACTAGAGAAAGTATATAATTGTGCGTGTAACGAAAGAATGCGAGGAATTCTATAGTTGCATGTAGCACGATAGAATGAGAGAAACTCTATAGTTGTTTTTAGCACCAAAGACTGAGAGAAACTGTATAGTTGTGCATGGCACCAAAGCATGACAGGTAGCCTCTAATTGTGCGTGGCACGATAGAATGGGGTAAACACCATATTTGTGCATGGTATGAAAGAATGAGAGAAACTCTATATTTGTGTGGCACTAAAGAACGAGAAAAACTCTTTATTGGGTGTAGCACAATGGAATGAGAGAAACTCTATAGTTGCGCGAGACGCGAAAGCACGAGAGAAACCCTATAGTTGTACATGGCGCGAAATAATGAGAGGAACTCTATAGTTCGTGGCCCGACAGAATGAGGGCAACTCTATAGTTTTGCGTGTCACAAAAGAATGAAGGAAACTCTATAGTTGTGCGTGGCACGATAGAATGGGAAAACTGCATAGTTGTGCGTTGTGCGAAAGAATGACTGAAACCCTGTAGTTGTTCGTGGCACGAAAGAATGAGACGAACTCAATAGTTGTGCGTGGCACGATAGAATGAGAGATAGTCTATAGTTGTGCTTGGCACAAAAGAATGAGAGAAAATCTATAGTTGTGCGTGGCAGGAAAGAATGAGAGAAACTATAGTTGTGCATGGCTCGAAGGAATGAAAGAAACTATAGTTGCGTGTGATACGAAAGAATGAAAGAAACCCTATAGCTGCATGTGGCACGAAAGATTTAGAGCAACTCTATAGTTTCGTGTAGCACGATAGAATTATAGAAACTCTATAGTTGTGCGTGGCACGAAAGCATTAGAGAAACTATAGTTGTGCATGGAACGAAAAAATGAGAGAAACTCTATAGTTGTTCTTGGTATGAAAGAACGAGAGAAACTCTATTGTTGTGCGTGGCACGTAAGCAGGAGAGAAACTTTATAATTGTGCGTTGCACGCAAGAATTAGAGAAAATGTATAGTTGTGCGTCACACGTAAGCATGATAGAAACTATAGTTGTGTGTGACTGGAAGGAATGAAAGAAACTCTATACTTGCCTGTGATACGAAAGAATGAGAGAAACTCTATTGCTGCATGTGGCACGAAAAAGGGAGAGAAACTCTATAGTTGCGTGTAGCACGATAGAATGAGAGATGCTCTATAGTTGTGCGTGGCACGAAAGCATGAAACTCTATAGTTGTGCGTGGTAGGAAAGAATAGGGGAACTCTATAGTTGTACGTGACACGAAAGAATGAGAGAAAGTCTATAATCGTAGGTGGCACGAAAGAATGAGAGAAATGCTATAGTTGCATGTAGCACGATGGAATGAGAGAAACTCTATAGTTGTGCTTAGCACGAAAAACTGAGAGAAACTGTATACCCTACCCTGTAACGATAGAATGAGAGAATCTCCATAGTTGTGTGTAGCACGCAAGAATGAGAGGAAGTCTATAATTATGCGTGGCACAATAGAATGGGGTAAACTCCATATTTCTGCGTGGTACAAAAGATGAGAGAAACTCTTCATTGGGTGTAGCACGATATAATAGGAGAAACTCTTTAGTTGTGCGTGGCACGAAAGTATGAGAGAAACTCTATAGTTATGCATGGAACGAAAAAATTAGAGAAACTCTATAGTTGCACTTGGCATGAAAGAATCAAAGAAACTCTATAGTTGTGCGTGGCACGAAAGCATGAGGGAAACTCTATAGTTGTGCATGGCGCGAAATAATGAGATGAAGTCTATAGTTTTTCGTAGCCCGACAGAATGAGGGCAACTCTATAGTTTTGCGTTTCTCGTTAAAATGAGAGAAACTCTATAGTTGTTCGTGGCACGAAAGAATGAGACGAACTCTATAGTTGTGCGGGGCAAGAAAGAATGAGGGAAACTATATTTGCGCGCGGCTCGAAGAAATCAGAGAAACTCTATAGTTGCGTGTGGCACGATAGAATGAGAGAAACTCTATAGTTGTGCGTTGAAGGATAAAATGGGGAAACTCCAGAGTTGTGCATGGTCACAAAAGAATGATTAAAACGCTATAGTTGTTCGTGGCACGAAAGAATAAGACGAACTCTATAGTTGGGCTTGGAACAAAAGAATCAGAGAAACTCTAAAATTGTGCGTGACACAAAAGAATGAGAGAAACTCTATAGATGTTCGTGGCACAAAACAATCGCAGAAAATATATTTGGGCGTGGCTCGTAGGAATCAGAGAAATTCTACAGTTGCGTGTGGCACGAATGAGTGAAAGATACTCTATAGTTGCATGTAGCACGATAGAATGAGAGAAACTTCGTAGTTGTGCGTGGCAGGAAAAAATGAGAGAAACTCTATAGTTTTGCTTGGCACGAACGAATAAGAGAAACTCTATAGTTGCTTGTAGCACGATAGAATGAGAGAAACTCTGTAGTTGTGCGTGGCACAAAAGAATGAGAGGAACTGTATAGTAGTGTGTGGCATGACAAAATGAGGGAAAATCTATATTTGTGCGTGGCACAAAGGACGAGAGAAACTCTATAGTTGTGCATAGTACGAAAGCAATGGATAGACTCTATTGTTGTGCGTGACAGGAAGGAATGAGAGAAACTCAATAGTTGGGCTTGGAACGAAATAATGAGAGAAACTCTATAATTGTGCTTGGCATGAAAGGATCACAGAAACACAAAAATTGTGCATGGCACAAAAGAATGAGAGAAACCCTATAGCTGTTCGTGGCACAAAGAATGAGGGAAACTCTATATTTGGGCCTGGCTAGAAGGAATCAGAGAAATTTCATAGTTGCGTGTAGCACATAGAATGAGAAAAACTCCATAGTTTCGAGTAGTGCGATAGAATGAGAGAAACTCATTAGTTGTGTGTGGCAGGAAAGAATGAGAGAAACTCTATAGTTGTGCGGCGCACGGAAGAGTGAAAGAAGCTCTATAGTTGTACAAGGGGCGAAAGAATTAGAGAAACTCTATAGTTGCGTATAGCACGATAGAGCGAGAGAAACTCCATAGTTGTGCGTGGAACGAAAAAATGAGACACTCTATAGTTGTGCTCGGCAAGAAAGAATGAGAGAAACTCTACCGTTGCATGTAGCACGATAGAATGAGAGAAACTCTATAGTTGTGTATGGCACGAAAGAATGAGAAAATCTCTATAGTTGCCTGTAGCAGACAGTATGAGAGAAACCCTATAATTGTGTTGGCACCAAAGAATGGGGGAAACGCCATAGTTGTTCGTGGCACGAAAGAATGAGACGAACTCTATAGTTGTGCTTGGCAAGAAAGAATGAGAGAAACTCTATAGTTGAGCTGCGCACGATAGAATGAGAGAAGCTCTATAGTTGTACAAGGGGCGAAAGAGTGAGAGAAACTCTATAGTTACGTGTAGCACGATAGAGTGAGAGAAACCCCATAGTTGTGGGTGGAACAAAAAACGAGACAAACTCTATAGTTGTGCTCGGCAAGAAAGAATGAGAGAAACTCTACAGTTACGTGTAGCACGATAGAATGAGAGAAACTCTATAGGTGTGTGTGGTACGAAAGAATGAGAGAAGATCTATAGTTGCCTGTAGCACGATAGTATGAGAGAAGCCCTATAATTGTGTTGGCACGAAAGAATGGGGGAAACGCCATAGTGATTCGTGGCACGAAAGAAGGAGACGAACTCTATAGTTGTGCTTGGCAGGAAAGAATGAGTAAAACTCTGTAGTTGTGCTGCGCACGAAAGAATGAGAGAAGCTCTATAGTTGTACAAGGGGCGAAAAAGTGAGAGAAACAATATAGTTACGTGAAGCACGATAGAGTGAGAGAAACCCCTTAGTTGTGCGTGGAACGAAAAATGAGACAAACTCAATAGTTGTGCTCGGCAAGAAAGGATGAGAGAAACTTTTCTGTTTCATGTAGCACGATAGAATCAGAGAAACACTATGGTTGTGCGTGGCACGAAAGAATGAGAGAAACTCTTTAGCTGTGCGTGGCATGATAGGATGAGGGAAAATATATAGTTGGGCGTGGCACAAAAGAACGAGAGAAACTCTATAGTTGTGCATGCTACGAAAGAAATGGAGAAACACTATAGTTGTGTTGGCACGCAAGAATGGGGGAATCTCCAAAGTTGTGCGTGACAAGAAATAATGAGAGAAACTCTATAGTTGTTCGTGGCACGAAAGAATGAGAGAAACTGTATAGTTGCGTGTAACACGATAGAATGAGAGAAACGCTATAGTTGTGTGGCACGATAGAATGGCGTACACTCTATAGTTGTGCATCGTACGAAAAAATGAGAGAAACTCTATAGTTGCGTACAGCACGATATAGTGAGAGAAACTCTACAGTTGTACGTGGCACGAAAGGAAGAGAGATAATCTATAGTTTCGTGTAGCATGATAGATTAAGAAAATCCATGGTTGTGTGTGGTACGATAGAATGGGGGAAACTCCATTATTGTGCGTGGCACAAAGGAATGAGACGAACTCTATAGTTGCGTGTGGCACGAAAGAATGAGAGAAACTCTATAGTTGCGTGTGGCACGAAAGAATTAGAAAAACTCTATAGTTGCGTGTAGCACAATATTATGAGAGAAACTCTATAGTTGTGCGCGGCTCGTTAAATGAGGGAAACTCTGTAGTTGTGCTTGGCACTCAAGAATGAGAGAAACTCTATAGTTGTGCGTGGCAGGAAAGAATGTTAGAAACTTTATAGTTGGGCTTGGAACGAAATAATGAGAGAAACTATAATTGTGCTTGGCACGAAAGAATCAGGGAAACTCTAAAGTTGTGCGTTGCACAACAGAATGAGAGAAACTGTATAGCTGTTCGTGGCGCGATAGATGGGGAGAAACTATATATTTTGGCGATGCTTGAAGGAATCAGAGAAATTCTATAGTTGCGTGTGGCACGAATGAGTGAGAGAAACTCAATTGTTGCGTGTAGCACGATAGAATGAGAGAAACTTCATAGTTGTGCGTGGCACGAAAAAATGAGAGAAACTCTACAGTTTCGCTTGGCACGAAAGAATAAGGAAAACTCTATAGTTGCGTGTAGCACGATAGAACGAGAGAAACTCTATAGTTGTGCGTGGCATGAAAGAATGAGAGAAACTGTATAGTGGTGAGTGGCATGACAAAGTAAGGGAAAATCTATACTTGTGTGTGGCACAAAAAACGAGAGAAACTTTATAGTTGTGCATGGTACGAAAAAATGAGAGAAACTCTTAGTTGGGCTTGGCACGAAAGAATGAGAAAAATTCTATATTTGCGCGTGCTACCGAAGAATGAGAGAAACTCTATAGTTGCATTTGACACGAAATATTGACAGAGACTCTATAGTTGTGCTTGGCGCGAACGAATGAGACAAAGTCTATTATTGTAAGTGGCACATAGGAATGAGGGAAAATCTGTAGTTGTGCATGGAACGAAAAAATGAGAGAAACTCTCTAGTTGTGCTTGGCATGAAAGAACGAGAGAAACTACAATTGTGCATTGCAGGAAAGAATGAGATAAACTCTATAGTTGTGCTTTGCACGAAAGAATGAGACATACCCTAAAGTTGTGCGTGGCACGAAAGCATGAAACTTTATAGTTGCGCATGGTACGAAAGAATGAGTGAAACTGCATAGTTGTACGTGGCGGGAAAGAACGAGAGAAAGCCTGTAATTGTGCGTAGCACGAAAGAATGAGAGAAATTCTATAGTTGCATGTAGCACAATAAAATGAGATAAACACTACAGTTGTGCGTGGCTCGTAAAATGAAGGAAACTCTATAGTTGTGCTTGGCATTAAAGAATCAGAGAAACACTAAAATTGTGCGTGGCACATAAGAATGAGAGAAACTCTATAGCTGTTCGCGGCACGAAAGAATGACAGAAAGTCTGTCACGATAGAATGAGAGAAATTCTATAGTTGTGTGTGGTACAAAAGAATGAATGAAACTCTATAGTTGTACATGGCACGAAAGAATGAGAGAAACTCTGTCACGATAGAATCCATATTTGTGCGTGGCACGAAAGAATAAGACGAACTCTATAAGTTGTCCGTGGCACGATAGAATTAGAGAAAATCTATAGTTGTGGGTGGCACAAAAGAATGAGAGAAACTCTATAGTTGTGCATGGCAAGACAGATTGAGAGAAAATCTCTATTTGTGCGTGGAACAAAAGAACGAGAGAAACTCTGTAGTAGTGCTCGGTACGAAAGAATGAGAGAAACTGTATAGTTGCTAGTAGCACGATAGAATGAGACAAACTCTATAATTGTGCATGGCACGATAGAAAGGGGGAAACGCCCTTGTTGTGCGTGGCACGAAAGAATGAGAGAAACTCTATAGTTTTTTCGTGGCACGAAGGAATGAGACGAACTTTATAGTTGTGTGTGGTACGAAAGAACGAGAGAAACTCTACAGTTGCGTGTGGCACGATAGAATGAGAGAAACTCTATAGTTGTGCGTGGCACGAAAGCAATAAAGAAACTCTATAGTTGCGCGTGGAACGAAAAAATGAGTAAAACTCTATAGTTGTGCGGGGCACGAAAGGATGAGAAAAACCCTATGTTTGTCCGTGGCACTAAAGCATGAGAGAAACTCTATAGTTGTGCATGGAACGAAAGAATGAGAGACTCTCAATAGTTGTGCGTGGCACGAAAATAAGAGAGAAACTGTACAGTTGTGCTTGGCCCGAAAGAATGAGAGAAATTGTATAGCTGTCTGTGGCACGGAAGAATGAGAGAAACTATACAGTTTTGCCCTTCACGATAGAATGAGAGAAACTCTATAGTTGTGCGTGGCGCGAAAGCATGAAACCTATAGTTGTGCGTGGCACCAAAGAATGACTGAAACTATGTAGTTGTTCCTGGCACGAAAGAATGAGACGAACTCAATTGTTTGCGTGGCACGATAGAATGAGAGAAAATGTATAGTTGTGCGTGGCGGGAAACAATGAGAGAAACTATAGTTGTGCATGGCTCGAAGGAATGAAAGAAACTATAGTTGCGTGTGATACGAAATAATGAAAGAAACTGTATAGCTGTTCGTGGCGCGATAGATGGGGAGAAACTATATATTTTGGCGATGCTTGAAGGAATCAGAGAAATTCTATAGTTGCGTGTGGCACGAATGAGTGAGAGAAACTCAATTGTTGCGTGTAGCACGATAGAATGAGAGAAACTTCATAGTTGTGCGTGGCACGAAAAAATGAGAGAAACTCTACAGTTTCGCTTGGCACGAAAGAATAAGGAAAACTCTATAGTTGCGTGTAGCACGATAGAACGAGAGAAACTCTATAGTTGTGCGTGGCATGAAAGAATGAGAGAAACTGTATAGTGGTGAGTGGCATGACAAAGTAAGGGAAAATCTATACTTGTGTGTGGCACAAAAAACGAGAGAAACTTTATAGTTGTGCATGGTACGAAAAAATGAGAGAAACTCTTAGTTGGGCTTGGCACGAAAGAATGAGAAAAATTCTATATTTGCGCGTGCTACCGAAGAATGAGAGAAACTCTATAGTTGCATTTGACACGAAATATTGACAGAGACTCTATAGTTGTGCTTGGCGCGAACGAATGAGACAAAGTCTATTATTGTAAGTGGCACATAGGAATGAGGGAAAATCTGTAGTTGTGCATGGAAAGAAAAAATGAGAGAAACTCTCTAGTTGTGCTTGGCATGAAAGAACGAGAGAAACTACAATTGTGCATTGCAGGAAAGAATGAGATAAACTCTATAGTTGTGCTTTGCACGAAAGAATGAGACATACCCTAAAGTTGTGCGTGGCACGAAAGCATGAAACTTTATAGTTGCGCATGGTACGAAAGAATGAGTGAAACTGCATAGTTGTACGTGGCGGGAAAGAACGAGAGAAAGCCTGTAATTGTGCGTAGCACGAAAGAATGAGAGAAATTCTATAGTTGCATGTAGCACAATAAAATGAGATAAACACTACAGTTGTGCGTGGCTCGTAAAATGAAGGAAACTCTATAGTTGTGCTTGGCATTAAAGAATCAGAGAAACACTAAAATTGTGCGTGGCACATAAGAATGAGAGAAACTCTATAGCTGTTCGCGGCACGAAAGAATGACAGAAAGTCTGTCACGATAGAATGAGAGAAATTCTATAGTTGTGTGTGGTACAAAAGAATGAATGAAACTCTATAGTTGTACATGGCACGAAAGAATGAGAGAAACTCTGTCACGATAGAATCCATATTTGTGCGTGGCACGAAAGAATAAGACGAACTCTATAAGTTGTCCGTGGCACGATAGAATTAGAGAAAATCTATAGTTGTGGGTGGCACAAAAGAATGAGAGAAACTCTATAGTTGTGCATGGCAAGACAGATTGAGAGAAAATCTCTATTTGTGCGTGGAACAAAAGAACGAGAGAAACTCTGTAGTAGTGCTCGGTACGAAAGAATGAGAGAAACTGTATAGTTGCTAGTAGCACGATAGAATGAGACAAACTCTATAATTGTGCATGGCACGATAGAAAGGGGGAAACGCCCTTGTTGTGCGTGGCACGAAAGAATGAGAGAAACTCTAGAGTTTTTTCGTGGCACGAAGGAATGAGACGAACTTTATAGTTGTGTGTGGTACGAAAGAACGAGAGAAACTCTACAGTTGCGTGTGGCACGATAGAATGAGAGAAACTCTATAGTTGTGCGTGGCACGAAAGCAATAAAGAAACTCTATAGTTGCGCGTGGAACGAAAAAATGAGTAAAACTCTATAGTTGTGCGGGGCACGAAAGGATGAGAAAAACCCTATGTTTGTCCGTGGCACTAAAGCATGAGAGAAACTCTATAGTTGTGCATGGAACGAAAGAATGAGAGACTCTCAATAGTTGTGCGTGGCACGAAAATAAGAGAGAAACTGTACAGTTGTGCTTGGCCCGAAAGAATGAGAGAAATTGTATAGCTGTCTGTGGCACGGAAGAATGAGAGAAACTATACAGTTTTGCCCTTCACGATAGAATGAGAGAAACTCTATAGTTGTGCGTGGCGCGAAAGCATGAAACCTATAGTTGTGCGTGGCACCAAAGAATGACTGAAACTATGTAGTTGTTCCTGGCACGAAAGAATGAGACGAACTCAATTGTTTGCGTGGCACGATAGAATGAGAGAAAATGTATAGTTGTGCGTGGCGGGAAACAATGAGAGAAACTATAGTTGTGCATGGCTCGAAGGAATGAAAGAAACTATAGTTGCGTGTGATACGAAATAATGAAAGAAACTCTATAGCTGGATGTGGCACGAGAGATTTAGAGAAACTCTATAGTTTCGTGTAGCACGATGGAATGATAGAAACTCTGTATTTGTGCGTGGCACGAAAGCATTAGAGAAACTATAGTTGTGCATGGAACGAAAAAACGAGAGAAACTCTATAGTTGTGCTTGGCATGAAAGAACGAGAGAAACTCTATTGTTGTGCGTGGCACGTAAGCAGGAGAGAAACTTTATAATTGTGCGTTGCACGTAAGAATGAGAGAACTTCTATAGTTGTGCATCACTCGTAAGCTTGAAAGAAACTATAGTTGTGTGTGACTCGAAGGAATGAAAGAAACTCTATAGTTGCGTGTGATACGAAAGAATTAGAGAAACTCTATTGCTGCATGTGGCACGAAAAAGTGAGAGACACTCTATAGTTGCGTGTAGCACGATAGAATGAGAGAAGCTCTATAGTTGTGCGTGGCACGAAAGCATAAAACTCTATAGTGCGTGGTACGAAAGAACAAGGGGAACTCGATAGTTGTACGTGACACGAAAGAACGAGAGAAAGTCTATAATTGTGCGTGGCACGAAAGAATGAGAGAAATGCTATAGTTGCATGTAGCACGATAGGATGAGAGAAAATCTATAGTTGTGCTTAGCACGAAAAGCTGAGCGAATCTGTATAACTGTGCGTGTAACGATAGATTGAGAGAAACTCCACAGTTGTGTGTAGCACGCAAGAATGAGAGGAAGTCTATAATTATGCGTGGCACGATAGAATGGGGTAAACTCCATATTTGTGCATGGTACAAAAGAATGTGAGAAACTCTTTATTGGGTGTAGCACGATATAATGAGAGAAACTCTTTAGTTGTGCGTGGCACGGAAGCATGAGAGAAACTCTATAGTTATGCATGGAACGAAAAAATTAGAGAAACTCTATAGTTCTTCGTGGCCCGACAGAATGAGGGCAACTCTATAGTTTTGCGTTTCACGTTAAAATGAGAGAAACTCTATAGTTGTGCGTGGGACGATAGAATGGGGAAACTCCATAATTGTGCCTGGCACAAAAGAATGATTAAAACTCTATAGTTGTTCGTGGCAAGAAAGAATGAGAGAAACACTATAGTTGTGCGTGGCTCGTAAAATGAAGGAAACTCTATAGTTGTGCTTGGCACTAAAGAATAAGAGAAACTCTGAAATTGTGCGTGGTACAAAAGTATGAGACAAACTCTATAGCTGTTCATGGCACGAAAGAATGAGAGAAGCTCTGTCACGATAGAATGAGAGAAATTCTATAGTTGTGCGTGGCACGATAGAGTGGGGAAACTTCATATTTGTGCGTGGCACGAAAGCATGAGACAAACTCTATAGGTTGTCCGTGGCACGATAGAATTAGAGGAAATCTGTAGTTGTGGGTGGCACAAAAGAATGAGAGAAACTCTATAGCCGTGCGTGGCATGATAGATTGAGAGAAAAGCTACATTTTTGCGTGGCACAAAAGAACGAGAGAAACTCTGTAGTAGTGCTCGGTACGAAAGAATGAGAGAAAATCTATAGTTGCGTGTAGCACGATAGAATGAGACAAACTCTATAGTTGTGCGTGGCATGAAAGCAATAAAGAAACTCTAGAGTTGCGCGTGGAACGAAAAAATGAGTAAAGCTCTATAGTTGTGCGTGGTACGAAAGGATGAGAAAAACCCTATGTTTGTCTGTGGTACGAAAGCATGAGAGAAACTCTATTGTTGTGCATGGAACGAAAGAATGAGAGACTCTCTATAGTTGTGCGTGGCACGAAAATATGAGAGAAACTCTACAGTTGTGCTTGGCCCGAAAGAATGAGAGAATTCTATAGCTGTCTGTGGCACGGAAGAATGAGAGAAACTCTACAGTTTTGCCCGTCACGATAGAATGAGAGAAACTCTATAGTTGTACGTGGCGCGAAAGCATGAAACTCTATAGTTGTTTGTGGTACAAAAGAATGAATGAAACTCTATAGTTGTACATGGCACGAAAGAAGGAGAGAAACTCTAGAGTTGTGCTTGGCAGGAAAGAATGAGAGAAACTCTATTGTTCTGAATGCCATGATAGAATGAGAGGAACTCTATAGTTTTGCGCGGCACGAAAGAGTGAGAGAAACTCTATGGTTGTGCGTGGAACGAAAAAATGAGAGAAACTCTATAGTTGTGCTTGGCACGAAAGAATGAGAGAAACTCTATCATTGCGTGTAGGACGATAGAATGAGAGAATCTCTATAGTTGTGCGTGGCACAAAAAATGAGAGAAACTTTATAGTTGTGTTTGGCATGATAGATTGAGAGAAAATCTATACTTGTGCGAGCAACAAAAGAACGAGAGAAACTCTATAGTTGTGCGTGGCACGAAAGAAAGAGAGAAACTCTATAGTTGCGTGCAGCACGATAGAATGAGACAAACACTATAGTTTTGCGCGGCACGATAGAATGGGGGAAATCCAATTGTTGTGCATGGCATGAAAGAATGAGAGAAAATCTACAGTTGTTCGTGGCACGAAAGAATGAGAGGAACTGTATTGTTGTGCGTGGCAGGAAAGAACGAGGGAAGCTCTATATTTGCGCGTGGCTCGAAGTAATCGGGGAAACTCTATAGTTACGCGTGGCACGAAAGAGTGAGAGAAAGTCTATAGTTGGGCTTGGAACGAAATAATGAGAGACACTCTATAGTTGTGCGTGGCACGAATGAATTAGAGAAAGTGTATAGTGGTGTGTGGCATGACAAAATGACGGAAAATCTATAGTTGTGCGTGGCACAAAAGAACGAGAGAAACTCTGTAGTTGTGACTGCTATGAAAGAAATGGAGAAACTCCTTAGTTGTGCGTGGCAGGAAGGAATGAGAGAAACTCTATAGTTGTGTATGCACGAAAGAATGGGGGAAACTCCATAGTTTTGCGTGACACGAAATAATGTGAGAAACTCTATAGTTGTTCGTGGCGAGAAACAATGAGAGAAACTCTATAGTTGCGTGTGGTACGAATAAGTGAAGGAAACTCCTTAGTTGCGAGTAGTGCGATAGAATGAGAGAAACTCTATAGTGTGCGTGGCACGATAGAATGGCATAAGTTCCATATTTGTGCATGGTACGAAAGAATGAGAGAAATTCTATATTTGCGTACGGCACGATATAATGAGAGAAACCTTATAGTTGTGCGTGGCACGAAAGAAAGAGAGAAACTCTATAGTTGCGTGCAGCACGATAGAATGAGAAAAGCTCTATAGTTGTGCATGGCATGATAGAATGGGGGAACCTCCATTGTTGTGCATGGCACGAAGGAATGAGAGAAACTCTATAGTTGTCCGTGGCGTGGAAGATTGAGGCGAAGTCTATACTTGCGTATGGCACGAAAGAGTGAGAGAAACTCTATATTTGTGCGTCGCACGAAAACATTAGAGAAACTCTATAGTTGTGCATGGAACAAAAGAGTGGAAGAAACTCTATAGTTGTGCTTGGCTCGTAAGCTTTAGAGAAACTCTTTAGTTGTGGGTTGCATGAAAGAATGAGAGAAACTCTATAGTTACACGTAGCTCGATAGAATGAGAGAAACACTATAGTTGTGCTTAGCACAAAAAACTGAGAGAAACTGTATCGTTGTGCATGGCACGAAAGCATCACAGAAACTCTATAGTTGCGTGTAGCACCACGGAATGTGAGAATCTCCACAGTTGTGCATGGTACGACAGAATGAGAGAAACTCTATAGTTGTGCGTGGCAGGATAGAATGAGAGAAACTCTATAGGTGTATAGCACGAAAGAATGAGAGAAACTCTATAGTTTGGCGTGGCACGAAAGCATGAAAGAAACTGTATAGTTGCGCATGTCCCTATAGAACGAGAGGAAGTCAATAGTTGTGCTTGGCACGATATAATGAGAGAAACTCTATAGTTGTGCATGGAACGAAGGAATGTGAGAAACACTATAGTTGCGTGTAGCACGATATTATGAGAGCATCTCTGTAGTTGTGCATGGCACGAAAATTTGAGAGAAACTCTACAGTTGATCTTGGGACGGAAGAATGAGAGAAACTCTATAGTTGTGCGTGGCACGATAGAATGGCGTACACTCGATAGTTGTGCGTCGTACGAAAGAGTGAGAGAAACTATATAGTTATGTACAGCACGATAGAATGAGACAAACTCTATAGTTGTGTGCGGCACGATAGAATGGGGGAACCCCATTGTTGTGCATGGCATGAAAGAATGAGAGAAAATCTACAGTTGTTCGTGGAACGAAGGAATGAGACGAACTGTATAGTTGCGCGTGGCAGGAAAGAATGAGGGAAGCTCTATATTTGCGCGTGGCTCGAAGGAATCAGAGAAACTCTATAGTTATGCGTGGCACGAAAGAATGAGAGAAACTCTGTAGTTGTGACTGGTATGAAAGAAATGGAGAGACTCCTTAGTTTTGCGTGGCAGGAAGGAATGAGAGAAACTCTATAGTTGTGTATGCACGAAAGAATGGGGGAAACTCCATAGTTTTGCGTGACACGAAAGAATGTGAGAAACTCTATAGTTGTTCGTGGCGAGAAACAATGAGAGAAACTCTATAGTTCCGCGTGGCACGCATGAGTGGAGGAAACTCCTTAGTTGCGAGTAGTGCGATAGAATGAGAGAAACTCTATAGTGTGCATGGCACGATAGAATGGCATAAGTTCCATATTTGTGCATGGTACGAAAGAATTAGAGAAACTCTATATTTGCGTGCGGCACGATATAATGAGAGAAACCTTATAGTTGTGCGTGGCACAAAAGAAACAGAGAAACTCTATAGTTACGTGCAGCACGATTGAATGAGAAAAACTCTATAGTTGTGCATGGCATGATAGAATGGGGGAACCTCCATTGTTTGCGTGGCACGATAGAATGAGAGAAAATGTATAGTTGTGCGTGGCGGGAAACAATGAGAGAAACTATAGTTGTGCATGGCTCGAAGGAATGAAAGAAACTATAGTTGCGTGTGATACGAAATAATGAAAGAAACTCTATAGCTGGATGTGGCACGAGAGATTTAGAGAAACTCTATAGTTTCGTGTAGCACGATGGAATGATAGAAACTCTATATTTGTGCGTGGCACGAAAGCATTAGAGAAACTATAGTTGTGCATGGAACGAAAAAACGAGAGAAACTCTATAGTTGTGCTTGGCATGAAAGAACGAGAGAAACTCTATTGTTGTGCGTGGCACGTAAGCAGGAGAGAAACTTTATAATTGTGCGTTGCACGCAAGAATGAGAGAACATCTATAGTTGTGCATCACTCGTAAGCTTGAAAGAAACTATAGTTGTGTGTGACTCGAAGGAATGAAAGAAACTCTATAGTTGCGTGTGATACGAAAGAATTAGAGAAACTCTATTGCTGCATGTGGCACGAAAAAGTGAGAGACACTCTATAGTTGCGTGTAGCACGATAGAATGAGAGAAGCTCTATAGTTGTGCGTGGCACGAAAGCATAAAACTCTATAGTGCGTGGTACGAAAGAACAAGGGGAACTCGATAGTTGTACGTGACACGAAAGAACGAGAGAAAGTCTATAATTGTGCGTGGCACGAAAGAATGAGAGAAATGCTATAGTTGCATGTAGCACGATAGAATGAGAGAAAATCTATAGTTGTGCTTAGCACGAAAAGCTGAGAGAAACTGTATAACTGTGCGTGTAACGATAGATTGAGAGAAACTCCACAGTTGTGTGTAGCACGCAAGAATGAGAGGAAGTCTATAATTATGCGTGGCACGATAGAATGGGGTAAACTCCATATTTGTGCATGGTACAAAAGAATGAGAGAAACTCTTTATTGGGTGTAGCACGATATAATGAGAGAAACTCTTTAGTTGTTCGTGGCACGGAAGCATGAGAGAAACTCTATAGTTATGCATGGAACGAAAAAATTAGAGAAACTCTATAGTTCTTCGTGGCCCGACAGAATGAGGGCAACTCTATAGTTTTGCGTTTCACGTTAAAATGAGAGAAACTCTATAGTTGTGCGTGGCACGATAGAATGGGGAAACTCCATAATTGTGCCTTGCACAAAAGAATGATTAAAACTCTATAGTTGTTCGTGGCAAGAAAGAATGAGAGGAACGCTATAGTTGTGCGTGGCAAGAAAGAATGAGGGAAGCTATATTTGCGCGCGGCTCGAAGGAATAAGAGAAACTCTATAGTTTTGCGTGGCGGGATAGAATGAGAGAAACTCTATAGTTGTGCGTGGCAGGATAGAATGGGGAAACTTCATAGTTGTGCGTGGCACAAAAGAGTGATTAAAACGCTATAGTTGCTCGTGGCACGAAAGAATAAGACAAACTCTATAGTTGGGCTTGGAACGAAAGAATCAGGCAAACTCTAAAATTGTGCGTGGAACAAAAGAATGAGAGAAACTGTATACCTGTTCGTGGCACGAAAGAATGGGAGAAACTCTATATTATGGCGATGCTCGAAGGAATCAGAGAAATTCTATAGTTGCGTGTGGCACGAATGAGTGAGAGAAACTCAATTGTTGCGTGTAGCACGATAGAATGAGAGAAACTTCATAGTTGTGCGTAGCACGAAAAAATGAGAGAAACACTATAGTTTTGCCTGACACGAAAGAATAAGAAAAACTCTATAGTTGCGTGTAGCACGATAGAACGAGAGAAACTCTATAGTTGCGCGTGGCATGAAAGAATGAGAGAAACTGTATGGTGGTGTGGCATGACGAAATTAGGGAAAATCTATACTTGTGTGTGGCACAAAAAACGAGAGAAACTCTATAGTTGTGCATGGTACGAAAAAATGAGAGAAACTCTTAGTTGGGCTTGGCACGAAAGAATGAGAAAAATTCTATATTTGCGCGTGCTACCGAAGAATGAGAGAAACTCTATAGTTGCATTTGACACGAAATATTGACAGAGACTCTATAGTTGTGCTTGGCGCGAACGAATGAGACAAAGTCTATTATTGTAAGTGGCACATAGGAATGAGGGAAACTCTGTAGTTGTGCATGGAACGAGAAAATGAGAGAAACTCTCCAGTAGTGCTTGGCATGAAAGAACGAGAGAAACTCTACAATTGTGCATTGCACGAAAGAATGAGACATACCCTAAAGTTGTGCGAGGCACGAAAGCATGAAACTTTATAGTTACGCGTGGTACGAAAGAATGAGTGAAACTCCATAGTTGTACGTGGCGCGAAAGCACGAGAGAAAGCCTATAATTGTGCGTAGCGCGATAGAATGAGAGAAATACTATAGTTGCATGTAGCACAATAAAATGAGAGAAATTCTATAGTTGTGCTTAGCACGAAAGACTGAGAGACACTGTATAGTTCGGAATGGCACGAAAGCATGAAAGAAACTCTATAGTTGCGTGAAGCACGATATTATGAGAGAAACACTATAGTTGTGCGTGGCTCGTAAAATGAAGGAAACTCTATAGTTGTGCTTGGCACTAAAGAATAAGAGAAACTCTGAAATTGTGCGTGGTACAAAAGTATGAGAGAAACTCTATAGCTGTTCGTGGCACGAAAGAATGAGAGAAGCTCTGTCACGATAGAATGAGAGAAATTCTATAGTTGTGCGTGGCACGATAGAGTGGGGAAACTTCATATTTGTGCGTGGCACGAAAGCATGAGACAAACTCTATAGGTTGTCCGTGGCACGATAGAATTAGAGGAAATCTGTAGTTGTGGGTGGCACAAAAGAATGAGAGAAACTCTATAGCCGTGCGTGGCATGATAGATTGAGAGAAAAGCTACATTTTTGCGTGGAACAAAAGAACGAGAGAAACTCTGTAGTAGTGCTCGGTACGAAAGAATGAGAGAAAATCTATAGTTGCGTGTAGCACGATAGAATGAGACAAACTCTATAGTTGTGCGTGGCATGAAAGCAATATAGAAACTCTAGAGTTGCGCGTGGAACGAAAAAATGAGTAAAGCTCTATAGTTGTGCGTGGTACGAAAGGATGAGAAAAACCCTATGTTTGTCTGTGGTACGAAAGCATGAGAGAAACTCTATTGTTGTGCATGGAACGAAAGAATGAGAGACTCTCTATAGTTGTGCGTGGCACGAAAATATGAGAGAAACTCTACAGTTGTGCTTGGCCCGAAAGAATGAGAGAATTCTATAGCTGTCTGTGGCACGGAAGAATGAGAGAAACTCTACAGTTTTGCCCGTCACGATAGAATGAGAGAAACTCTATAGTTGTACGTGGCGCGAAAGCATGAAACTCTATAGTTGTTTGTGGTACAAAAGAATGAATGAAACTCTATAGTTGTACATGGCACGAAAGAAGGAGAGAAACTCTAGAGTTGTGCTTGGCAGGAAAGAATGAGAGAAACTCAATTGTTCTGAATGCCATGGTAGAATGAGAGGAACTCTATAGTTTTGCGCGGCACGAAAGAGTGAGAGAAACTCTATGGTTGTGCGTGGAACGAAAAAATGAGAGAAACTCTATAGTTGTGCTTGGCACGAAAGAATGAGAGAAACTCTATCATTGCGTGTAGGACGATAGAATGAGAGAATCTCTATAGTTGTGCGTGGCACAAAAAATGAGAGAAACTTTATAGTTGTGTTTGGCATGATAGATTGAGAGAAAATCTGTACTTGAGCGAGCAACAAAAGAACGAGAGAAACTCTATAGTTGTTCGTGGCACGAAAGAATGAGAGGAACTGTATTGGTGTGCGTGGCAGGAAAGAACGAGGGAAGCTCTATATTTGCGCGTGGCTCGAAGGAATCGGGGAAACTCTATAGTTACGCCTGGCACGAAAGAGTGAGAGAAAGTCTATAGTTGGGCTTGGACCGAAATAATGAGAGACACTCTATAGTTGTGCGTGGCACGAATGAATTAGAGAAAGTGTATAGTGGTGTGTGGCATGACAAAATGACGGAAAATCTATAGTTGTGCGTGGCACAAAAGAACGAGAGAAACTCTGTAGTTGTGACTGCTATGAAAGAAATGGAGAGACTCCTTAGTTGTGCGTGGCAGGAAGGAATGAGAGAAACTCTATAGTTGTGTATGCACGAAAGAATGGGGGAAACTCCATAGTTTTGCGTGACACGAAATAATGTGAGAAACTCTAGAGTTGTTCGTGGCGAGAAACAATGAGAGAAACTCTATAGTTGCGTGTGGTACGAATGAGTGAAGGAAACTCCTTAGTTGCGAGTAGTGCGATAGAATGAGAGAAACTCTATAGTGTGCGTGGCACGATAGAATGGCATAAGTTCCATATTTGTGCATGGTACGAAAGAATGAGAGAAATTCTATATTTGCGTACGGCACGATATAATGAGAGAAACCTTATAGTTGTGCGTGGCACGAAAGAAAGAGAGAAACTCTATAGTTGCGTGCAGCACGATAGAATGAGAAAAGCTCTATAGTTGTGCATGGCATGATAGAATGGGGGAACCTCCATTGTTGTGCATGGCACGAAGGAATGAGAGAAACTCTATAGTTGTCCGTGGCGTGGAAGATTGAGGCGAAGTCTATACTTGCGTACGGCACGAAAGAGTGAGAGAAACTCTATATTTGTGCGTCGCACGAAAGCATTAGAGAAACTCTATAGTTGTGCATGGAACAAAAGAGTGGAAGAAACTCTATAGTTGTGCTTGGCTCGTAAGCTTTAGAGAAACTCTTTAGTTGTGGGTTTCATGAAAGAATGAGAGAAACTCTATAGTTACACGTAGCTCGATAGAATGAGAGAAACACTATAGTTGTGCTTAGCACAAAAAACTGAGAGAAACTGTATCGTTGTGCATGGCACGAAAGCATCACAGAAACTCTATAGTTGCGTGTAGCACCACGGAATGTGAGAATCTCCACAGTTGTGCGTGGTACGACAGAATGAGAGAAACTCTATAGTTGTGCGTGGCAGGATAGAATGAGAGAAACTCTATAGGTGTATAGCACGAAAGAATGAGAGAAACTCTATAGTTTGGCGTGGCACGAAAGCATGAAAGAAACTGTATAGTTGCGCATGACACTATAGAACGAGAGGAAGTCAATAGTTGTGCTTGGCACGATATAATGAGAGAAACTCTATAGTTGTGCATGGAACGAAAGAATGTGAGAAACTCTATAGTTGCGTGTAGCACGATATTATGAGAGCATCTCTGTAGTTGTGCATGGCACGAAAATTTGAGAGAAACTCTACAGTTGTGCTTGGGACGAAAGAATGAGAGAAACTCTATAGTTGTGCGTGGCACGATAGAATGGCGTACACTCGATAGTTGTGCGTCGTACGAAAGAATGAGAGAAACTCTATAGTTATGTACAGCACGATATATTGAGAGAAACTCTATAGTTGTGCGTGGCACGAAAGATAGAGAGAAACTCTATAGTTGTGTGTAGCACGATAGAATGAGACAAACTCTATAGTTGTGTGCGGCACGATAGAATGGGGGAAACCCCATTGTTGTGCATGGCATGAAAGAATGAGAGAAAATCTACAGTTGTTCGTGGAACGAAGGAATGAGACGGACTGTATAGTTGCGCGTGGCAGGAAAGAATGAGGGAAGCTCTATATTTGCGCGTGGCTCGAAGGAATCAGAGAAACTCTATAGTTATGCGTGGCACGAAAGAATGAGAGAAACTCTGTAGTTGTGACTGGTATGAAAGAAATGGAGAGACTCCTTAGTTTTGCGTGGCAGGAAGGAATGAGAGAAACTCTATAGTTGTGTATGCACGAAAGAATGGGGGAAACTCCATAGTTTTGCGTGACACGAAAGAATGTGAGAAACTCTATAGTTGTTCGTGGCGAGAAACAATGAGAGAAACTCTATAGTTCCGCGTGGCACGCATGAGTGGAGGAAACTCCTTAGTTGCGAGTAGTGCGATAGAATGAGAGAAACTCTATAGTGTGCATGGCACGATAGAATGGCATAAGTTCCATATTTGTGCATGGTACGAAAGAATGAGAGAAACTCTATATTTGCGTGCGGCACGATATAATGAGAGAAACCTTATAGCTGTGCGTGGCACAAAAGAAAGAGAGAAACTCTATAGTTGCGTGCAGCACGATAGAATGAGAAAAACTCTATAGTTGTGCATGGCATGATAGAATGGGGGAACCTCCATTGTTGTGCGTGGCACGAAGGAATGAGAGAAACTCTATAGTTGTCCGTGGCATGGAAGATTGAGGCGAAGTGTATACTAGCGTACGGCACGAAAGAGTGAGACAAACTCTATAGTTGTGCGTCGCACGAAAGCATTAGAGAAACTCTATAGTTGTGTATGGAACTAAAAAATGAGAGAAACTCTATAGTTGTGCTTGGCTCGTAAGCTTTAGAGAAACTCTTTAGTTGTGCGTTGCATGAAAGGATGAGAGAAACTCTATAGTTACACGTAGCTCAATAGAATGAGAGAAACACTATAGTTGTGCTTAGCACAAAAGACTGAGAGATACTGTATTGTTGTGCATGGCACGAAAGCATCGCAGAAACTCTATAGTTGCGTCTAGCACCACGGAATGTGAGAATCTCCACAGTTGTGCGTGGTACGACAGAATGAGAGAAACTCTATAGCGGTGCGTGGCAGGATAGAATGAGAGACACTCTATAGTTGTGTATAGCAGGAAAGAATGAGAGAAACTCTATAGTTTGGCGTTGTACGAAAGCATGAAAGAAACTGTATAGTTGTGCATGTCACTATACATTGAGAGGAAGTCAATAGTTGTGCTTGGCACGGTATAATGAGAGAAACTCTATAGTTGTGCATGGAACGAAAGAATGAGAGAAACTCTATAGTTGCGTGTAGCACGATAATATGAGAGCATCTCTATAGTTGTGCATGGCACGAAAATTTGAGAGAAACTGTACAGTTGTGTTTGGGACGAAAGAATGAGAGATACTCTATAGTTGTGCGTGGCGCGAAAGCATGAAACTCTATACTTGTGTGTGGCACGAAAGATTGAATGAAACTGTATAGTTGTGCATGTCACTATAGAATGAGAGGAAGTCAATAGTTGTGCTTGGCACGGTATAATGAGAGAAACTCTATAATTGTGCATGGAACGAAAGAATGAGAGAAACTCTATAGTTGCGTGTAGCACAATATTATGAGAGCATCTTTATAGTTGTGCATGGCACGAAAATTTGAGAGAAACTGTACAGTTGTGTTTGGGATGAAAGAATGAGAGATACTCTATAGTTGTGCGTGGCGCGAAAGCATGAAACTCTATACTTGTGTGTGGCACGAAAGAATGAATGAAACTCTATAGTTGTACGTGGCACGAAAGAAGAAGAGAAACTCTAGAGTTGTGCTTGGCACGAAAGAATGAGAGAAACTCTATACTTCTGAATGTCACGCTTAGAATGAGAGGAACTCTATAGTTGTGCGTGGCACGAAAGAGTGAGAGAAACTCTATATTTGTGCGTGGTACGAAAGAATGAGAGAAACCCTTTAGTTTTGCATGGCACGAAAGAATGAGAGAAACTCTATAGTGGTGCATGGCAAAAAAGAATGACAGAAACTCAATTGCTCTTCGTGGCACGAAAAAAAGAGAGAAACTATATAGTTTTTCGTGTCACAATAGAATGAGATAAATTCTATAGTTGTGCGTGGAACGATAGAATGCGGAATTTCTATAGTTGTGCGTGACTCGAAAGAATAATTAAACCTCTATAGTTGTTCGTGGCACGAAAGACTGAGACGAACTCTATAGTTGTGCGTGGCACGATAGAATTAGAGAAAGTCTACAGTTGTGTGGGGCACAAAATAACGAGAGAAACTCTATAGTTGTGCTTGGCAGGAAAGAATGAGAGAAACTCTATAGTTGTGCTTGGCACGAAAGAATGAGAGAAACTCTATCATTGCGTGTAGGACAAGGGAATGAGAGAATCTCTATAGTTGTGCATGGCACAAGAAAAGAGAGAAACTTTATAGTTGTGTATGGCATGATAGATTGAGAGAAAATCTATACTTGTGCGAAGAACAAAAGAACGAGAGAAACTCTATAGTAGTGCTTGGTACGAAAGAATGAGAGAAACTCTATAGTTGTGCGTGGCACGATAGAACGGCGTACACTCGATAGTTGTGCGTCGTACGAAAGAATGAGAGAAACTCTATAGTTGCGTGTAGCACGATATTATCAGAGCATCTCTATAGTTTTGCATGGCACGAAAATTTGAGAGAAACTCTACAGTTGTGCTTGGGACGAAAGAATGAGAGAAACTGTAGTTGTGCGTGGCGCGAAAGCATGAAACTGTATACTTGTGTGTGGCACGAAAGAATGAATGAAACTCTATAGTTGTACGTGGCGCGAAAGAAGGAGAGAAACTCTAGAGTTGTGCTTGGCATGAAAGAATGAGAGAAACTCTATACTTCTCAATGTCACGCTTAGAATGAGAGGAACTCTATAGTTGTGCGTGGTACGAAAGAATTAGAGAAACCCTATAGTTGTGCATGGCACGAAAGAATGAGAGAAACTCTATAGTGGTGCATGGCAAAAAAGAAAGACAGAAACTGAATTGCTGTTCGTGGCACGAAAGAATGAGAGAAACTATATAGTTTTTCGTGTCACAATAGAATGAGATAAATTCTATAGTTGTGCGTGGAACGATAGAATGCGGAATTTCTATAGTTGTGCGTGACTCGAAAGAATAATTAAACCTCTATAGTTGTTCGTGGCACGAAAGAATGAGACGAACTCTATAGTTGTGCGTGGCACAATAGAAATAGAGAAAGTCTATAGTTGTGTGGGGCACAAAATAACGAGAGAAACTCTATAGTTGTGCTTGGCAGGAAAGAATGAGAGAAACTCTATAGTTGTGGGGCGCACGAAAGGGTGGGAGAAGCTCTATAGTTGTACACGGAACGAAACAATGAGAGAAACTCTATAGTTGCGTGTAGCACGATAGAGAGAGAAACTCCATAGTAATGCGTGGAACGAAAAAATGAGAGAAACTCTATAGTTGTGCTTGGCACGAAAGAATGAAAGAAACTCTATCATTGCGTGTAGCACAATAGAATGAGAGAATCTCTATAGTTGTGTGTGGCACAAAAAATGAGAGAAACTTTATAGTTGTGTATGGCATGATAGATTGAGAGAAAATCTATACTTGTGCGAAGAGCAAAAGAACGAGAGAAACTCTATAGTAGTGCTTGGTACGAAAGAATGAGAGAAAGTCTATAGTTGTGCGTGGCACGATAGAATGGTGTACACTCGATAGTTGTGCGTCGTACGAAAGAATGAGAGAAACTCTATAGCTATGTACAGCACGATATAATGAGACAAACTCTATAGTTGTGCGCGGCACGATAGAATGGGGGAAACCCTATTGTTGTGCATGGCATGAAGAGAATGAGAGAAAATCTACAGTTGTTCGTGGCACGAAGGAATGAGACGAACTGTATAGTTGTGCGTTGCAGGAAAGAATGAGGGAAGCTCTATATTTGCGCGTGGCTCGAAGGAATCAGGGAAACTCTATAGTTATGCGTGGAACGAAAGAATGAGAGAAAGTCTATAGTTGGGCTTGGAATGAAATGAGAGACACTCTATAGTTGTGCGTGGCACGAAAGAATTAGAGAAACTCTGTAGTTGTGACGGGTATGAAAGAAATGGAGAGGCTCCTTAGTTGTGCGTGGCAGGAAGGAATGAGAGAAACTCTATAGTTGTGTATGCACGAAAGAATGGGGGAAACTCCATAGTTTTGGGTGACACGAAAGAATGTGAGAAACTCTATAGTTGATCGTGGCGAGAAACAATGAGAGAAACTCTACAGTTGCGTGTGGCACGAATGAGTGAAGGAAACTCCTTATTTGCGAGTAGTGCGATAGAATGAGAGAAACTCTATAGTGTGCGTGGCACGATAGAATGGCATAAGTTCCATATTTGTGCATGGTACGAAAGAATGAGAGAAACTCTGTATTTGCGTATGGCACGATATAATGAGAGAAACCTTATAGTTGTGCGTGGCACGAAAGAAAGAGAGAAACTCTATAATTGCGTGCAGAATGATAGAATGAGAAAAACTCTATAGTTGTGCATGGCATGATAGAATGCGGGAACCTCCCTTGTTGTGCGTGGCACGAAGGAATGAAACTCTATAGTTGTCGGTGGCATAGAAGATTGAGGCGAAGTCTATACTTGTGTACGGCACGAAAGAGTGAGAGAAACTCTATAGTTGTGCGTCGCACGAAAACATTAGAGAAACTCTATGGTTGTGTATGGAACTAAAAAATGAGGGAAACTATATAGTTGTGCTTGGCTCGTAAGCTTTAGAGAAACTCTTTAGTAGTGGGTTGCATGAAAGAATGAGAGAAACTCTATAGTTACAAGTAGCTCGATAGAATGAGAGAAACACTATAGTTGTGCTTAGCACAAAAGACTGAGAGAAGCTGTATAGTTGTGCATGGCACGAAAGCATCACAGAAACTCTTTAGTTGCGTGTAGCACCACGGAATGTGAGAATCTCCACAGTTGTGCGTGGCAGGATAGAATGAGAGAAACTCTATAGTTGTGTATAGCACGAAAGAATAAAAGAAACTCTATAGTTTGGCGTGGCACGAAAGCATGAAAGAAACTGTATAGTTGTGCATGTCACTATAGAATGAGAGGAAGTCAATAGTTGTGCTTGGCACGGTATAATGAGAGAAACTCTATAGTTGTGCATGGAACGAAAGAATGAGAGAAACTCTATAGTTGCGTGTAGCACAATATTATGAGAGCATCTTTATAATTGTGCATGGCACGAAAATTTGAGAGATACTGTACAGTTGTGTTTGGGATGAAAGAATGAGAGATACTCTATAGTTGTGCGTGGCGCGAAAGCATGAAACTCTATACTTGTGTGTGGCACGAAAGAATGAATGAAACTCTATAGTTGTACGTGGCACGAAAGAAGAAGAGAAACTCTAGAGTTGTGCTTGGCACGAAAGAATGAGAGAAACTCTATACTTCTGAATGTCACGCTTAGAATGAGAGGAACTCTATAGTTGTGCGTGGCACGAAAGAGTGAGAGAAACTCTATAGTTGTGCGTGGTACGAAAGAATTAGAGAAACCCTATAGTTGTGCATGGCACGAAAGAATGAGAGAAACTCTATAGTGGTGCATGGCAAAAAAGAAAGACAGAAACTGAATTGCTGTTCGTGGCACGAAAGAATGAGAGAAACTATATAGTTTTTCGTGTCACAATAGAATGAGATAAATTCTATAGTTGTGCGTGGAACGATAGAATGCGGAATTTCTATAGTTGTGCGTGACTCGAAAGAATAATTAAACCTCTATAGTTGTTCGTGGCACGAAAGAATGAGACGAACTCTATAGTTGTGCGTGGCACAATAGAAATAGAGAAAGTCTATAGTTGTGTGGGGCACAAAATAACGAGAGAAACTCTATAGTTGTGCTTGGCAGGAAAGAATGAGAGAAACTCTATAGTTGTGGGGCGCACGAAAGGGTGGGAGAAGCTCTATAGTTGTACACGGAACGAAACAATGAGAGAAACTCTATAGTTGCGTGTAGCACGATAGAGAGAGAAACTCCATAGTAGTGCGTGGAACGAAAAAATGAGAGAAACTCTATAGTTGTGCTTGGCACGAAAGAATGAAAGAAACTCTATCATTGCGTGTAGCACAATAGAATGAGAGAATCTCTATAGTTGTGTGTGGCACAAAAAATGAGAGACTTTATAGTTGTGTATGGCATGATAGATTGAGAGAAAATCTATACTTGTGGGAAGAGCAAAAGAACGAGTGAAACTCTATAGTAATGCTTGGTACGAAAGAATGAGAGAAAGTCTATAGTTGTGCGTGGCACGATAGAATGGTGTACACTCGATAGTTGTGCGTCGTACGAAAGAATGAGAGAAACTCTATAGTTATGTACAGCACGATATAATGAGACAAACTCTATAGTTGTGCGCGGCACGATAGAATGGGGGAAACCCTATTGTTGTGCATGGCATGAAGAGAATGAGAGAAAATCTACAGTTGTTCGTGGCACGAAGGAATGAGACGAACTGTATAGTTGTGCGTTGCAGGAAAGAATGAGGGAAGCTCTATATTTGCGCGTGGCTCGAAGGAATCAGGGAAACTCTATAGTTATGCGTGGAACGAAAGAATGAGAGAAAGTCTATAGTTGGGCTTGGAATGAAATGAGAGACACTCTATAGTTGTGCGTGGCACGAAAGAATTAGAGAAACTCTGTAGTTGTGACGGGTATGAAAGAAATGGAGAGGCTCCTTAGTTGTGCGTGGCAGGAAGGAATGAGAGAAACTCTATAGTTGTGTATGCACGAAAGAATGGGGGAAACTCCATAGTTTTGGGTGACACGAAAGAATGTGAGAAACTCTATAGTTGATCGTGGCGAGAAACAATGAGAGAAACTCTACAGTTGCGTGTGGCACGAATGAGTGAAGGAAACTCCTTATTTGCGAGTAGTGCGATAGAATGAGAGAAACTCTATAGTGTGCGTGGCACGATAGAATGGCATAAGTTCCATATTTGTGCATGGTACGAAAGAATGAGAGAAACTCTGTATTTGCGTATGGCACGATATAATGAGAGAAACCTTATAGTTGTGCGTGGCACGAAAGAAAGAGAGAAACTCTATAATTGCGTGCAGAATGATAGAATGAGAAAAACTCAATAGTTGTGCATGGCATGATAGAATGCGGGAACCACCTCCCTTGTTGTGCGTGGCACGAAGGAATGAAACTCTATAGTTGTCGGTGGCATAGAAGATTGAGGCGAAGTCTATACTTGTGTACGGCACGAAAGAGTGAGAGAAACTCTATAGTTGTGCGTCGCACGAAAGCATTAGAGAAACTCTATGGTTGTGTATGGAGCTAAAAAATGAGGGAAACTATATAGTTGTGCTTGGCTCGTAAGCTTTAGAGAAACTCTTTAGTAGTGGGTTGCATGAAAGAATGAGAGAAACTCTATAGTTACACGTAGCTCGATAGAATGAGAGAAACACTATAGTTGTGCTTAGCACAAAAAACTGAGAGAAACTGTATAGTTGTGCATGGCACGAAAGCATCACAGAAACTCTTTAGTTGCGTGTAGCACCACGGAATGTGAGAATCTCCACAGTTGTGCGTGGCAGGATAGAATGAGAGAAACTCTATAGTTGTGTATAGCACGAAAGAATAAAAGAAACTCTATAGTTTGGCGTGGCACGAAAGCATGAAAGAAACTGTATAGTTGTGCATGTCACTATAGAATGAGAGGAAGTCAATAGTTGTGCTTGGCACGATATAATGAGAGAAACTCTACAGTTGTGCATGGAACGAAAGAATGAGAGAAACTCTATAGTTGCGTGTAGCACGATATTATGAGAGCATCTCTATAGTTGTGCATGGCACGAAAATTTGCGAGAAACTCTACAGTTGTGCTTGGGACGAAAGAATGAGAGAAACTCTATAGTTGTGCGTGGAGCGAAAGCATGAAACTCTATAGTTGTGTGTGGCACGAAAGAATGAATGAAACTCTATAGTTGTACGTGGCACGAAAGAAGGAGAGAAACTCTAGAGTTGTGCTTGGCACGAAAGAATGAGAGAAAGTCTATAGTTCTGAATGTCACTCTTAGAATGAGAGGAACTCTATGGTTGTGCGTGGCACGAATGAATGAGAGAAACTAGTTGTGCGCAGTACGAAAGAGTGAGAGAAACTCTATAGTTGTGCGTGGAACGAAAGAATGACAGAAACCCTATAGTTGTGCATGGCACGAAAGAATGAGAGAAACTCTATAGTGGTGCATGGCAAAAAAGAATGACAGAAACTCAATTGCTGTTCGTGGCACGAAAGAATGAGAGAAACTATGTAGTTTTTCGTGTCACGATAGAATGAGGTAAATTCTATAGTTGTGCGTGGCACGAAAGAATTAGAGAAAGTGTATAGTGGTGTGTGGCATGACAAAATGACGGAAAATCTATAGTTGTGCGTGGCACAAAAGAATGAGAGGAACTCTGTAGTTGTGACTGGTATGAAAGAAATGGAGGGACCTAGTTGTGCGTGGCAGGAAGGAATGAGAGAAACTCTATAGTTGTGTATGCACGAAAGAATGGGGGAAACTCCATAGTTTTGCGTGACACGAAAGAATGTGAGAAACTCTATAGTTGTTCGTGGCGAGAAACAATGAGAGAAACTCTATAGTTGTGTGTGGCACGAATGAGTGAAGGAAACTCCTTAGTTGCGAGTAGTACGATAGAATGAGAGAAACTCTATAGTGTGCGTGGCACGATAGAATGGCTTAAGTTCCATATTTGTGCATGGTATGAAAGAATGAGAGAAACTCTATATTTGCGTACAGCACGATATAATGAGAGAAACCTTATAGTTGCGTGCAGCACGATAGAATGAGAAAAACTCTATAGTTGTGCATGGCATGCTAGAAGGGGGAACCTCCTATGTTGTGCGTGGCACGAAGGCATGAGAGAAACTCTATAGTTGTCCGTGGCATGGAAGATTGAGGCGAAGTCTATACTTGCGTACGGCATGAAAGAGTGAGAGAAACTCTATAGTTGTGCGTCGCACGAAAGCATTAGAGAAACTCTATAGTTGTGTATGGAACTAAAAAATGAGAGAAACTCTATAGTTGTGCTTGGCTCGTAAGCTTTAGAGAAACTCTTTAGTTGTGGGTTGCATGAAAGAATGAGAGAAACTCTATAGTTGCATGTAGCTCGATAAAATGAGAGAAACACCATAGTAGTGCTTTGCACAAAAAACTGAGAGAAACTGTATACTTGTGCATGGCACGAAAGCATCACAGAAACTCTATAGTTGCGTGTAGCACCACAGAATGTGAGAATCTCCACAGTTGTGCGTGGTACGACAGAATGAGAGAAACTCTATAGTTGTGCGTGGCAGGATAGAATGAGAGAAACTCTAAAGTTGTGTATAGCACGAAAAAATGAGAGAAACTCTATAGTTTGGAGTGGCACGAAAGCATGAGAGAAACTGTATAGCTGTGCATGTCACTATAGAATGAGAGGAAGTCAATAGTTGTGCTTGGCACGATATAATGAGAGAAACTCTATAGTTGTGCATGGAACGAAAGAATGAGAGAAACTCTATAGTTGCGTGTAGCACGATATTATGAGAGCATCTCTATAGTTATGCATGGCACGAAAATTTGAGAGAAACTGTACAGTTGTGTTTGGGACGAAAGAATGAGAGATACTCTATAGTTGTGCGTGGCGCGAAAGCATGAAACTCTATACTTGTGTGTGGCACGAAAGCATTAGAGAAACTGTATAGCTGTGCATGTCACTATAGAATGAGAGGAAGTCAATAGTTGTGCTTGGCACGATATAATGAGAGAAACTCTATAATTTTGCGTGTCACGATAGAATGAGAGAAACTCTATACTTGTGAGTGGCACGATAGAATAGGGAAACTCCGTAGCTGGGCGTGGCAGCAAGGAATGATGAAAACTCTATAGTTGTTCAGGGCACGAAAGAATGAGATGAACTTTATCGTTGTGCATGGAACGATAGAATTGGAGAAAGTGTATAGTTGTGCAGGGCACAAAAGAATGAGAGAATCTCTATAGTTGTGCATGGCAGGAAAGAATGAGGGAAACTCTATATTGGCGCGTGGCTCGAAGGAATCATGAAAGAATGAGAGAAAGTCTATAGTTGGGCTTGGTACGAAATAATGAGATAAACTCTATAGTTGTGGTTGGCATGAAAGAATCAGAGAAACTCTAAAATTTTGCTTGGCACAAAAGAATGAGAGAAATTCTGAAGCTGTTCGTGGCACGAAAGAAAGAGGGAGACTCTAAATTTGGGCCTGGCTCGAAGGAATCAGAGAAACTATTTAGTTCTGCGTGGCACGAAAGAATGAGATAAACTCTATTGTTGTCCGTGGCACGAAAGCATGAGAGAAACTCTATAGTTGTGCATGGAACGAAAGAATGTGAGAAACTCTATGGTTAGGTTATGAAAGAAACACTATAGTTGTGCATGGTTCGTAATATGAAGGAAAGTCTATAGTTGCGCTTGGCACTAAAGAATGTGAGAAACTCTAGTTGCGTGAGGCACGAAAGGATGAGAGAAACTCTATAGTTGCGTGTGGCACGATAGAATGAGAGAAACTCTATAGTTGTGCGTGGCACGAAAGCATTAAAGAAACTCTTTAATTGCGCGTGGAACGAAAAAATGAGTAAAACTCTATAGTTGTGCGTGACACGAAACGATGAGAGAAACCCTATGTTTGTGCGTGGCGCGAAAGCATGAGAGAAACTCTATAGCTGTGCATGGAACGAAAGAATGAGAAAAACTCCCATACATTCCTGCCAACACAACTATTGAGTTTCTCTCATTCCTTCATGCCACGCACAACTATAGAGTTTCCCTATTTCGTTCGTAGCATGCACAACTATAGAGTTTCTCTCGTTCTTTTTTGCCACGCACAAGTATAGATTTTCCCTCGTTCTATCATGCCACGCCCAACTATAGAGTTTCTCTTATTTATCGTGCCACGCAAAACTGTAGATTTTCTCTCATTCTATCGTGCTACACGCAACTGTAGAGTTTCTCTCATTCTTTCTTGCCGAGCGCAACAATAGAGTTTGTCTCATTTTTTGTTCCACGCACAAATATGGAGTTTCTCTCACTCTATCGTGCTACACGCAGCTATGGAGTTTCTCTCATTATTTCGGCCCTTGTACAACTATAGAGCTTCTCTCACTCTTTCGTGCAGTGCACAACTATAGAATTTCTCTCAATCTTTCTTGCCAAGCACAAATATAGAGTTCGCCTCATTCTTTCTTGATACAAACAACTATGGCGTTTCCCCATTCCTTAGTGCCAACACAACTATAGAGTTTCTCTGATTCTATGGTGCTGCAGGTAAATATAGAGATTCCCTCATTGTTTCGTGCGACAAACAACTATAGAGTTTCTCTCATTCTATCGTGCCACACGCAACTATAGAGTTTCAGTCATTCTTTCGTGCCAACACAACTATAGAGTTTCTCTCATTCCTTCAAGACACGCAGAACTATAGAGTGTCTCTATTTCGTTCGTAGCATGCACAAATATAGAGTTTCTCTCGTTCATTTGTACCACATACAAGTATAGGTTTTCCCTCGTTATATCATGCCACGCACAACTAAACAGTTTGTCTCATTCTTTCGTTCAATGCACAACTATAGAGTTTCTCTCATTCTATCGTGCCACGCACAACTATAGAGTTTGTCTCACTCTATATTAGTACACGCAACTATAGAGTTTCTCCCATTTATTTGTGTAATGCACAACTATAGAGTTTCTCTCATTATATAGTGCTGTACGCAACTATAGAGTTTCTCTCATTGTTTCGTACGACGCACAACTATGGAGTGTACGCCATTCTATCGTGCCTCGCACAACTTTAGCGTTTGTCTCATTCGATCGTGCTACACGCAACTATAGAGTTTCAATTATTCTTTCGTGCCACGAACAACTATAGAGTTTCTCTATTTCTTTCATAGCATGCATAACTATAGAGTTTGTCTCGTTCTTTTGTGCCACGCACATGTATAGACTTTCCCTCGTTCTATCATGCCTTGTAACTCTATACAGTTTCTCTCATTCTTTCGTTCCATGCACAACTATAGAGTTTAACTGATTCTATCGTGCCACGCACAACTATAGAGTTCCTCGCATGCTTTCGTGCCCCGGCCAACTATAGAGTTTCTCTCATTCTTTCGTGCTATACACAACTATAGAGTTTCTCTCATTCTATCGTGCCACACTGAACTATAGAGTTTCCCTCATTCTTTCGTGTAACGCACAACTATAGAGTTTCTCTTATTATATCGTGCTGTACACAAATATAGAGTTTCTCTCATTCTTTCGTACAACGCATAACTATGGAGTGTACGCCATTCTATCGTGCTACGAACAACTATAACGTTTCTCTCATTCTATCATGCTACACGCAACTATAGAGTTTCTCTCATTCTTTCGTGCCACGAACAACTATAGAGTTTCTCTCATTCTTTTTGGTCGCGCACAACTATGATGTTCCCCCATTCTTTCGTGCCAACACAACTATAGAGTTTCTCTCATTCCTTCATGCCCCGCACGAATATAGAGTTTCTCTATTTCGTGCGTAGCATGCACAACTATAGAGTTTCTCGTTCTTTTTTGCCACGCTCAAGTATAGATTTTCCCTCGTTCTATCATGCCACGCACAACTATAGAGTTTGTCTCATTTTTTGTTCCACGCACAAGTATGGAGTTTCTCTCACTCTATCGTGCTACACGCAACTATAGAGTTTCTCTCATTCTTTCGCCCCTTGTACAACTATAGAGCTTCTCTCACTATTTTGTGCACTGCACAACTGTACAGTTTCTCTCAAGCTTTGCTACCAAGCACAAATATAGAGATCGTCTCATTCTTTCTTGCCACGAACAACTATGGCGTTTCCCCCATTCTTTCGCACCAATACAACTGTAGAGTTTCTCCGATTCTATCGTGCTACAGGCAACTATAGAGATTCCCTCATTCTTTCGTGCTACACACAACTGTAGAGTTTCGCTCAATCTATTGTGCCACACGAAACTATATAGTTTTTCTCCTTCTTTCGTGCCACGTAGAACTATAGAGTTTCATTCATTCTTTCGTACCACACACAACTATAGAGTTTCATGCTTTCGCGCCACGCACAACTATAGAGTTTCTCTCATTCTATAGTGCCAAGCACAACTACAGAGTTACTCTCATGCTTTCGTGCCCCGCCCAACTACAGAGTTTCTCTCATTCTTTCGTGCTACACACAACTATATAGTTTCTCTCATTGTATTGTGCCGCACACAACTATAGAGTTTCATTCTATCGTGCCACGCACAACTATAGAGTTTCTCCCATTCTTTTGTGTAACGACAACTATAGAGTTTCTCTCATTGTTTCGTACGACGCACAACTATGGAGTGTACGCCATTCTATCGTGCCTCGCACAACTATAGCGTTTCTCTCATTCGATCGTGCTACAGGCAACTATTGGCCTCGAGCTCCACCACTGGAAAAGCTGGCGCCACCGTCGGCGTGACGTGCTGGGAGGGATCACGTGGACATAGCGGCCACGTCGGCTGCTTCGGGCGTGCCGAAGCGAGCTGAAAACGAGAGCCACACAACTATAGCGTTTCTCTCATTCTTTCATGCCACGAACAACTATAGAGTTTCTCTCATTCTTTTTTGTCGCGCACAACTCTGGAGTTTCCCCCATTCTTTCGTGCCAACACAACTATAGAGTTTCTAGCATTCCTTCATGCCACGCACAACTATAGAGTTTCTCTATTTCGTTCGTAGCAGGCACAACTATAGAGTTTCATTCATTCTTTCGTACCACACACAACTATAGAGTTTCATGCTTTCGCGCCACGCGCAACTATAGAGTTTCTCTCATTCTATCGTGCCAAGCGCAACTATAGAGTTCCTCTCAAGCTTTCGTGCCCCGCCCAACTATGCAGTTTCTCTCATTCTTTCGTGCTATACACAAATATAGAGTTTCTCTCATTCTATCGTGCCACACACAACTACAGAGTTTCTCTCATTCTTTCGTGCCACTAACAACAATAGAGTTTCTCTAGTTCTTTCGTAGCATGCACAACTATAGATTTTCTCTCGTTCTTTTGTGCCACGCACAAGTATAGATTTTCCCTCGTTCTATCATACCACCCACAACTATAGAGTTTCTCTCATTCTTTCGTTCCATGCACAACTATAAACTTTCTCTCGTTGTATCGTGCCAAGCGCAACTATAGAGTTCCTATCATGCTTTCGTGCCCCGCCCAACTATAGAGTGTCTCTCATTCTTTCGTGCTATACACAACTATAGTGTTTCTCTCATTCTATCGTGCCACACACAACTATAGAGTTTCTGTTATTCTATAGTGCCACGCACAACTATAGAGTTTGTCTCACTCTATCGTGGTACACGCAACTATAGAGTTTCTCATTATATCGTGCTGTATGCAACTATAGAGTTACTCTCATTCTTTCGTACAACGCACATCTGTGGAGTGTACGCCATTCAATCGTACCACACAAAAATCTAGCGTTTCTCTCTTTCTATCGGGCTACACGCAAATATAGAGTTTCTCTCATTCTTTCGTGCCACGAACAACTATAGAGTTTCTGTCATTCTTTCTTGTCACGCACAACTATGGAGTTTCCTCCATTCTTTCGTGCCAACACAACCATAGGGTTGCTCTCATTCCTTCATGCCACGCACAACTATAGGGTCTCTCTATTTCTTTTGTAGCATGCACAACTATAGACTTTCTCTCGTTCTTTTGTGCAACGCACAAGTATAGATTTTGCCTCGTTCTATTATGCCACGCACAACTATAGAGTTTCTCTCATTCTTTCGTGCCACGCACAACTATAGAGTTTCTTTCATTCTTCCGTGCTACGCACAACTATAGAATTTCTCTCATTCTTTCGTGCCAAGCACAACTGTATAGTTTCTCTCATTTTTTGGTGCCACGCCCAACTATACAGATTCTCTCATAATATCGTGCTACGCGTAACTATAGAGTTTCTTTCATTCTTTCGTTCTATGCACAACTATAGAGATTCTCTCATTCCATCGAGCCAAGCACAACTATAAAGTTCCTCTCATTCTTTCGTGCCACGCACAACTATAGAGTTTCTCTCATTCCTTCATGCCAAGCGCAACATAAGAGTTTTGCTCATTTTTTCTTTCCGCGCAGAACTATAGAGTTTCTCTAATGCTTTCGTGCCACGCACAACTATAGAGTTTCTCTCATTCTATCGTGCCACATGCAAATATAGAGTATCTCTTATTTTTTGGTACCACGCACAGTAATGGAGTTTCCCCTTTCTCTAGTGCCATGCACAACTATAGTTTGCCTCACTCTGTCGTGGTACACGCAACTATAGAGTTTCTCCCATTCTTATGTACGACGCACAACTATGGAGTGTACGCCATTCTATCGCGCCACCCACAACTATAGCGTTTCTCTCATTCTATCGTGCTATACGCACTACAGAGTTTCTCTCATTCTTTCATGCCACGAACAAGTATGGAGTTTCTCTCATTCTTTCTGTCGCGCACAACTGTGGAGCTTCCCCGATTCTTTCGTGCCAACACAACTATAGAGTTTCTATCATTCCTTCATGCCACGCACAACTATAGAGTTTCTCTATTTCGTTCGTAGCATGCACAACTATTGAGTTTCTCTCGTTCGTTTGTGCCACGCACAAGTATAGATTTTCCCTCGTTCTATCATGCCACGCACAACTATAGAGTTTCTCTCATTCTTTCGTTCCATGCACAACTATAGAGTTTCTCTTATTCTATCGTGCCAAGCACAACTATAGAGCTCCTATCATGCTTTCGTGCCCCGTCCAACTATAGAGTTTCTCTCATTCTTTCGTGCTATAAACAACTATAGTGTTTCTCTCATTCTATCGTTCCACACACAACTATAGAGTTTCTCTCATTCTATCGTACCACGCACAACTATAGAGTTTGTCTCACTCTATCGCGGTACACGCAACTATAGAATTTCTCCCATTCATTCGTGTAACGCACAACTATAGAGTTTCTCTCATTATATCATGCTGTACGCAAATATAGAGTTTCTCTCATTCTATCGTGCTAAGCGCAACTGTAGAATTTCTCTCATTCCTTCTTGCCGAGCCCAACTATAGAGTTTGTCTCATTTTCTGTTCCGAGCACAAATATGGAGTTTCTCTCACTCTATCGTGCTACACGCAACTACGGAGTTTCTCTCAATCTTTCGCCCCTTGTACAACTATAGGGCTTCTCTCACTCTTTCGAGCACTGCACAACAATAGAGTTTCCCTCAATGTTTCCTGCCCAGCACAAATACAGAGTTCGTCTCATTCTTTCTTGCCACGAACAACACTGGTGTTTCGCCCATTCTTTCGTGCCAACACATCTATAGAGTTTCTGTCATTCTAGCAATCAAAGCCAGCCAAAAAAATATTGAAAGCAAGATTGGCTGCATCCAAGAAAGACTGGATGCTCTTGAAGATAAAGCTAATTCACTAGATCAGCTTAAGGAACACGTCACAGCTCTCCAGAAATCTGTAGCGACGTGCAACACTCAGCTTGTTTCTTTGCGATCTGGGTTCAACGACCTAGAGGACAGATCGCGAAGAAACAATTTAATTTTTCATGGCATCCCTGATTCTCGTGAATCATGGGAAGAATCTGAGGCCTACATCATTAACGCGCTAGCAACTATCATCGGCAGTCTACCCGACATGGCAATTGAACGCGCTCATTGTCTCGGTTCCTATTCACCTGATAAATGCCGCCCCATTATAGCGAAATTCAGGAACTACAAAGTAAAGGAAAAGGTGCTTTCCGCGCGTAAGCTCCTAAAAGATAAAGACATCACGATCTGTGATGACTACTCACCTGCCACTCGCCATATCCGAAGTAAACTGATTTCCTTTGCAAAACAGTTACCGGGCAAACCCCTGTTTCATCTTCGATTCAACAAATTAGTTGTAAACAAGAAGCAGTACACGTACGATCCCGTTATAGACAGCGTGACAGAGTGCACGTCACAACACACGCGTGCTAACGTCGAACCGCGTACTGCGCCACCTAATCATCCATAGAGAAGCGCGAGGGGCAGTGGAAGTCACTTATATCCCGTGTCTGTCCTTTTCACTAACACTCGAAGCATCAAGAACAAACGCGACTCATTCACTTCCACAGTCGACATGTTTAACCCACATATTATTGCACTTACCGAAACTTGGCTGCATCCACATATAAGAGACCACGAAATCTTCTCTACCGCACATGGCTTCTCAGTTTATCGCTGCGACGGCACGTTGCGTCAAGGTGGTGGTGTTCTCGCAATTAATAAACACCTACTCTCAACCCATTACTATTGCTACTAACTTGGAGATAGTCTGAGCAATTATCGAAATAAACTACGTAAAAATTATAATGGGCGTATGTTATCGCGCTCCTACTGACGTTGCCTCCTTTGCTAACGAATTACAAGACACAATCAATATCGTCGTAACACGTTTTCCTTCCTTACCCTTGTTTCTACTGGGTGACTTCAACATTCCAAACATAGTCTGGCATAGTGAACCTATCGTGATACACCCGTTCTCCGCGTTAGCAAAAGATTTTCTCGACTTGTGGCACTGTTCTCTTTCAATCCACTGATAACCCAGTCCACCAGAATCGCACCACAAGTCGCTAACACCCTTGACCTTTTGTTAACGACACGACCCGATTTTATTTCGAACATTACTTACTTACCATCCTTAAGCGATCACTGCCTTATCCAGTTCAACATCATCATTTCACGTCCTAAATCAGAAAAAAAGATCAAGACAATTCACGACTATAAGAAAGCTGACTTTGAATCAATCAACCACGAGCTCTGTATATTCCTTGATTCTTTCCTGAGTGATTTCGATAACCGCAGTGTTCAATTGAACTGGAATATGTTTGTTACTAAAATTCGTGAATTAACAGGAAAATTTATCCCTACCTACACTCTTTCCTGTAACGATAACGCTCCCTGGTAGAACACCCACATTAAGCGCCTTTCAAACAAAAAGAAACGTTCATACAGACCAGCTAAAACATCTGGAAACGCTCAAAATTGGACAGCTTACAAACGCGCTACATATAACTACATAACAGCGCTTAAACAAGCTAAAGATTACTTTTTAAATAGTACATTGCCATTCATGCTAACTACTGATACAAAAAGTTCTGGCGCACTATTAACCCAAAACATGACGACGCCATAACTCTTGTTGATAGCACCGATACTGCAATTCCCCCTGCCGATTGCGCATCTGTATGAAATGACGTTCTTGCGCGTAACTTTTCTAAACACGCTCATGTAACACGCCCAACTACACTATCTTACGACTACGCCGCAATTCACCCTTTAATAATTGAGCCCGTTGGCATAGAAAAAATAATCGCCTCATTGAAACTCTCATCCGCTCCTGGCTGTGACTTAATTAATGCTAAGTTTCTAAAAAACACTAGCACATTTTGTTCTATTATTCTTGCAAAGATTTTCCAGCAATCACTTGACAAAGGTTCACTGCCTGCTGATTGGAAGGTGGGGAAGGTGATTCCACTCTACAAACCGGGTACTAAACATTCCCCACTGAACTATCGGCCTATTTCCTTAACCAGTATACCATGCAAAATTATCGAGCATGTTCTGTCTTCTCATATTGCCAACTTCTTAGAAGAAAACTCCTTTTTTTCTGAGTTTCAACACGGCTTCCGCAAAACATATTCGTGTGACACCCAACTAGTATCATTCATGCATAAACTAAACCTATTGCTTGACCACTCTTCAGATGCAGATCAAATTTTTTTGGATTTCGCAAAAGCGTTCGGTAAAGTGTGCCACAGCTTATTAATCTACAAACTACAGCAACTAAACATTGACCCTAAAATTCTGCACTGGCTGGAGGTTTTTCTCACTAACCGTTCACAGTTCGTTTCAGCTAACGAAGTAACATCTAATCTCAGTCCTGTTTTTCAGGTGTACCACAAGGGTTCGTGCTTGGACCCCTCCTATTTCTCCTATATATTAACGACTTACCTTCCTGTGTTTCATCTCAAATTCACCTATTTGCTGACGACTGCGTAATTTACACCGAAATAACTCGCGACGAGGATGTTACCAGGCTTCAAACTGACCTTAACGCCGTTTCTGAATGGTGCAATTCATGGTTAATGGAATTAAATGTCAACAAGTGTAAATTCATGCGTGTATCTCGAACTACCAGTGAACCACCTGTGTACTCCCTTAATAACGCTCCATTAGAATCGGTAACGACTTTAAAGTACCTTGGCCTTCACATCACCTCTGATCTTACTTGGAATACCCATATCACCCATATAATAAGTAACGCTAACAGAATGCTAGGTTACTTACGACGCAACTTTTCCAAAGCACCTTCTTCCTTAAAATTAATCCTCTATAAAACTCTAATACGACCTAAACTTGAGTATGCGGCTTCAATCTGGGATCCAGGTCAAGTAAACCTAATGCAATCACTGGAAATGGTTCAGAATAACTCAACTCGATTCATTCTTTCTAACTATAATAGAACTGCGAGTATCAGTGCCATGAAATCTAGCCTTAACCTACCGTCCTTGTCATCACGTCGAAAATTGTTCCGTTTGTGCCTTTTTCATGAAATATTTCATCACCCGCTGCTACGCAACAAACTTATTTCTCCGTCTCCGTATGTATCGCCCAGACTAGACCACATTCATAAGGTCGGCATTTCATTTTGCAGATCCAACGCTTTTTTTTCAGTCATTTGTACCACGCACTTCCAATGAGTGGAATCACCTCCCCGCCTCGATAGCCACTATCGCAGATCACCTAATATTCAAGAATGCCATAGCTAGCACTGTATAACTAGGAACCTTTTTTCATATTGTTCAACCTGTACTCACAAACGACTTAGCTAACATTGTATATCTAGGTGCCATTTGTTAAATAGTTTTGTTTATACATATTTATATACATAATTTTCTGCACTAGTAACTCCTGTTAGTTGAATTTACCCGTTTTGCTTGTAACCACTCCCCTCTATAATGCAGTAATGGCCCTTAGGGTATGATAAATAAATAAAAAATAAATAAATACAGGCAACTACAGAGATTCCCTCATTCTATCGTGCCAGAGACAACTATAGAGTTTCTCTCATTCTATCGTGGCACACGCAAACTATAGAGTTTCACTCATTCTTCCGTGCCAAGCACACCTCTCGAGTTTCCCTCCTTCTTTCGTGCCACGTACAACTATAGAGTTTCATTTATTCTTTCGTACCACACACAACTATAGTTTCATGCTTTTGCGCCACGCACAACTTTAGAGTTTCTCTCATTCTATCGTGCTGTACGCAACTATAGGGTTTCTCTCATTCTATCGTGCCACACACAACTATAGAGTTTCTCTCATTCTATCGTGGCACGCGCAACTATAGAGTTTCTCTCATTCTTTCGTGCCAAGCACACCTCTAGAGTTTCTCTCCTTCTTTCGTGCCACGTACAACTATAGAGTATCATTCATTCTTTCGTACCCCACACAACTATAGTTTCATGCTTTCCCGCCACGCACAACTATAGAGTTTCTCTCATTCTATCGTGCTGTATGCAACTATTGGGTTTCACTCATTCTTTCGTGCCACGAACAGATATAGAGATTTTCTCATTCTTTCTTGTCACGCACAACTGTGGAGTTTCCCTCATTCTTTCGTACCAACACAACTATAGAGTTTCTCTCAGTCCTTCATGCCATGCGCAACTATACAGTTTCTCTATTTCTTTCATAGCATGCACAACTATAGAGTTTCTCTCGTTTTTTTGTGCCACGCAAAAGTATTGATTTTCTCTCGTGCTATCATGCCATGCAGAACTATAGAGTTTCTCTCATTTATCGTGCCACGCACAACTGTAGTGTTTCACTCATTCTATCGTGCTACACGCAACTGTTGAGTTTCTCTCATTCTTTCTTGACGAGCACAACTATAGAGTTTGTCTCATTTTCTGTTCCACGCCCAAAAATGGAGTTTCTCTCACCCTATTATGCTACACGCAACTATGAAGTTTCTCTCATTCTTTCGCCCCTTGTACAACTATAGAGCTTCTCTCACTCTTTCGTGGACTGCACAACTATACAATTTCTCTCAATCTTTCCTGCCAAGCACAAATATAGAGTTCGTCTCATTCTTTCTTGCCACGAACAACTATGGCGTTTCCCCCATTCTTTCATGAAAACACAACTATAGAGTTTCTCTCAATCTATAGCGCCCCACGCAACTATAGAGTTTCTCTCATTCTTTCGTGCCAAACACACCTCTAGACTTTCTCTCCTTCTTTCGTGCCACATACAACTATAGAGTTTAATTCATTCTTTCGTACCACACACAACTATAGAGTTTCATGCTTTCGCACCATGAACAACTATAGAGTTTCTCTCAATCTATCGTGCCAAGCACAACTACAGAGCTCCTCTCATGCTTTCGTGCCCCGCCCAACTATAGAGTTTCTCTTATTCTTTCGTGCTATACACGACTATAGTTTCTCTCATTCTATAGTACCACACACAACTATAGAGTTTCTCTCATTCTATCGTGCCATGCACAACTATAGAGTTTCTCACATTCTGTGGTGCTATACGCAACTATAGTTTCTGTAATGCTTTCGTGCCTAACCTAGCCTTGCTTTCGTGCAAGGTTAGGTTAGGTTAGGTTAGGTTAGGTTGGGTTGGGTTAGGTTAGGTTAGGTGGGGTTGGGTTAGGTTAGGTTAGGTTAGGTTGGGTTAGGTTGGGATAGGTTAGGTTGGGTTAGGTTAGGTTAGGTTAGGTTAGGTTAGATTAGGTTAGGTTAGGCTGGGTTAGGTTGGGTTGGGTTAGGTTAGGTTGGGTTAGGTTAGGTTGGGTTAGGTTAGGCTAGGTTAGGTTGGGTTGGGTTAGGTTAGGTCAGGTTAGGTTGGGTTAGGTTACGTTAGGTTAGGTTAGGCTGGGTTAGGTTAGGTTAGGTTAGGTTAGGTTGGGTTAGGTTAGGTTAGGTTAGGTTGGGTTAGGTTAGGTGAGGTTAGGTTAGGTTAGGTTAGGTTGGGTTGGGTTAGGTTAGGTTAGGTTAGGTTGAGTTAGGTAAGGTTTGGTTAGGTTAGGTTAGGTTAGGTTGGGTTGGGTTGGGTTGGGTTAGGTTAGGTTAGGTTAGGTTGGGTTGGGTTAGGTTAGGTTGGGTTAGGTTAGGTTAGGTTAGGTTCGGTTAGGTTGGGTTAGGTTAGGTTAGGTTGGGTTAGGTTAAGTTAGGTTAGGTTAGGTTAGGTTGGGTTAGGTTAGGTTAGGTTGGGTTAGATTAGGTTAGGTTAGGTTACGTTGGGTTAGGTTAGGTTAGGTTAGGTTGGGTTAGGTTAGGTTGGGTTAGGTTAGATTAGGTTGGGCTGGGTTAGGTTAGGTTAGGTTGGGTTCGGTTAGGTTAGGTTGGGTTAGGTTGGGTTTGGTTAGGTTAGGTTAGGTTGGGTTAGGTTGGGTTAGGTTAGGTTAGGTTAGGTTAGGTTGGGTTAGGTTAGGTTAAGTTAGGTTGGGTTAGGTAAGGTTAGGTTAGGTTGGGTTAGGTTAGGTTAGGTTAGGTTGGGTTAGGTTTGGTTAGGTTAGGTTGGGTTGGGTTGGGTTGGGTTAGGTTAGGTTAGGTTAGGTTAGGTTGGGTTAGGTTAGGTTAGGTTAGGTTGGGTTAGGTTAGGTTGGGTTGCGTTGGGTTAGGTTTGGTTAGGTTAGGTTAGGTTGGGTTAGGTTAGGTTAGGTTAGGTTAGGTTGGGTTAGGTTGGGTTAGGTTAGGTTGGGTTGGGTTGGGTTAGATTAGGTTAGGTTAGGTTGGGTTGGGTTAGGTTAGGTTAGGTTAGATTGGGTTAGGTTAGGTTGGGTTAGGTTGAGTTAGGTTAGGTTGGGTTAGGTTAGGTTAAGTTAGGTTGGGTTAGGTTAGGTTAGGTTAGGTTGGGTAAGGTTAGGTTAGGTCAGGTTAGGTTGGGTTAGGTTAGGTTGGGTTAGGTTGGGTTAGGTTTGGTTAGGTTAGGTTGGGTTGGGTTGGGTTGGGTTAGGTTAGGTTAGGTTGGGTTAGGTTAGGTTAGGTTAGGTTGGGTTAGGTTAGGTTGGGTTGGGTTGGGTTAGGTTAGGTTAGGTTAGGTTAGGTTGGGTTAGGTTAGGTAAGGTTAGGTTAGGTTGGGTTAGGTTGGGTTAGGTTAGGTTAGGTTGGGTTGGGTTGGGTTAGGTTAGGTTAGGTTAGGTTGGGTTGGGTTAGGTTAGGTTAGGTTAGATTGGGTTAGGTTAGGTTGGGTTAGGTTGAGTTAGGTTAGGTTGGGTTAGGTTAGGTTAAGTTAGGTTGGGTTAGGTTAGGTTAGGTTAGGTTGGGTAAGGTTAGGTTAGGTTAGGTTAGGTTGGGTTAGGTTTGGTTAGGTTAGGTTGGGTTGGGTTGGGTTGGGTTAGGTTCTGTTAGGTTAGGTTAGGTTAGGTTAGGTTAGGTTGGGTTGGGTTAGGTTAGGTTAGGTTATGTTAGGTTGGGTTGGGTTGGGTTAGGTTAGGTTGGGTTAGGTTAGGTTAGGTTAGGTTAGGTTCGGTTAGGTTGGGTTAGGTTAGGTTAGGTAGGGTTAGGTTAAGTTAGGTTAGGTTAGGTTGGGTTAGGTTAGGTTAGGTTAGGTTAGGTTCGGTTAGGTTATGTTACGTTGGGTTAGATTAGGTTAGGTTAGGTTAGGTTGGGTTAGGTTAGGTTAGGTTGGGTTAGGTTAGGTTGGGTTAGGTTAGATTAGGTTGGGCTGGGTTAGGTTAGGTTAGGTTGGGTTCGGTTAGGTTAGATTAGGTTGGGTTACGTTAGGTTAGGTTGGGTTAGGTTAGGTTAGGTTAGGTTAGGTTAGGTTGGGTTGGGTTAGGTTAGGTTAGGTTAGGTTGAGTTAGGTTAGGTTAGGTTGGGTTAGGTTAGGTTAGGTTAGGTTGGGTTAGGTTAGGTTAGGTTGGGCTGGGTTAGGTTAGGTTAGGTTGGGTTCGGTTAGGTTAGGTTGGGTTAGGTTAGGTTAGGTTGGGTTACGTTAGGTTAGGTTGGGTTAGGTTAGGTTAGGTTAGGTTGGGTTGGGTTAGGTTAGGTTAGGTTAGGTTAGGTTGGGTTGGGTTAGGTTAGGTTAGGTTAGGTTGAGTTAGGTTAGGTTAGGTTGGGTTAGGTTAGGTTAGGTTAGGTTGGGTTGGATTAGGTTAGGTTAGGTTAGGTTGGGTTAGGTTAGGTTAGGTTGGGTTAGGTTAGGATGGGTTAGGTTAGGTTAGGTTGGGCTGGGTTAGGTTAGGTTAGGTTGGGTTCGGTTAGGTTAGGTTGGGTTAGGTTAGGTTAGGTTGGGTTATTTTAGGTTGGGTTGGGTTAGGTAAGGTTAGGTTGGGTTAGGTTAGGTTGGTTTAGGTTAGGTTAGGTTAGGTTAGGTTGGGTTGGGTTAGGTTAGGTTAGGTTAGGTTAGGTTAGGTTAGGTTAGGTTGGGTTGGGTTGGGTTAGGATAGGTTAGGTTAGGTTAGGTTAGGTTGGGTTAGGTTAGGCTAGGTTACGTTAAGTTAGGTTAGGTTAGGTTGGGTTGGGTTAGGTTAGGTTAGGTTAGGTTAGGTTGGGTTGGGCTGGGTGAGGAAGGTTAGGGTAGGTTGGGTTAGGTTAGCTTAGGTTAGGTTGGGATAGGTTAGGTTAGGTTAGGTTGGGTTAGGTTAGGTTAGGTTAGGTTGGGTTAGGTTAGGTTAGGTTAGTTTAGGTTAGGTTAGGTTGGGTTAGGTTAGGTTAGGTTGGGTTACGTTAGGTTAGGTTGGGTTAGATTAGGTTAGGTTAGGTTAGGTTGGGTTGGGTTAGGTTAGGTTAGGTTAGGTTGGGTTGGGTTAGGCTAGGTTAGGTTGGGTTGGGTTATGTTATGTTAGGTTAGGTTAGGTTAGGTTGGGTTAGGTTATGTTACGTTGGGTTAGATTAGGTTAGGTTAGGTTAGGTTGGGTTAGGTTAGGTTAGGTTGGGTTAGGTTAGGTTGGGTTAGGTTAGATTAGGTTGGGCTGGGTTAGGTTAGGTTAGGTTGGGTTCGGTTAGGTTAGATTAGGTTGGGTTATGTTAGGTTAGGTTGGGTTAGGTTAGGTTAGGTTAGGTTAGGTTGGGTTGGGTTAGGTTACGTTAGGTTAGGTTAGGTTGGGTTGGGTTAGGTTAGGTTAGGTTGAGTTAGGTTATGTTAGGTTGGGTTAGGTTAGGTTAGGTTTGGTTGGGTTAGGTTAGGTTAGGTTAGGTTAGGTTAGGTTGGGCTGGGTTAGGTTAGGTTAGGTTGGGTTCGGTTAGGTTAGGTTGGGTTAGGTTAGGTTAGGTTGGGTTATTTTAGGTTGGGTTGGGTTAGGTTAGGTTAGGTTGGGTTAGGTTAGGTTAGTTTAGGTTAGATTAGGTTAGGTTAGGTTAGGTTGGGTTGGGTTAGGTTAGGTTAGGTTAGGTTAGGTTGGGTTGGGTTGGGTTAGGATAGGTTAGGTTAGGTTAGGTTAGGTTGGGTTAGGTTAGGCTAGGTTACGTTAAGTTAGGTTAGGTTAGGTTGGGTTGGGTTAGGTTAGGTTATGTTAGGTTGGGTTGGGCTGGGTTAGGTTAGGTTAGGTTAGGTTGGGTTAGGTTAGCTTAGGTTAGGTTGGGCTAGGTTAGGTTAGGTTAGGTTGGGTTAGGTTAGGTTAGGTTGGGTTAGGTTAGGTGAGGTTAGGTTGGGTTGGGTTGGGTTGGGTTAGGCTAGGTTAGGTTGGGTTGGGTTATGTTAGGTTAGGTTAGGTTAGGTTGGGTTAGGTTAGGTTGGGTTAGGTTAGGTTTGGTTAGGTTTGTTTAGGTTAGGTTGGGTTAGGTTAGGTTAGGTTAGGTTGGGTTAGGTTAGGTTAGGTTAGGTTGTGTTGGGTTACGTTAGGTAAGGTTAAGTTGGGTTAGGTTAGTTAGGTTAGGTTATGTTGGGTTAGGTCAGGTGAGGTTAGGTAGGTTAGGTTGGGTTGGGTTGGGTCGGGTTGGGTTAGGTTAGGTTAGGTTGGGTTAGGTTAGGTTAGGTTAGGTTAGGTTGGGTTGGGTTGGGTTAGGTTAGGTTAGGCTAGGTTAGGTTGGGTTGGGTTGGGTTAGGTTAGGTTAGGTTAGGTTAGGATGGGTAGGGTTGGGTTCGGTTGGGTTGGGTTAGGTTAGGTTAGGTTGGATTAGGTTAGGTTAGGTTAGGTTAGGTTAGGTTGGGTTAGGTTAGGTTAGGTTGGGTTAGGTTAAGTTAGGTTACGTTAGGTTAGGTTGGGTCAGGTTAGGTTAGGTTAGGTTGGGTTAGGTTAGGTTAGGTTGGGTTAGGTTAGGTTGGGTTAGGTTAGGTTAGTTTAGGTTGGGTTAGGTTAGGTTGGGTTAGGTTGGGTTAGGTTAGGTTAGGTTGGATTAGGTTAGGTTAGGTTGGGCTGGGTTAGGTTAGGTTAGCTTAGGTTGGGTTCGGTTAGGTTAGGTTGGGTTAGGTTAGTTTAGGTTGGGTTAGGTTAGGCTAGGTTGGGTTAGGTTAGGTTAGGTTAGGTTAGGTTGGGTTGGGTTGGGTTAGGTTAGGTTAGGTTAGGTTGGGTTGGGTTAGGTTAGGTCAGGTTAGGTTGGGTTAGGTTAGGTTAGGTTAGGTTGGGTTAAGTTAGATTAGGTAAGGTTGGGTTAGGTTAGGTTAGTTTAGGCTGGGTTGGGTTAGGTTAGGTTAGGTTAGGTTGGGTTAGGTTAGGTTAGGTTAGGTTAGGTTGGGTTAGGTTAGGTAAGGTTGGGTTAGGTTAGGTTAGGTTGGGTTAGGTTAGGTTAGGTTACGTTGGGTTAGGTTGGGTTAGGTTAGATTAGGTTAGGTTAGGTTAGGTTGGGTTAGGTTGGGTTAGGTTAGGTTGGGTTGGGTTGGGTTAGGTTAGGTTAGGTTAGTTTGGGTTGGGTTGGGTTGGGTTAGGTTAGGTTTGGTTAGGTTAGGCTAGGTTGGGTTGGGTTAGGTTAGGTTAGGTTGGGTTAGGTTAGGTTAGGTTAGGTTGGGTTAGGTTAGGTTAGGTTAGGTTAGGTTGGGTTAGGTTAGGTTAGGTTAGGTTGGCTTAGGTTAGGTTAGGTTAGGTTGGGTTAGGTCAGGTTAGGTTGGGTTAGGTTAGGTTAGGTTAGGTTGGGTTAGGTTAGGTTGGGTTGGGTTAGGTTAGGTTAGGTTGGGTTAGGTTAGGTTGGGTTAGGTTAGGTTAGGTTAGGTTAGGTTGGGCTAGGTTAGGTTAGGTTAGGTTGGGTTGGGTTGGGTTAGGTAAGGTTAGGTTAGGTTAGGTTAGGTTGGGTTAGGTTAGGCTAGGTTACGTTAGGTTAGGTTAGGTTGGGTTGGTTTAGGTTAGGTTAGGTTAGGTTAGGTTAGGTTAGATTAGGTTAGGTTAGGTTGGGTTAGGTTAGGTTAAGTTAGGTTGGGTTAGGTAAGGTTAGGTTAGGTTGGGTTAGGTTAGGTTAGGTTAGGTTGGGTTAGGTTTGGTTAGGTTAGGTTGGGTTGGGTTGGGTTAGGTTAGGTTAGGTTACGTTGGGTTAGGTTAGGTTAGGTTAGGTTGGGTTAGGTTAGCTTAGGTTAGGTTGGGTTAGGTTAGGTTAGGTTAGGTTGGGTTAGGTTAGGTTAGGTTAGGTTGGGTTAGGTTAGGTGAGGTTAGGTTGGGTTGGGTTGGGTTGGGTTAGGCTAGGTTAGGTTGGGTTGGGTTATGTTAGGTAAGGTTAGGTTAGGTTAGGTTGGGTTAGGTTAGGTTGGGTTAGGTTAGGTTTGGTTAGGTTTGGTTAGGTTAGGTTAGGTTGGGTTAGGTTAGGTTAGGTTAGGTTGGGTTAGGTTAGGTTAGGTTAGGTTGGGTTGGGTTGGGTTAGGATAGGTTAGGTTAAGTTGGGTTAGGTTAGTTAGGTTAGGTTATGTTGGGTTAGGTCAGGTGAGGTTAGGTAGGTTAGGTTGGGTTGGGTTGGGTCGGGTTGGGTTAGGTTAGGTTAGGTTGGGTTAGGTTAGGTTTGGTGAGGTTAGGTTGGGTTGGGTTGGGTTAGGTTAGGTTAGGTTAGGTTGGGTTGGGTTGGGTTAGGTTAGGTTAGGATGGGTAGGGTTGGGTTGGGTTGGGTTAGGTTAGGTTAGGTTAGGTTGGATTAGGTTAGGTTAGGTTAGGTTAGGTTGGGTTAGGTTAGGTTAGGTTGGGTTAGGTTAAGTTAGGTTACGTTAGGTTAGGTTGGGTTAGGTTAGGTTAGGTTGGGTTAGGTTAGGTTAGGTTGGGTTAGGTTAGGTTGGGTTAGGTTAGGTTAGTTTAGGTTGGGTTAGGTTAGGTTGGGTTAGGTTAGGTTAGTTTAGGTTAGGTTGGGTTAGGTTAGGTTAGGTTGGGTTAGGTTAGGTTAGGTTGGGTTAGGTTAGGTTAGGTTACGTTGGGTTAGGTTGGGTTAGGTTAGATTAGGTTAGGTTAGGTTAGGTTGGGTTAGGTTAGGTTAGGTTAGGTTGGGTTGGGTTAGGTTAGGTTAGGTTAGGTTGGGTTGGGTTGGGTTAGGTTAGGTTTGGTTAGGTTAGGCTAGGTTGGGTTGGGTTAGGTTAGGTTAGGTTAGGTTAGGTTGGGTTAGGTTAGGTTAGGTTAGGTTAGGTTGGGTTAGGTTAGGTTAGGTTAGGTTGGCTTAGGTTAGGTTAGGTTAGGTTGGGTTAGGTCAGGTTAGGTTGGGTTATGTTAGGTTAGGTTAGGTTAGGTTAGGTTGGGTTAGGTTAGGTTGGGTTGGGTTAGGTTAGGTTAGGTTGGGTTAGGTTAGGTTGGGTTAGGTTAGGTTAGGTTGGGTTAGGTTAGGTTAGGTTAGGTTAGGTTGGGCTAGGTTAGGTTAGGTTAGGTTAGGTTAGGTTGGGTTAGGTTGGGTTAGGTAAGGTTAGGTTAGGTTAGGTTAGGTTGGGTTAGGTTAGACTAGGTTACGTTAGGTTAGGTAGGTTGGGTTGGTTTAGGTTAGGTTAGGTTAGGTTAGGTTAGGTTAGGTTGGGTTAGGTTAGGTTAAGTTAGGTTGGGTTAGGTTATGTTGGGTTAGGTTAGGTTAGGTTAGGTTGGGTTAGGTTTGGTTAGGTTAGGTTGGGTTGGGTTGGGTTAGGTTAGGTTAGGTTAGGGTATGTTGGGTTAGGTTAGGTTAGGTTGGGTTAGGTTAGGTGAGGTTAGGTTAGGTTAGGTTGGGTTGGGTTGGGTTAGGTTAGGTTAGGTTAGGTTGGGTTAGGTTAGGTTAGGTTAGGTTAGGTTGGGTTAGGTTGGGTTAGGTTAGGTTAGGTTGGGTTGGGTTGGGTTAGGTTAGGTTAGGTTAGGTTGGGTTGGGTTAGGTTAGGTTAGGTTAGATTGGGTTAGGTTAGGTTGGGTTAGGTTGAGTTAGGTTAGGTTGGGTTAGGTTAGGTAAAGTTAGGTTGGGTTAGGTTAGGTTAGGTTAGGTTGGGTTAGGTTAGGTTAGGTTAGGTTAGGTTGGGTTAGGTTTGGTTAGGTTAGGTTGGGTTGGGTTGGGTTGGGTTAGGTTAGGTTAGGTTAGGTTAGGTTGGGTTAGGTTAGGTTAGGTGAGGTTAGGTTAGGTTAGGTTGGGTTGGGTTGGGATAGGTTAGGTTAGGTTAGGTTGAGTTAGGTTAGATTAGGTTAGGTTGGGTTGTGTTGGGTTAGGTTAGGTTAGGTTATGTTAGGTTGGGTTGGGTTGGGTTGGGTTAGGTTAGGTTGGGTTAGGTTAGGTTAGGTTATGTTCGGTTAGGTTGGGTTAGGTTAGGTTAGGTTGGGTTAGGTTAAGTTAGGTTAGGTTAGGTTAGGTTGGGTTAGGTTATGTTACGTTGGGTTAGATTAGGTTAGGTTAGGTTAGGTTGGGTTAGGTTAGGTTAGGTTAGGTTGGGTTAGGTTAGGTTGGGTTACGTTAGGTTAGGTTGGGTTAGGTTAGGTTAGGTTAGGTTGGGTTGGTTTAGGTTAGGTTAGGTTAGGTTAGGTTGGGTTGGGTTAGGTTAGGTTAGGTTAGGTTGAGTTAGGTTAGGTTAGGTTGGGTTAGGTTAGGTTAGGTTAGGTTGGGTTGGATTAGGTTAGGTTAGGTTGGGTTAGGTTAGGTTAGGTTAGGTTAGGTTGGGTTCGGTTAGGTTAGATTAGGTTGGGTTACGTTAGGTTAGGTTGGGTTAGGTTAGGTTAGGTTAGGTTAGGTTAGGTTGGGTTGGGCTAGGTTAGGTTAGGTTAGATTAGGTTGGGTTGGGTTAGGTTAGGTTGAGTTAGGTTACGTTAGGTTGGGTTAGGTTAGGTTAGGTTAGGTTAGGTTGGGTTAAGTTAGGTTAGGTTGGGCTGGGTTAGGTTAGGTTAGGTTGGGTTCGGTTAGGTTAGGTTGGGTTAGGTTAGGTTAGGTTGGGTTACGTTAGGTTAGGTTGGGTTAGGTTAGGTTAGGTTAGGTTGGGTTGGTTTAGGTTAGGTTAGGTTAGGTTAGGTTGGGTTGGGTTAGGTTAGGTTAGGTTAGGTTGAGTTAGGTTAGGTTAGGTTGGGTTAGGTTAGGTTAGGTTGGGTTGGATTAGGTTAGGTTAGGTTGGGTTAGGTTAGGTTAGGTTAGGTTAGGTTAGGTTGGGTTAGGTTAGGTTGGGTTAGGTTAGGTTAGGTTGGGCTGGGTTAGGTTAGGTTAGGTTGGGTTCGGTTCGGTTAGGTTGGGTTAGGTTAGGTTAGGTTGGGTTATTTTAGGTTGGGTTGGGTTAGGTTAGGTTAGGTTGGGTTAGGTTAGGTTGGTTTAGGTTAGGTTAGGTTAGGTTGGGTTGGGTTAGGTTAGGTTAGGTTAAGTTAGGTTAGGTTGGGTTGGGTTGGGTTAGGATAGGTTAGGTTAGGTTAGGTTAGGTTGGGGTAGGTTAGGCTAGGTTACGTTAGGTTAGGTTAGGTTAGGTTGGGTTGGGTTAGGTTAGGTTAGGTTAGGTTAGGTTTGGTTGGGCTGGGTTAGGTTAGGTTAGGTTAGGTTGGGTTAGGTTAGCTTAGGTTAGGTTGGGTTAGGTTAGGTTAGGTTAGGTTGGGTTAGGTTAGGTTAGGTTGGGTTAGGTTAGGTGAGGTTAGGTTGGGTTGGGTTGGGTTAGGTTAGGTTAGGTTGGGTTGGGTTATGTTAGGTTAGGTTAGGTTGGGTTAGGTTAGGTTGGGTTAGGTTAGGTTAGGTTTGGTTAGGTTAGGTTAGGTTAGGTTGGGTTAGGTTAGGTTAGGTTAGGTTGGGTTGGGTTGGGTTAGGTTAGGTTAGGTTAAGTTGGGTTAGGTTAGTTAGGTTAGGTTAGGTTGGGTTAGGTCAGGTGAGGTTAGGTAGGTTAGGTTGGGTTGGGTCGGTTTGGGTTAGGTTAGGTTAGGTTAGGTTGGGTTAGGTTAGGTTGGGTTGGGTTGGGTTAGGTTAGGTTAGGTTAGGTTAGGTTAGGTTGGGTTGGGTTGGGTTAGGTTAGGTTAGGTTAGGTTAGGATGGGTAGGGTTGGGTTGGGTTGGCTTGGGTTAGGTTAGGTTAGGTTAGGTTGGATTAGGTTTGGTTAGGTTAGGTTGGGTTAGGTTAGGTTAGGTTGGGTTAGGTTAAGTTAGGTTACGTTAGGTTAGGTTGGGTTAGGTTAGGTTAGGTTAGCTTGGGTTAGGTTAGGTTAGGTTGAGTTAGGTTAGGTTGGGTTAGGTTAGGTTAGGTTAGGTTGGGTTAGGTTAGGTTGGGTTAGGTTAGGTTAGTTTAGGTTAGGTTGGGTTAGGTTAGGTTAGGTTGGATTAGGTTAGGTTAGGTTGGGCTGGGTTAGGTTAGGTTAGGTTAGGTTGGGTTCGGTTAGGTTAGGTTGGGTTAGGTTAGTTTAGGTTGGGTTAGGTTAGGCTAGGTTGGGTTAGGTTAGGTTAGGTTAGGTTAGGTTGGGTTGGGTTGGGTTAGGTTAGGTTAGGTTGGGTTAGCTTAGGTCAGGTTAGGTTGGGTTAGGTTAGGTTAGGTTAGGTTGGGTTAGGTTAGATTAGGTTAGGTTAGGTTGGGTTAGGTTAGGTTAGGTTAGGTTGGGTTAGGTTAGGTTAGGTTAGGTTGGGTTAGGTCAGGTTAGGTTGGGTTAGGTTAGGTTAGGTTAGGTTAGGTTGGGTTAGGTTAGGTTGGGTTGGGTTAGGTTAGGTTAGGTTGGGTTAGGTAAGGTTGGGTTAGGTTAGGTTAGGTTGGGTTAGGTTAGGTTGGGTTAGGTTAGGTTGGGTTGGGTTAGGTTAGGTTAGGTTGGGTTAGGTTAGGTTGAGCTAGGTTAGGTTAGGTTGGGTTAGGTTAGGTTAGGTCGGGTTTGGTTAGGCTAGCTTAGGTTAGGCTAGGTTAGTTTGGGTTGGGTTAGGTTAGGTTAGGTTAGGTTAGGTTGGGTTGGGTTAGGTTAGGTTAGGTTAGGTTAGGTTAGGTTGGGTTAGGTTAGGTTAGGTTAGGTTAGGTTACGTTTGGGTAGGTTAGGTTATGTTAGGTTAGGTTGGGTTAGGTTAGGTTAGGTTAGGTTGGGTTGGGTTGGGTTTGGTTAGGTTAGGTTAGGTTAGGTTAGGTTGGGTTGGGTTGGGTTGGGTTAGGTTAGGTTAGGTTAGGTTGGGTTGGGTTGGGTTGGGTTAGGTTCGGTTAGGTTAGGTTAGGTTAGGTTGGGTTGGGTTAGGTTAGGTTAGGTTAGGTTAGGTTGGGTTAGGTTAGGTTGGGTTAGGTTAGGTTAGGTTAGGTTGGGTTAGGTTAGGTTGGGTTAGGTTAGGTTAGTTTAGGTTAGGTTGGGTTAGGTTAGGTTAGTTTGGATTAGGTTAGGTTAGGTTGGGCTGGGTTAGGTTAGGTTAGGTTAGGTTGGGTTCGGTTAGGTTAGGTTGGGTTAGGTTAGTTTAGGTTGGGTTAGGTTAGGCTAGGTTGGGTTAGGTTAGGTTAGGTTAGGTTAGGTTGGGTTGGGTTGGGTTAGGTTAGGTTAGGTTGGGTTAGGTTAGGTTAGGTTAGGTTGGGTTAGGTTAGGTTGGGTTAGGTTAGGTTAGGTTAGGTTAGGCTGGGTTGGGTTAGGTTAGGTTAGGTTAGGTTGGGTTAGGTTAGGTTAGGTTAGGTTAGGTTGGGTTAGGTAAGGTTGGGTTAGGTTAGGTTAGGTTGGGTTAGGTTAGGTTAGGTTACGTTGGGTTAGGTTGGGTTTGGTTAGATTAGGTTAGGTTAGGTTAGGTTGGGTTAGGTTAGGTTAGGTTAGGTTGGCTTGGGTTGGGTTAGGTTAGGTTAGGTTAGGTTAGGTTGGGTTGGGTTGGGATAGGTTAGGTTTGGTTAGGTTAGGCTAGGTTGGGTTGGGTTGGGTTAGGTTAGGTTAGGTTGGGTTAGGTTAGGTTAGGTTAGGTTGGGTTAGGTTAGATTAGGTTAGGTTAGGTTGGGTTAGGTTAGGTTAGGTTAGGTTGGGTTAGGTTAGGTTAGGTTAGGTTGGGTTAGGTCAGGTTAGGTTGGGTTAGGTTAGGTTAGGTTAGGTTGGGTTAGGTTAGGTTGGGTTGGGTTAGGTTAGGTTAGGTTGGGTTAGGTAAGGTTGGGTTAGGTTAGGTTGGGTTAGGTTAGGTTAGGTTAGGTTAGGTTAGGTTAGGTTATGAGAGAAACTATAGAGTTTCTCTCATTCTTTCGTGCTATAAACAACTATAGTGTTTCTCTCATTCTATCGTTCCACACACAACTATAGAGTTTCTCTCATTCTATCGTACCACGCACAACTATAGAGTTTGTCTCACTCTATCGCGGTACACGCAACTATAGAATTTCTCCAATTCATTCGTGTAACGCACAACTATAGAGTTTCTCTCATTATATCATGCTGTATGCAAATATAGAGTTTCTCTCATTCTATCGTGCTAAGCGCAACTGTAGAATTTCTCTCATTCCTTCTTGCCGAGCCCAACTATAGAGTTTGTCTCATTTTCTGTTCCGAGCACAAATATGGAGTTTCTCTCACTCTATCGTGCTACACGCAACTACGGAGTTTCTCTCAATCTTTCGCCCCTTGTACAACTATAGGGCTTCTCTCACTCTTTCGAGCACTGCACAACAATAGAGTTTCCCTCAATCTTTCCTGCCCAGCACAAATATAGAGTTCGTCTCATTCTTTCTTGCCACGAACAACACTGGTGTTTCGCCCATTCTTTCGTGCCAACACATCTATAGAGTTTCTGTCATTCTAGCAATCAAAGCCAGCCAAAAAAATATTGAAAGCAAGATTGGCTGCATCCAAGAAAGACTGGATGCTCTTGAAGATAAAGCTAATTCACTAGATCAGCTTAAGGAACACGTCACAGCTCTCCAGAAATCTGTAGCGACGTGCAACACTCAGCTTGTTTCTTTGCGATCTGGGTTCAACGACCTAGAGGACAGATCGCGAAGAAACAATTTAATTTTTCATGGCATCCCTGATTCTCGTGAATCATGGGAAGAATCTGAGGCCTACATCATTAACGCGCTAGCTACTATCATCGGCAGTCTACCCGACATGGCAATTGAACGCGCTCATTGTCTCGGTTCCTATTCACCTGATAAATGCCGCCCCATTATAGCGAAATTCAGCAACTACAAAGTAAAGGAAAAGGTGCTTTCCGCGCGTAAGCTCCTAAAAGATAAAGACATCACGATCTGTGATGACTACTCACCTGCCACCCGCCATATCCGAAGTAAACTGATTTCCTTTGCAAAACAGTTACCGGGCAAACCCCTGTTTCATCTTCGATTCAACAAATTAGTTGTAAACAAGAAGCAGTACACGTACGATCCCGTTATAGACAGCGTGACAGAGTGCACGTCACAACACACGCGTGCTAACGTCGAACCGCGTACTGCGCCACCTAATCATCCATAGAGAAGCGCGAGGGGCAGTGGAAGTCACTTATATCCCGTGTCTGTCCTTTTCACTAACACTCGAAGCATCAAGAACAAACGCGACTCATTCACTTCCACAGTCGACATGTTTAACCCACATATTATTGCACTTACCGAAACTTGGCTGCATCCACATATAAGAGACCACGAAATCTTCTCTACCGCACATGGCTTCTCAGTTTATCGCTGCGACGGCACGTTGCGTCAAGGTGGTGGTGTTCTCGCAATTAATAAACACCTACTCTCAACCCATTACTATTGCTACTAACTTGGAGATAGTCTGAGCAATTCTCGAAATAAACTGCGTAAAAATTATAATGGGCGTATGTTATCGCGCTCCTACTGACGTTGCCTCCTTTGCTAACGAATTACAAGACACAATCAATATCGTCGTAACACGTTTTCCTTCCTTACCCTTGTTTCTACTGGGTGACTTCAACATTCCAAACATAGTCTGGCATAGTGAACCTATCGTGATACACCCGTTCTCCGCGTTAGCAAAAGATTTTCTCGACTTGTGGCACTGTTCTCTTTCAATCCACTGATAACCCAGTCCACCAGAATCGCACCACAAGTCGCTAACACCCTTGACCTTTTGTTAACGACACGACCCGATTTTATTTCGAACATTACTTACTTACCATCCTTAAGCGATCACTGCCTTATCCAGTTCAACATCATCATTTCACGTCCTAAATCAGAAAAAAAGATCAAGACAATTCATGACTATAAGAAAGCTGACTTTGAATCAATCAACCACGAGCTCTGTATATTCCTTGATTCTTTCCTGAGTGATTTCGATAACCGCAGTGTTCAATTGAACTGGAATATGTTTGTTACTAAAATTCGTGAATTAACAGGAAAATTTATCCCTACCTACACTCTTTCCTGTAACGATAACGCTCCCTGGTAGAACACCCACATTAAGCGCCTTTCAAACAAAAAGAAACGTTCATACAGACCAGCTAAAACATCTGGAAACGCTCAAAATTCGACAGCTTACAAACGCGCTACATATAACTACATAACAGCGCTTAAACAAGCTAAAGATTACTTTTTAAATAGTACATTGCCATTCATGCTAACTACTGATACAAAAAGTTCTGGCGCACTATTAACCCAAAACATGACGACGCCATAACTCTTGTTGATAGCACCGATACTGCAATTCCCCCTGCCGATTGCGCATCTGTATGAAATGACGTTCTTGCGCGTAACTTTTCTAAACACGCTCATGTAACACGCCCAACTACACTATCTTACGACTACGCCGCAATTCACCCTTTAATAATTGAGCCCGTTGGCATAGAAAAAATAATCGCCTCATTGAAACTCTCATCCGCTCCTGGCTGTGACTTAATTAATGCTAAGTTTCTAAAAAACACTAGCACATTTTGTTCTATTATTCTTGCAAAGATTTTCCAGCAATCACTTGACAAAGGTTCACTGCCTGCTGATTGGAAGGTGGGGAAGGTGATTCCGCTCTACAAACCGGGTACTAAACATTCCCCACTGAACTATCGGCCTATTTCCTTAACCAGTATACCATGCAAAATTATCGAGCATGTTCTGTCTTCTCATATTGCCAACTTCTTAGAAGAAAACTCCTTTTTTTCTGAGTTTCAACACGGCTTCCGCAAAACATATTCGTGTGACACCCAACTAGTATCATTCATGCATAAACTAAACCTATTGCTTGACCACTCTTCAGATGCAGATCAAATTTTTTTGGATTTCGCAAAAGCGTTCGGTAAAGTGTGCCACAGCTTATTAATCTACAAACTACAGCAACTAAACATTGACCCTAAAATTCTGCACTGGCTGGAGGTTTTTCTCACTAACCGTTCACAGTTCGTTTCAGCTAACGAAGTAACATCTAATCTCAGTCCTGTTTTTCAGGTGTACCACAAGGGTTCGTGCTTGGACCCCTCCTATTTCTCCTATATATTAACGACTTACCTTCCTGTGTTTCATCTCAAATTCACCTATTTGCTGACGACTGCGTAATTTACACCGAAATAACTCGCGACGAAGATGTTACCAGGCTTCAAACTGACCTTAACGCCGTTTCTGAATGGTGCAATTCATTGTTAATGGAATTAAATGTCAACAAGTGTAAATTCATGCGTGTATCTCGAACTACCAGTGAACCACCTGTGTACTCCCTTAATAACGCTCCATTAGAATTGGTAACGACTTAAAAGTACCTTGGCCTTCACATCACCTCTGATCTTACTTGGAATACCCATATCACCCATATAATAAGTAACGCTAACAGAATGCTAGGTTACTTACGACGCAACTTTTCCAAAGCACCTTCTTCCTTAAAATTAATCCTCTATAAAACTCTAATACGACCTAAACTTGAGTATGCGGCTTCAATCTGGGATCCAGGTCAAGTAAACCTAATGCACTCACTGGAAATGGTTCAGAATAACTCAACTCGATTCATTCTTTCTAACTATAATAGAACTGCGAGTATCAGTGCCATGAAATCTAGCCTTAACCTACCGTCCTTGTCATCACGTCGAAAATTGTTCCGTTTGTGCCTTTTTCATAAAATATTTCATCACCCGCTGCTACGCAACAAACTTATTTCTCCGTCTCCGTATGTATCGCCCAGACTAGACCACATTCATAAGGTCGGCATTTCATTTTGCAGATCCAACGCTTTTTTTTCAGTCATTTGTACCACGCACTTCCAATGAGTGGAATCACCTCCCCGCCTCGATAGCCGCTATTGCAGATCACCTATTATTCAAGAGTGCCATCGCTAGCACTGTATAACTAGGACCCTTTTTTCATATTGTTCAACCTGTACTCACAAACGACTTAGCTAACATTGTATATCTAGGTGCCATTTGTTAAATAGTTTTGTTTATACATATTTATATACATAATTTTCTGCACTAGTAACTCCTGTTAGTTGAATTTACCCGTTTTGCTTGTAACCACTCCCCTCTATAATGCAGTAATGGCCCTTAGGGTATGATAAATAAATAAAAAATAAATAAATACAGGCAACTACAGAGATTCCCTCATTCTATCGTGCCAGACACAACTATAGAGTTTCTCTCATTCTATCGTGGCACACGCAAACTATAGAGTTTCACTTATTCTTTCGTGCCAAGCACACCTCTCGAGTTTCTCTCCTTCTTTCGTGCCACGTACAACTATAGAGTTTCATTTATTCTTTCGTACCACACACAACTATAGTTTCATGCTTTTGCGCCACGCACAACTTTAGAGTTTCTCTCATTCTATCGTGCTGTACGCAACTATAGGGTTTCTCTCATTCTATCGTGCCACACACAACTATAGAGTTTCTCTCATTCTATCGTGGCACGCGCAACTATAGAGTTTCTCTCATTCTTTCGTGCCAAGCACACCTCTAGAGTTTCTCTCCTTCTTTCGTGCCACGTACAACTATAGAGTATCATTCATTCTTTCGTACCCCACACAACTATAGTTTCATGCTTTCGCGCCACGCACAACTATAGAGTTTCTCTCATTCTATCGTGCTGTATGCAACTATTGGGTTTCACTCATTCTTTCGTGCCACGAACAGATATAGAGATTTTCTCATTCTTTCTTGTCACGCACAACTGTGGAGTTTCCCTCATTCTTTCGTACCAACACAACTATAGAGTTTCTCTCAGTCCTTCATGCCATGCGCAACTATACAGTTTCTCTATTTCTTTCATAGCATGCACAACTATAGAGTTTCTCTCGTTTTTTTGTGCCACGCAAAAGTATTGATTTTCTCTCGTGCTATCATGCCATGCAGAACTATAGAGTTTCTCTCATTTATCGTGCCACGCACAACTGTAGTGTTTCACTCATTCTATCGTGCTACACGCAACTGTTGAGTTTCTCTCATTCTTTCTTGACGAGCACAACTATAGAGTTTGTCTCATTTTCTGTTCCACGCCCAAAAATGGAGTTTCTCTCACTCTATTATGCTACACGCAACTATGAAGTTTCTCTCATTCTTTCGCCCCTTGTACAACAATAGAGCTTCTCTCACTCTTTCGTGGACTGCACAACTATACAATTTCTCTCAATCTTTCCTGCCAAGCACAAATATAGAGTTCGTCTCATTCTTTCTTGCCACGAACAACTATGGCGTTTCCCCCATTCTTTCATGAAAACACAACTATAGAGTTTCTCTCAATCTATAGCGCCCCACGCAACTATAGAGTTTCTCTCATTCTTTCGTGCCAAACACACCTCTAGACTTTCTCTCCTTCTTTCGTGCCACATACAACTATAGAGTTTAATTCATTCTTTCGTACCACACACAACTATAGAGTTTCATGCTTTCGCACCATGAACAACTATAGAGTTTCTCTCAATCTATCGTGCCAAGCACAACTACAGAGCTCCTCTCATGCTTTCGTGCCCCGCCCAACTATAGAGTTTCTCTTATTCTTTCGTGCTATACACGACTATAGTTTCTCTCATTCTATAGTACCACACACAACTATAGAGTTTCTCTCATTCTATCGTGCCATGCACAACTATAGAGTTTCTCACATTCTGTGGTGCTATACGCAACTATAGTTTCTGTAATGCTTTCGTGCCTAACCTAGCCTTGCTTTCGTGCAAGGTTAGGTTAGGTTAGGTTAGGTTAGGTTGGGTTGGGTTAGGTTAGGTTAGGTGGGGTTGGGTTAGGTTAGGTTAGGTTAGGTTGGGTTAGGTTGGGATAGGTTAGGTTGGGTTAGGTTAGGTTAGGTTAGGTTAGGTTAGATTAGGTTAGGTTAGGCTGGGTTAGGTTGGGTTGGGTTAGGTTAGGTTGGGTTAGGTTAGGTTGGGTTAGGTTAGGCTAGGTTAGGTTGGGTTGGGTTAGGTTAGGTCAGGTTAGGTTGGGTTAGGTTACGTTAGGTTAGGTTAGGCTGGGTTAGGTTAGGTTAGGTTAGGTTAGGTTGGGTTAGGTTAGGTTAGGTTAGGTTGGGTTAGGTTAGGTGAGGTTAGGTTAGGTTAGGTTAGGTTGGGTTCGGTTAGGTTAGGTTAGGTTAGGTTGAGTTAGGTTAGGTTAGGTTAGGTTAGGTTAGGTTGGGTTGGGTTGGGTTAGGTTAGGTTAGGTTATGTTAGGTTGGGTTGGGTTAGGTTAGGTTGGGTTAGGTTAGGTTAGGTTAGGTTCGGTTAGGTTGGGTTAGGTTAGGTTAGGTTGGGTTAGGTTAAGTTAGGTTAGGTTAGGTTAGGTTGGGTTAGGTTAGGTTAGGTTAGGTTGGGTTAGGTTAGGTTAGGTTGGGTTAGATTAGGTTAGGTTAGGTTAGGTTGGGTTAGGTTAGGTTAGGTTAGGTTGGGTTAGGTTAGGTTGGGTTAGGTTAGATTAGGTTGGGCTGGGTTAGGTTAGGTTAGGTTGGGTTCGGTTAGGTTGGGTTAGGTTGGGTTTGGTTAGGTTAGGTTAGGTTGGGTTAGGTTAGGTTAGGGTAGGTTAGGTTAGGTTAGGTTAGGTTAGGTTAGGTTAGGTTAGGTTAGGTTACGTTGGGTTAGGTTGGGTTAGGTTAGATTAGGTTAGGTTAGGTTAGGTTGGGTTAGGTTAGGTTAGGTTAGGTTGGGTTGGGTTGGGTTAGGTTAGGTTAGGTTAGGTTAGGTTGGGTTGGGTTGGGTTGGGTTAGGTTAGGTTTGGTTAGGTTAGGCTAGGTTGGGTTGGGTTAGGTTAGGTTAGGTTAGGTTAGGTTGGGTTAGGTTAGGTTAGGTTAGGTTAGGTTGGGTTAGGTTAGGTTAGGTTAGGTTGGCTTAGGTTAGGTTAGGTTAGGTTGGGTTAGGTCAGGTTAGGTTGGGTTATGTTAGGTTAGGTTAGGTTAGGTTAGGTTGGGTTAGGTTAGGTTGGGTTGGGTTAGGTTAGGTTAGGTTGGGTTAGGTTAGGTTGGGTTAGGTTAGGTTAGGTTGGGTTAGGTTAGGTTAGGTTAGGTTAGGTTGGGCTAGGTTAGGTTAGGTTAGGTTAGGTTAGGTTGGGTTAGGTTGGGTTAGGTAAGGTTAGGTTAGGTTAGGTTAGGTTGGGTTAGGTTAGACTAGGTTACGTTAGGTTAGGTAGGTTGGGTTGGTTTAGGTTAGGTTAGGTTAGGTTAGGTTAGGTTGGGTTAGGTTAGGTTAAGTTAGGTTGGGTTAGGTAAGGTTAGGTTATGTTGGGTTAGGTTAGGTTAGGTTAGGTTGGGTTAGGTTTGGTTAGGTTAGGTTGGGTTGGGTTGGGTTAGGTTAGGTTAGGTTAGGTTATGTTGGGTTAGGTTAGGTTAGGTTGGGTTAGGTTAGGTGAGGTTTGGTTAGGTTAGGTTGGGTTGGGTTGGGTTAGGTTAGGTTAGGTTAGGTTGGGTTAGGATAGGTTAGGTTAGGTTAGGTTGGGTTAGGTTGGGTTAGGTTAGGTTAGGTTGGGTTGGGTTGGGTTAGGTTAGGTTAGGTTAGGTTGGGTTGGGTTAGGTTAGGTTAGGTTAGATTGGGTTAGGTTAGGTTGGGTTAGGTTGAGTTAGGTTAGGTTGGGTTAGGTTAGGTAAAGTTAGGTTGGGTTAGGTTAGGTTAGGTTAGGTTGGGTTAGGTTAGGTTAGGTTAGGTTAGGTTGGGTTAGGTTTGGTTAGGTTAGGTTGGGTTGGGTTGGGTTGGGTTAGGTTAGGTTAGGTTAGGTTAGGTTGGGTTAGGTTAGGTTAGGTGAGGTTAGGTTAGGTTAGGTTGGGTTGGGTTGGGATAGGTTAGGTTAGGTTAGGTTGAGTTAGGTTAGGTTAGGTTAGGTTGGGTTGTGTTGGGTTAGGTTAGGTTAGGTTATGTTAGGTTGGGTTGGGTTGGGTTAGGTTAGGTTGGGTTAGGTTAGGTTAGGTTATGTTCGGTTAGGTTGGGTTAGGTTAGGTTAGGTTGGGTTAGGTTAAGTTAGGTTAGGTTAGGTTAGGTTGGGTTAGGTTATGTTACGTTGGGTTAGATTAGGTTAGGTTAGGTTAGGTTGGGTTAGGTTAGGTTAGGTAAGGTTGGGTTAGGTTAGGTTGGGTTACGTTAGGTTAGGTTGGGTTAGGTTAGGTTAGGTTAGGTTGGGTTGGTTTAGGTTAGGTTAGGTTAGGTTAGGTTGGGTTGGGTTAGGTTAGGTTAGGTTAGGTTGAGTTAGGTTAGGTTAGGTTGGGTTAGGTTAGGTTAGGTTAGGTTGGGTTGGATTAGGTTAGGTTAGGTTGGGTTAGGTTAGGTTAGGTTAGGTTGGGTTCGGTTAGGTTAGATTAGGTTGGGTTACGTTAGGTTAGGTTGGGTTAGGTTAGGTTAGGTTAGGTTAGGTTAGGTTGGGTTGGGCTAGGTTAGGTTAGGTTAGATTAGGTTGGGTTGGGTTAGGTTAGGTTGAGTTAGGTTACGTTAGGTTGGGTTAGGTTAGGTTAGGTTAGGTTAGGTTGGGTTAAGTTAGGTTAGGTTGGGCTGGGTTAGGTTAGGTTAGGTTGGGTTCGGTTAGGTTAGGTTGGGTTAGGTTAGGTTAGGTTGGGTTACGTTAGGTTAGGTTGGGTTAGGTTAGGTTAGGTTAGGTTGGGTTGGTTTAGGTTAGGTTAGGTTAGGTTAGGTTGGGTTGGGTTGGGTTAGGTTAGGTTAGGTTAGGTTGAGTTAGGTTAGGTTAGGTTGGGTTAGGTTAGGTTAGGTTAGGTTGGGTTGGATTAGGTTAGGTTAGGTTGGTTAGGTTAGGTTAGGTTAGGTTAGGTTAGGTTGGGTTAGGTTAGGTTGGGTTAGGTTAGGTTAGGTTGGGCTGGGTTAGGTTAGGTTAGGTTGGGTTCGGTTCGGTTAGGTTGGGTTAGGTTAGGTTAGGTTGGGTTATTTTAGGTTGGGTTGGGTTAGGTTAGGTTAGGTTGGGTTAGGTTAGGTTGGTTTAGGTTAGGTTAGGTTAGGTTGGGTTGGGTTAGGTTAGGTTAGGTTAAGTTAGGTTACGTTGGGTTGGGTTGGGTTAGGATAGGTTAGGTTAGGTTAGGTTAGGTTGGGGTAGGTTAGGCTAGGTTACGTTAGGTTAGGTTAGGTTAGGTTGGGTTGGGTTAGGTTAGGTTAGGTTAGGTTAGGTTTGGTTGGGCTGGGTTAGGTTAGGTTAGGTTAGGTTGGGTTAGGTTAGCTTAGGTTAGGTTGGGTTAGGTTAGGTTAGGTTAGGTTGGGTTAGGTTAGGTTAGGTTGGGTTAGGTTAGGTGAGGTTAGGTTGGGTTGGGTTGGGTTAGGTTAGGTTAGGTTGGGTTGGGTTATGTTAGGTTAGGTTAGGTTGGGTTAGGTTAGGTTGGGTTAGGTTAGGTTAGGTTTGGTTAGGTTAGGTTAGGTTGGGTTAGGTTAGGTTAGGTTAGGTTGGGTTGGGTTGGGTTAGGTTAGGTTAGGTTAAGTTGGGTTAGGTTAGTTAGGTTAGGTTAGGTTGGGTTAGGTCAGGTGAGGTTAGGTAGGTTAGGTTGGGTTGGGTCGGTTTGGGTTAGGTTAGGTTAGGTTAGGTTGGGTTAGGTTAGGTTAGGTTGGGTTGGGTTGGGTTAGGTTAGGTTAGGTTAGGTTAGGTTGGGTTGGGTTGGGTTAGGTTAGGTTAGGTTAGGTTAGGATGGGTAGGGTTGGGTTGGGTTGGCTTGGGTTAGGTTAGGTTAGGTTAGGTTGGATTAGGTTAGGTTAGGTTAGGTTAGGTTGGGTTAGGTTAGGTTAGGTTGGGTTAGGTTAAGTTAGGTTACGTTAGGTTAGGTTGGGTTAGGTTAGGTTAGGTTAGCTTGGGTTAGGTTAGGTTAGGTTGAGTTAGGTTAGGTTGGGTTAGGTTAGGTTAGGTTGGGTTAGGTTAGGTTGGGTTAGGTTAGGTTAGTTTAGGTTAGGTTGGGTTAGGTTAGGTTAGGTTGGATTAGGTTAGGTTAGGTTGGGCTGGGTTAGGTTAGGTTAGGTTAGGTTGGGTTCGGTTAGGTTAGGTTGGGTTAGGTTAGTTTAGGTTGGGTTAGGTTAGGCTAGGTTGGGTTAGGTTAGGTTAGGTTAGGTTAGGTTGGGTTGGGTTGGGTTGGGTTAGGTTAGGTTAGCTTGGGTTAGCTTAGGTCAGGTTAGGTTGGGTTAGGTTAGGTTAGGTTAGGTTGGGTTAGGTTAGATTAGGTTAGGTTAGGTTGGGTTAGGTTAGGTTAGGTTAGGTTGGGTTAGGTTAGGTTAGGTTAGGTTGGGTTAGGTCAGGTTAGGTTGGGTTAGGTTAGGTTAGGTTAGGTTAGGTTGGGTTAGGTTAGGTTGGGTTGGGTTAGGTTAGGTTAGGTTGGGTTAGGTAAGGTTGGGTTAGGTTAGGTTAGGTTGGGTTAGGTTAGGTTGGGTTAGGTTAGGTTGGGTTGGGTTAGGTTAGGTTAGGTTGGGTTAGGTTAGGTTGAGCTAGGTTAGGTTAGGTTGGGTTAGGTTAGGTTAGGTCGGGTTTGGTTAGGCTAGCTTAGGTTAGGCTAGGTTAGTTTGGGTTGGGTTAGGTTAGGTTAGGTTAGGTTAGGTTGGGTTGGGTTAGGTTAGGTTAGGTTAGGTTAGGTTAGGTTAGGTTAGGTTAGGTTGGGTTAGGTTAGGTTAGGTTAGGTTAGGTTAGGTTTGGGTAGGTTAGGTTATGTTAGGTTAGGTTGGGTTAGGTTAGGTTAGGTTAGGTTGGGTTGGGTTGGGTTTGGTTAGGTTAGGTTAGGTTAGGTTAGGTTGGGTTGGGTTGGGTTGGGTTAGGTTAGGTTAGGTTGGGTTGGGTTGGGTTGGGTTAGGTTCGGTTAGGTTAGGTTAGGTTGGGTTGGGTTGGGTTAGGTTAGGTTAGGTTAGGTTAGGTTAGGTTGGGTTAGGTTAGGTTGGGTTAGGTTAGGTTAGGTTAGGTTGGGTTAGGTTAGGTTGGGTTAGGTTAGGTTAGTTTAGGTTAGGTTGGGTTAGGTTAGGTTAGTTTGGATTAGGTTAGGTTAGGTTGGGCTGGGTTAGGTTAGGTTAGGTTAGGTTGGGTTCGGTTAGGTTAGGTTGGGTTAGGTTAGTTTAGGTTGGGTTAGGTTAGGCTAGGTTGGGTTAGGTTAGGTTAGGTTAGGTTAGGTTGGGTTGGGTTGGGTTAGGTTAGGTTAGGTTGGGTTAGGTTAGGTTAGGTTAGGTTGGGTTAGGTTAGGTTGGGTTAGGTTAGGTTAGGTTAGGTTAGGCTGGGTTGGGTTAGGTTAGGTTAGGTTAGGTTGGGTTAGGTTAGGTTAGGTTAGGTTAGGTTGGGTTAGGTAAGGTTGGGTTAGGTTAGGTTAGGTTGGGTTAGGTTAGGTTAGGTTACGTTGGGTTAGGTTGGGTTTGGTTAGATTAGGTTAGGTTAGGTTAGGTTGGGTTAGGTTAGGTTAGGTTAGGTTGGCTTGGGTTGGGTTAGGTTAGGTTAGGTTAGGTTAGGTTGGGTTGGGTTGGGATAGGTTAGGTTTGGTTAGGTTAGGCTAGGTTGGGTTGGGTTGGGTTAGGTTAGGTTAGGTTGGGTTAGGTTAGGTTAGGTTAGGTTGGGTTAGGTTAGATTAGGTTAGGTTAGGTTGGGTTAGGTTAGGTTAGGTTAGGTTGGGTTAGGTTAGGTTAGGTTAGGTTGGGTTAGGTCAGGTTAGGTTGGGTTAGGTTAGGTTAGGTTAGGTTAGGTTGGGTTAGGTTAGGTTGGGTTGGGTTAGGTTAGGTTAGGTTGGGTTAGGTAAGGTTGGGTTAGGTTAGGTTGGGTTAGGTTAGGTTAGGTTAGGTTAGGTTAGGTTAGGTTATGAGAGAAACTATAGAGTTTCTCTCATTCTTTCGTGCTATAAACAACTATAGTGTTTCTCTCATTCTATCGTTCCACACACAACTATAGAGTTTCTCTCATTCTATCGTACCACGCACAACTATAGAGTTTGTCTCACTCTATCGCGGTACACGCAACTATAGAATTTCTCCAATTCATTCGTGTAACGCACAACTATAGAGTTTCTCTCATTATATCATGCTGTACGCAAATATAGAGTTTCTCTCATTCTATCGTGCTAAGCGCAACTGTAGAATTTCTCTCATTCCTTCTTGCCGAGCCCAACTATAGAGTTTGTCTCATTTTCGGTTCCGAGCACAAATATGGAGTTTCTCTCACTCTATCGTGCTACACGCAACTACGGAGTTTCTCTCAATCTTTCGCCCCTTGTACAACTATAGGGCTTCTCTCACTCTTTCGAGCACTGCACAACAATAGAGTTTCCCTCAATCTTTCCTGCCCAGCACAAATATAGAGTTCGTCTCATTCTTTCTTGCCACGAACAACACTGGTGTTTCGCCCATTCTTTCGTGCCAACACATCTATAGAGTTTCTGTCATTCTAGCAATCAAAGCCAGCCAAAAAAATATTGAAAGCAAGATTGGCTGCATCCAAGAAAGACTGGATGCTCTTGAAGATAAAGCTAATTCACTAGATCAGCTTAAGGAACACGTCACAGCTCTCCAGAAATCTGTAGCGACGTGCAACACTCAGCTTGTTTCTTTGCGATCTGGGTTCAACGACCTAGAGGACAGATCGCGAAGAAACAATTTAATTTTTCATGGCATCCCTGATTCTCGTGAATCATGGGAAGAATCTGAGGCCTACATCATTAACGCGCTAGCAACTATCATCGGCAGTCTACCCGACATGGCAATTGAACGCGCTCATTGTCTCGGTTCCTATTCACCTGATAAATGCCGCCCCATTATAGCGAAATTCAGCAACTACAAAGTAAAGGAAAAGGTGCTTTCCGCGCGTAAGCTCCTAAAAGATAAAGACATCACGATCTGTGATGACTACTCACCTGCCACCCGCCATATCCGAAGTAAACTGATTTCCTTTGCAAAACAGTTACCGGGCAAACCCCTGTTTCATCTTCGATTCAACAAATTAGTTGTAAACAAGAAGCAGTACACGTACGACCCCGTTATAGACAGCGTGACAGAGTGCACGTCACAACACACGCGTGCTAACGTCGAACCGCGTACTGCGCCACCTAATCATCCATAGAGAAGCGCGAGGGGCAGTGGAAGTCACTTATATCCCGTGTCTGTCCTTTTCACTAACACTCGAAGCATCAAGAACAAACGCGACTCATTCACTTCCACAGTCGACATGTTTAACCCACATATTATTGCACTTACCGAAACTTGGCTGCATCCACATATAAGAGACCACGAAATCTTCTCTACCGCACATGGCTTCTCAGTTTATCGCTGCGACGGCACGTTGCGTCAAGGTGGTGGTGTTCTCGCAATTAATAAACACCTACTCTCAACCCATTACTATTGCTACTAACTTGGAGATAGTCTGAGCAATTCTCGAAATAAACTGCGTAAAAATTATAATGGGCGTATGTTATCGCGCTCCTACTGACGTTGCCTCCTTTGCTAACGAATTACAAGACACAATCAATATCGTCGTAACACGTTTTCCTTCCTTACCCTTGTTTCTACTGGGTGACTTCAACATTCCAAACATAGTCTGGCATAGTGAACCTATCGTGATACACCCGTTCTCCGCGTTAGCAAAAGATTTTCTCGACTTGTGGCACTGTTCTCTTTCAATCCACTGATAACCCAGTCCACCAGAATCGCACCACAAGTCGCTAACACCCTTGACCTTTTGTTAACGACACGACCCGATTTTATTTCGAACATTACTTACTTACCATCCTTAAGCGATCACTGCCTTATCCAGTTCAACATCATCATTTCACGTCCTAAATCAGAAAAAAAGATCAAGACAATTCACGACTATAAGAAAGCTGACTTTGAATCAATCAACCACGAGCTCTGTATATTCCTTGATTCTTTCCTGAGTGATTTCGATAACCGCAGTGTTCAATTGAACTGGAATATGTTTGTTACTAAAATTCGTGAATTAACAGGAAAATTTATCCCTACCTACACTCTTTCCTGCAACGATAACGCTCCCTGGTAGAACACCCACATTAAGCGCCTTTCAAACAAAAAGAAACGTTCATACAGACCAGCTAAAACATCTGGAAACGCTCAAAATTCGACAGCTAACAAACGCGCTACATATAACTACATAACAGCGCTTAAACAAGCTAAAGATTACTTTTTAAATAGTACATTGCCATTCATGCTAACTACTGATACAAAAAGTTCTGGCGCACTATTAACCCAAAACATGACGACGCCATAACTCTTGTTGATAGCACCGATACTGCAATTCCCCCTGCCGATTGCGCATCTGTATGAAATGACGTTCTTGCGCGTAACTTTTCTAAACACGCTCATGTAACACGCCCAACTACACTATCTTACGACTACGCCGCAATTCACCCTTTAATAATTGAGCCCGTTGGCATAGAAAAAATAATCGCCTCATTGAAACTCTCATCCGCTCCTGGCTGTGACTTAATTAATGCTAAGTTTCTAAAAAACACTAGCACATTTTGTTCTATTATTCTTGCAAAGATTTTCCAGCAATCACTTGACAAAGGTTCACTGCCTGCTGATTGGAAGGTGGGGAAGGTGATTCCACTCTACAAACCGGGTACTAAACATTCCCCACTGAACTATCGGCCTATTTCCTTAACCAGTATACCATGCAAAATTATCGAGCATGTTCTGTCTTCTCATATTGCCAACTTCTTAGAAGAAAACTCCTTTTTTTCTGAGTTTCAACACGGCTTCCGCAAAACATATTCGTGTGACACCCAACTAGTATCATTCATGCATAAACTAAACCTATTGCTTGACCACTCTTCAGATGCAGATCAAATTTTTTTGGATTTCGCAAAAGCGTTCGGTAAAGTGTGCCACAGCTTATTAATCTACAAACTACAGCAACTAAACATTGACCCTAAAATTCTGCACTGGCTGGAGGTTTTTCTCACTAACCGTTCACAGTTCGTTTCAGCTAACGAAGTAACATCTAATCTCAGTCCTGTTTTTCAGGTGTACCACAAGGGTTCGTGCTTGGACCCCTCCTATTTCTCCTATATATTAACGACTTACCTTCCTGTGTTTCATCTCAAATTCACCTATTTGCTGACGACTGCGTAATTTACACCGAAATAACTCGCGACGAAGATGTTACCAGGCTTCAAACTGACCTTAACGCCGTTTCTGAATGGTGCAATTCATTGTTAATGGAATTAAATGTCAACAAGTGTAAATTCATGCGTGTATCTCGAACTACCAGTGAACCACCTGTGTACTCCCTTAATAACGCTCCATTAGAATTGGTAACGACTTAAAAGTACCTTGGCCTTCACATCACCTCTGATCTTACTTGGAATACCCATATCACCCATATAATAAGTAACGCTAACAGAATGCTAGGTTACTTACGACGCAACTTTTCCAAAGCACCTTCTTCCTTAAAATTAATCCTCTATAAAACTCTAATACGACCTAAACTTGAGTATGCGGCTTCAATCTGGGATCCAGGTCAAGTAAACCTAATGCACTCACTGGAAATGGTTCAGAATAACTCAACTCGATTCATTCATTCTAACTATAATAGAACTGCGAGTATCAGTGCCATGAAATCTAGCCTTAACCTACCGTCCTTGTCATCACGTCGAAAATTGTTCCGTTTGTGCCTTTTTCATAAAATATTTCATCACCCGCTGCTACGCAACAAACTTATTTCTCCGTCTCCGTATGTATCGCCCAGACTAGACCACATTCATAAGGTCGGCATTTCATTTTGCAGATCCAACGCTTTTTTTTCAGTCATTTGTACCACGCACTTCCAATGAGTGGAATCACCTCCCCGCCTCGATAGCCGCTATTGCAGATCACCTATTATTCAAGAGTGCCATCGCTAGCACTGTATAACTAGGACCCTTTTTTCATATTGTTCAACCTGTACTCACAAACGACTTAGCTAACATTGTATATCTAGGTGCCATTTGTTAAATAGTTTTGTTTATACATATTTATATACATAATTTTCTGCACTAGTAACTCCTGTTAGTTGAATTTACCCGTTTTGCTTGTAACCACTCCCCTCTATAATGCAGTAATGGCCCTTAGGGTATGATAAATAAATAAAAAATAAATAAATACAGGCAACTACAGAGATTCCCTCATTCTATCGTGCCAGACACAACTATAGAGTTTCTCTCATTCTATCGTGGCACACGCAAACTATAGAGTTTCACTTATTCTTTCGTGCCAAGCACACCTCTCGAGTTTCTCTCCTTCTTTCGTGCCACGTACAACTATAGAGTTTCATTTATTCTTTCGTACCACACACAACTATAGTTTCATGCTTTTGCGCCACGCACAACTTTAGAGTTTCTCTCATTCTATCGTGCTGTACGCAACTATAGGGTTTCTCTCATTCTATCGTGCCACACACAACTATAGTGTTTCTCTCATTCTATCGTGGCACGCGCAACTATAGAGTTTCTCTCATTCTTTCGTGCCAAGCACACCTCTAGAGTTTCTCTCCTTCTTTCGTGCCACGTACAACTGTAGAGTATCATTCATTCTTTCGTACCCCACACAACTATAGTTTCATGCTTTCGCGCCACGCACAACTATAGAGTTTCTCTCATTCTATCGTGCTGTATGCAACTATTGGGTTTCACTCATTCTTTCGTGCCACGAACAGATATAGAGATTTTCTCATTCTTTCTTGTCACGCACAACTGTGGAGTTTCCCTCATTCTTTCGTACCAACACAACTATAGAGTTTCTCTCAGTCCTTCATGCCATGCGCAACTATACAGTTTCTCTATTTCTTTCATAGCATGCACAACTATAGAGTTTCTCTCGTTTTTTTGTGCCACGCAAAAGTATTGATTTTCTCTCGTGCTATCATGCCATGCAGAACTATAGAGTTTCTCTCATTTATCGTGCCACGCACAACTGTAGTGTTTCACTCATTCTATCGTGCTACACGCAACTGTTGAGTTTCTCTCATTCTTTCTTGACGAGCACAACTATAGAGTTTGTCTCATTTTCTGTTCCACGCCCAAAAATGGAGTTTCTCTCACTCTATTATGCTACACGCAACTATGAAGTTTCTCTCATTCTTTCGCCCCTTGTACAACTATAGAGCTTCTCTCACTCTTTCGTGGACTGCACAACTATACAATTTCTCTCAATCTTTCCTGCCAAGCACAAATATAGAGTTCGTCTCATTCTTTCTTGCCACGAACAACTATGGCGTTTCCCCCATTCTTTCATGAAAACACAACTATAGAGTTTCTCTCAATCTATAGCGCCCCACGCAACTATAGAGTTTCTCTCATTCTTTCGTGCCAAACACACCTCTAGACTTTCTCTCCTTCTTTCGTGCCACATACAACTATAGAGTTTAATTCATTCTTTCGTACCACACACAACTATAGAGTTTCATGCTTTCGCACCATGAACAACTATAGAGTTTCTCTCAATCTATCGTGCCAAGCACAACTACAGAGCTCCTCTCATGCTTTCGTGCCCCGCCCAACTATAGAGTTTCTCTTATTCTTTCGTGCTATACACGACTATAGTTTCTCTCATTCTATAGTACCACACACAACTATAGAGTTTCTCTCATTCTATCGTGCCATGCACAACTATAGAGTTTCTCACATTCTGTGGTGCTATACGCAACTATAGTTTCTGTAATGCTTTCGTGCCTAACCTAGCCTTGCTTTCGTGCAAGGTTAGGTTAGGTTAGGTTAGGTTAGGTTGGGTTGGGTTAGGTTAGGTTAGGTGGGGTTGGGTTAGGTTAGGTTAGGTTAGGTTGGGTTAGGCTGGGATAGGTTAGGTTGGGTTAGGTTAGGTTAGGTTAGGTTAGGTTAGATTAGGTTAGGTTAGGCTGGGTTAGGTTGGGTTGGGTTAGGTTAGGTTGGGTTAGGTTAGGTTGGGTTAGGTTAGGCTAGGTTAGGTTGGGTTGGGTTAGGTTAGGTCAGGTTAGGTTGGGTTAGGTTACGTTAGGTTAGGTTAGGCTGGGTTAGGTTAGGTTAGGTTAGGTTAGGTTGGGTTAGGTTAGGTTAGGTTAGGTTGGGTTAGGTTAGGTGAGGTTAGGTTAGGTTAGGTTAGGTTGGGTTCGGTTAGGTTAGGTTAGGTTAGGTTGAGTTAGGTTAGGTTAGGTTAGGTTAGGTTAGGTTAGGTTGGGTTGGGTTGGGTTAGGTTAGGTTAGGTTATGTTAGGTTGGGTTGGGTTAGGTTAGGTTGGGTTAGGTTAGGTTAGGTTAGGTTCGGTTAGGTTGGGTTAGGTTAGGTTAGGTTGGGTTAGGTTAAGTTAGGTTAGGTTAGGTTAGGTTGGGTTAGGTTAGGTTAGGTTAGGTTGGGTTAGGTTAGGTTAGGTTGGGTTAGATTAGGTTAGGTTAGGTTAGGTTGGGTTAGGTTAGGTTAGGTTAGGTTGGGTTAGGTTAGGTTGGGTTAGGTTAGATTAGGTTGGGCTGGGTTAGGTTAGGTTAGGTTGGGTTCGGTTAGGTTGGGTTAGGTTGGGTTTGGTTAGGTTAGGTTAGGTTGGGTTAGGTTGGGTTAGGTTAGGTTAGGTTAGGTTAGGTTGGGTTAGGTTAGGTTAAGTTAGGTTGGGTTAGGTAAGGTTAGGTTAGGTTGGGTTAGGTTAGGTTAGGTTAGGTTGGGTTAGGTTTGGTTAGGTTAGGTTGGGTTGGGTTGGGTTGGGTTAGGTTAGGTTAGGTTAGGTTAGGTTGGGTTAGGTTAGGTTAGGTTAGGTTGGGTTAGGTTAGGTTAGGTTGGGTTGGGTTGGGTTAGGTTTGGTTAGGTTAGGTTAGGTTGGGTTAGGTTATTTTAGGTTAGGTTAGGTTAGGTTAGGTTGGGTTAGGTTGGGTTAGGTTAGGTTGGGTTGGGTTGGGTTAGGTTGGGTTGGGTTAGGTTAGGTTAGGTTAGATTGGGTTAGGTTAGGTTGGGTTAGGTTAGGTTGGGTTAGGTTGAGTTAGGTTAGGTTGGGTTAGGTTAGGTTAAGTTAGGTTGGGTTAGGTTAGGTTAGGTTAGGTTGGGTAAGGTTAGGTTAGGTCAGGTTAGGTTGGGTTAGGTTAGGTTGGGTTAGGTTCGGTTAGGTTTGGTTAGGTTAGGTTGGGTTGGGTTGGGTTGGGTTAGGTTAGGTTAGGTTGGGTTAGGTTAGGTTAGGTTAGGTTAGGTTAGGTTAGGTTAGCTTGGGTTAGGTTAGGTTAGGTTGAGTTAGGTTAGGTTGGGTTAGGTTAGGTTAGGTTAGGTTGGGTTAGGTTAGGTTGGGTTAGGTTAGGTTAGTTTAGGTTAGGTTGGGTTAGGTTAGGTTAGGTTGGATTAGGTTAGGTTAGGTTGGGCTGGGTTAGGTTAGGTTAGGTTAGGTTAGGTTCGGTTAGGTTAGGTTGGGTTAGGTTAGTTTAGGTTGGGTTAGGTTAGGCTAGGTTGGGTTAGGTTAGGTTAGGTTAGGTTGGGTTGGGTTGGGTTAGGTTAGGTTAGGTTGGGTTAGCTTAGGTCAGGTTAGGTTGGGTTAGGTTAGGTTAGGTTAGGTTGGGTTAGGTTAGATTAGGTTAGGTTAGGTTGGGTTAGGTTAGGTTAGGTTAGGTTGGGTTAGGTTAGGTTAGGTTAGGTTGGGTTAGGTCAGGTTAGGTTGGGTTAGGTTAGGTTAGGTTAGGTTAGGTTAGGTTGGGTTAGGTTAGGTTGGGTTAGGTAAGGTTGCGTTAGGTTAGGTTCGGTTGGGTTAGGTTAGGTTGGGTTAGGTTAGGTTGGGTTGGGTTTGGTTAGGTTAGGTTGGGTTAGGTTAGGTTGGGCTAGGTTAGGTTAGGTTGGGTTAGGTTAGGTTAGGTCGGGTTTGGTTAGGCTAGCTTAGGTTAGGCTAGGTTAGGTTGGGTTGGGTTAGGTTAGGTTACGTTAGGTTAGGTTGGGTTGGGTTAGGTTAGGTTAGGTTAGGTTAGGTTAGGTTGGGTTAGGTTAGGTTAGGTTAGGTTAGGTTAGGTTTGGGTAGGTTAGGTTATGTTAGGTTAGGTTGGGTTAGGTTAGGTTAGGTTAGGTTGGGTTGGGTTGGGTTTGGTTAGGTTAGGTTAGGTTAGGTTAGGTTGGGTTGGGTTGGGTTGGGTTAGGTTAGGTTAGGTTAGGTTGGGTTGGGTTGGGTTGGGTTAGGTTCGGTTAGGTTAGGTTAGGTTGGGTTGGGTTGGGTTAGGTTAGGTTAGGTTAGGTTAGGTTAGGTTGGGTTAGGTTAGGTTAGGTTACGTTGGGTTAGGTTGGGTTAGGTTAGATTAGGTTAGGTTAGGTTAGGTTGGGTTAGGTTAGGTTAGGTTAGGTTGGCTTGGGTTGGGTTAGGTTAGGTTAGGTTAGGTTGGGTTGGGTTGGGATAGGTTAGGTTTGGTTAGGTTAGGCTAGGTTGGGTTGGGTTGGGTTAGGTTAGGTTAGGTTGGGTTAGGTTAGGTTAGGTTAGGTTGGGTTAGGTTAGATTAGGTTAGGTTAGGTTGGGTTAGGTTAGGTTAGGTTAGGTTGTGTTAGGTTAGGTTAGGTTGGGTTAGGTCAGGTTAGGTTGGGTTAGGTTAGGTTAGGTTAGGTTAGGTTAGGTTAGGTTGGGTTAGGTTAGGTTGGGTTGGGTTAGGTTAGGTTAGGTTGGGTTAGGTAAGGTTGGGTTAGGTTAGGTTGGGTTAGGTTAGGTTAGGTTAGGTTAGGTTAGGTTAGGTTAGGTTATGAGAGAAACTATAGAGTTTCTCTCATTCTTTCGTGCTATAAACAACTATAGTGTTTCTCTCATTCTATCGTTCCACACACAACTATAGAGTTTCTCTGATTCTATCGTACCACGCACAACTATAGAGTTTGTCTCACTCTATCGCGGTACACGCAACTATAGAATTTCTCCCATTCATTCGTGTAACGCACAACTATAGAGTTTCTCTCATTATATCATGCTGTACGCAAATATAGAGTTTCTCTCATTCTATCGTGCTAAGCGCAACTGTAGAATTTCTCTCATTCCTTCTTGCCGAGCCCAACTATAGAGTTTGTCTCATTTTCTGTTCCGAGCACAAATATGGAGTTTCTCTCACTCTATCGTGCTACACGCAACTACGGAGTTTCTCTCAATCTTTCGCCCCTTGTGCAACTATAGGGCTTCTCTCACTCTTTCGAGCACTGCACAACAATAGAGTTTCCCTCAATCTTTCCTGCCCAGCACAAATATAGAGTTCGTCTCATTCTTTCTTGCCACGAACAACACTGGTGTTTCGCCCATTCTTTCGTGCCAACACATCTATAGAGTTTCTGTCATTCTAGCAATCAAAGCCAGCCAAAAAAATATTGAAAGCAAGATTGGCTGCATCCAAGAAAGACTGGATGCTCTTGAAGATAAAGCTAATTCACTAGATCAGCTTAAGGAACACGTCACAGCTCTCCAGAAATCTGTAGCGACGTGCAACACTCAGCTTGTTTCTTTGCGATCTGGGTTCAACGACCTAGAGGACAGATCGCGAAGAAACAATTTAATTTTTCATGGCATCCCTGATTCTCGTGAATCATGGGAAGAATCTGAGGCCTACATCATTAACGCGCTAGCAACTATCATAGGCAGTCTACCCGACATGGCAATTGAACGCGCTCATTGTCTCGGTTCCTATTCACCTGATAAATGCCGCCCCATTATAGCGAAATTCAGCAACTACAAAGTAAAGGAAAAGGTGCTTTCCGCGCGTAAGCTCCTAAAAGATAAAGACATCACGATCTGTGATGACTACTCACCTGCCACCCGCCATATCCGAAGTAAACTGATTTCCTTTGCAAAACAGTTACCGGGCAAACCCCTGTTTCATCTTCGATTCAACAAATTAGTTGTAAACAAGAAGCAGTACACGTACGATCCCGTTATAGACAGCGTGACAGAGTGCACGTCACAACACACGCGTGCTAACGTCGAACCGCGTACTGCGCCACCTAATCATCCATAGAGAAGCGCGAGGGGCAGTGGAAGTCACTTATATCCCGTGTCTGTCCTTTTCACTAACACTCGAAGCATCAAGAACAAACGCGACTCATTCACTTCCACAGTCGACATGTTTAACCCACATATTATTGCACTTACCGAAACTTGGCTGCATCCACATATAAGAGACCACGAAATCTTCTCTACCGCACATGGCTTCTCAGTTTATCGCTGCGACGGCACGTTGCGTCAAGGTGGTGGTGTTCTCGCAATTAATAAACACCTACTCTCAACCCATTACTATTGCTACTAACTTGGAGATAGTCTGAGCAATTCTCGAAATAAACTGCGTAAAAATTATAATGGGCGTATGTTATCGCGCTCCTACTGACGTTGCCTCCTTTGCTAACGAATTACAAGACACAATCAATATCGTCGTAACACGTTTTCCTTCCTTACCCTTGTTTCTACTGGGTGACTTCAACATTCCAAACATAGTCTGGCATAGTGAACCTATCGTGATACACCCGTTCTCCGCGTTAGCAAAAGATTTTCTCGACTTGTGGCACTGTTCTCTTTCAATCCACTGATAACCCAGTCCACCAGAATCGCACCACAAGTCGCTAACACCCTTGACCTTTTGTTAACGACACGACCCGATTTTATTTCGAACATTACTTACTTACCATCCTTAAGCGATCACTGCCTTATCCAGTTCAACATCATCATTTCACGTCCTAAATCAGAAAAAAAGATCAAGACAATTCACGACTATAAGAAAGCTGACTTTGAATCAATCAACCACGAGCTCTGTATATTCCTTGATTCTTTCCTGAGTGATTTCGATAACCGCAGTGTTCAATTGAACTGGAATATGTTTGTTACTAAAATTCGTGAATTAACAGGAAAATTTATCCCTACCTACACTCTTTCCTGTAACGATAACGCTCCCTGGTAGAACACCCACATTAAGCGCCTTTCAAACAAAAAGAAACGTTCATACAGACCAGCTAAAACATCTGGAAACGCTCAAAATTGGACAGCTTACAAACGCGCTACATATAACTACATAACAGCGCTTAAACAAGCTAAAGATTACTTTTTAAATAGTACATTGCCATTCATGCTAACTACTGATACAAAAAGTTCTGGCGCACTATTAACCCAAAACATGACGACGCCATAACTCTTGTTGATAGCACCGATACTGCAATTCCCCCTGCCGATTGCGCATCTGTATGAAATGACGTTCTTGCGCGTAACTTTTCTAAACACGCTCATGTAACACGCCCAACTACACTATCTTACGACTACGCCGCAATTCACCCTTTAATAATTGAGCCCGTTGGCATAGAAAAAATAATCGCCTCATTGAAACTCTCATCCGCTCCTGGCTGTGACTTAATTAATGCTAAGTTTCTAAAAAACACTAGCACATTTCGTTCTATTATTCTTGCAAAGATTTTCCAGCAATCACTTGACAAAGGTTCACTGCCTGCTGATTGGAAGGTGGGGAAGGTGATTCCACTCTACAAACCGGGTACTAAACATTCCCCACTGAACTATCGGCCTATTTCCTTAACCAGTATACCATGCAAAATTATCGAGCATGTTCTGTCTTCTCATATTGCCAACTTCTTAGAAGAAAACTCCTTTTTTTCTGAGTTTCAACACGGCTTCCGCAAAACATATTCGTGTGACACCCAACTAGTATCATTCATGCATAAACTAAACCTATTGCTTGACCACTCTTCAGATGCAGATCAAATTTTTTTGGATTTCGCAAAAGCGTTCGGTAAAGTGTGCCACAGCTTATTAATCTACAAACTACAGCAACTAAACATTGACCCTAAAATTCTGCACTGGCTGGAGGTTTTTCTCACTAACCGTTCACAGTTCGTTTCAGCTGACGAAGTAACATCTAATCTCAGTCCTGTTTTTCAGGTGTACCACAAGGGTTCGTGCTTGGACCCCTCCTATTTCTCCTATATATTAACGACTTACCTTCCTGTGTTTCATCTCAAATTCACCTATTTGCTGACGACTGCGTAATTTACACCGAAATAACTCGCGACGAAGATGTTACCAGGCTTCAAACTGACCTTAACGCCGTTTCTGAATGGTGCAATTCATGGTTAATGGAATTAAATGTCAACAAGTGTAAATTCATGCGTGTATCTCGAACTACCAGTGAACCACCTGTGTACTCCCTTAATAACGCTCCATTAGAATTGGTAACGACTTAAAAGTACCTTGGCCTTCACATCACCTCTGATCTTACTTGGAATACCCATATCACCCATATAATAAGTAACGCTAACAGAATGCTAGGTTACTTACGACGCAACTTTTCCAAAGCACCTTCTTCCTTAAAATTAATCCTCTATAAAACTCTAATACGACCTAAACTTGAGTATGCGGCTTCAATCTGGGATCCAGGTCACGTAAACCTAATGCACTCACTGGAAATGGTTCAGAATAACTCAACTCGATTCATTCTTTCTAACTATAATAGAACTGCGAGTATCAGTGCCATGAAATCTAGCCTTAACCTACCGTCCTTGTCATCACGTCGAAAATTGTTCCGTTTGTGCCTTTTTCATAAAATATTTCATCACCCGCTGCTACGCAACAAACTTATTTCTCCGTCTCCGTATGTATCGCCCAGACTAGACCACATTCATAAGGTCGGCATTTCATTTTGCAGATCCAACGCTTTTTTTTCAGTCATTTGTACCACGCACTTCCAATGAGTGGAATCACCTCCCCGCCTCGATAGCCGCTATTGCAGATCACCTATTATTCAAGAGTGCCATCGCTAGCACTGTATAACTAGGACCCTTTTTTCATATTGTTCAACCTGTACTCACAAACGACTTAGCTAACATTGTATATCTAGGTGCCATTTGTTAAATAGTTTTGTTTATACATATTTATATACATAATTTTCTGCACTAGTAACTCCTGTTAGTTGAATTTACCCGTTTTGCTTGTAACCACTCCCCTCTATAATGCAGTAATGGCCCTTAGGGTATGATAAATAAATAAAAAATAAATAAATACAGGCAACTACAGAGATTCCCTCATTCTATCGTGCCAGACACAACTATAGAGTTTCTCTCATTCTATCGTGGCACACGCAAACTATAGAGTTTCACTTATTCTTTCGTGCCAAGCACACCTCTCGAGTTTCTCTCCTTCTTTCGTGCCACGTACAACTATAGAGTTTCATTTATTCTTTCGTACCACACACAACTATAGTTTCATGCTTTTGCGCCACGCACAACTTTAGAGTTTCTCTCATTCTATCGTGCTGTACGCAACTATAGGGTTTCTCTCATTCTATCGTGCCACACACAACTATAGAGTTTCTCTCATTCTATCGTGGCACGCGCAACTATAGAGTTTCTCTCATTCTTTCGTGCCAAGCACACCTCTAGAGTTTCTCTCCTTCTTTCGTGCCACGTACAACTATAGAGTATCATTCATTCTTTCGTACCCCACACAACTATAGTTTCATGCTTTCGCGCCACGCACAACTATAGAGTTTCTCTCATTCTATCGTGCTGTATGCAACTATTGGGTTTCACTCATTCTTTCGTGCCACGAACAGATATAGAGATTTTCTCATTCTTTCTTGTCACGCACAACTGTGGAGTTTCCCTCATTCTTTCGTACCAACACAACTATAGAGTTTCTCTCAGTCCTTCATGCCATGCGCAACTATACAGTTTCTCTATTTCTTTCATAGCATGCACAACTATAGAGTTTCTCTCGTTTTTTTGTGCCACGCAAAAGTATTGATTTTCTCTCGTGCTATCATGCCATGCAGAACTATAGAGTTTCTCTCATTTATCGTGCCACGCACAACTGTAGTGTTTCACTCATTCTATCGTGCTACACGCAACTGTTGAGTTTCTCTCATTCTTTCTTGACGAGCACAACTATAGAGTTTGTCTCATTTTCTGTTCCACGCCCAAAAATGGAGTTTCTCTCACTCTATTATGCTACACGCAACTATGAAGTTTCTCTCATTCTTTCGCCCCTTGTACAACTATAGAGCTTCTCTCACTCTTTCGTGGACTGCACAACTATACAATTTCTCTCAATCTTTCCTGCCAAGCACAAATATAGAGTTCGTCTCATTCTTTCTTGCCACGAACAACTATGGCGTTTCCCCCATTCTTTCATGAAAACACAACTATAGAGTTTCTCTCAATCTATAGCGCCCCACGCAACTATAGAGTTTCTCTCATTCTTTCGTGCCAAACACACCTCTAGACTTTCTCTCCTTCTTTCGTGCCACATACAACTATAGAGTTTAATTCATTCTTTCGTACCACACACAACTATAGAGTTTCATGCTTTCGCACCATGAACAACTATAGAGTTTCTCTCAATCTATCGTGCCAAGCACAACTACAGAGCTCCTCTCATGCTTTCGTGCCCCGCCCAACTATAGAGTTTCTCTTATTCTTTCGTGCTATACACGACTATAGTTTCTCTCATTCTATAGTACCACACACAACTATAGAGTTTCTCTCATTCTATCGTGCCATGCACAACTATAGAGTTTCTCACATTCTGTGGTGCTATACGCAACTATAGTTTCTGTAATGCTTTCGTGCCTAACCTAGCCTTGCTTTCGTGCAAGGTTAGGTTAGGTTAGGTTAGGTTAGGTTGGGTTGGGTTAGGTTAGGTTAGGTGGGGTTGGGTTAGGTTAGGTTAGGTTAGGTTGGGTTAGGTTGGGATAGGTTAGGTTGGGTTAGGTTAGGTTAGGTTAGGTTAGGTTAGATTAGGTTAGGTTAGGCTGGGTTAGGTTGGGTTGGGTTAGGTTAGGTTGGGTTAGGTTAGGTTGGGTTAGGTTAGGCTAGGTTAGGTTGGGTTGGGTTAGGTTAGGTCAGGTTAGGTTGGGTTAGGTTACGTTAGGTTAGGTTAGGCTGGGTTAGGTTAGGTTAGGTTAGGTTAGGTTGGGTTAGGTTAGGTTAGGTTAGGTTGGGTTAGGTTAGGTGAGGTTAGGTTAGGTTAGGTTAGGTTGGGTTCGGTTAGGTTAGGTTAGGTTAGGTTGAGTTAGGTTAGGTTAGGTTAGGTTAGGTTAGGTTAGGTTGGGTTGGGTTGGGTTAGGTTAGGTTAGGTTATGTTAGGTTGGGTTGGGTTAGGTTAGGTTGGGTTAGGTTAGGTTAGGTTAGGTTCGGTTAGGTTGGGTTAGGTTAGGTTAGGTTGGGTTAGGTTAAGTTAGGTTAGGTTAGGTTAGGTTGGGTTAGGTTAGGTTAGGTTAGGTTGGGTTAGGTTAGGTTAGGTTGGGTTAGATTAGGTTAGGTTAGGTTAGGTTGGGTTAGGTTAGGTTAGGTTAGGTTGGGTTAGGTTAGGTTGGGTTAGGTTAGATTAGGTTGGGCTGGGTTAGGTTAGGTTAGGTTGGGTTCGGTTAGGTTGGGTTAGGTTGGGTTTGGTTAGGTTAGGTTAGGTTGGGTTAGGTTGGGTTAGGTTAGGTTAGGTTAGGTTAGGTTGGGTTAGGTTAGGTTAAGTTAGGTTGGGTTAGGTAAGGTTAGGTTAGGTTGGGTTAGGTTAGGTTAGGTTAGGTTGGGTTAGGTTTGGTTAGGTTAGGTTGGGTTGGGTTGGGTTGGGTTAGGTTAGGTTAGGTTAGGTTGGGTTAGGTTAGGTTAGGTTGGGTTAGGTTAGGTTGGGTTGGGTTGGGTTAGGTTTTGTTAGGTTAGGTTAGGTTGGGTTAGGTTATTTTAGGTTAGGTTAGGTTAGGTTAGGTTGGGTTAGGTTGGGTTAGGTTAGGTTGGGTTGGGTTGGGTTAGGTTGGGTTGGGTTAGGTTAGGTTAGGTTAGATTGGGTTAGGTTAGGTTGGGTTAGGTTAGGTTGGGTTAGGTTGAGTTAGGTTAGGTTGGGTTAGGTTAGGTTAAGTTAGGTTGGGTTAGGTTAGGTTAGGTTAGGTTGGGTAAGGTTAGGTTAGGTCAGGTTAGGTTGGGTTAGGTTAGGTTGGGTTAGGTTGGGTTAGGTTTGGTTAGGTTAGGTTGGGTTGGGTTGGGTTGGGTTAGGTTAGGTTAGGTTGGGTTAGGTTAGGTTAGGTTAGGTTAGGTTAGGTTAGGTTAGGTTAGGTTAGGTTAGCTTGGGTTAGGTTAGGTTAGGTTGAGTTAGGTTAGGTTGGGTTAGGTTAGGTTAGGTTAGGTTGGGTTAGGTTAGGTTGGGTTAGGTTAGGTTAGTTTAGGTTAGGTTGGGTTAGGTTAGGTTAGGTTGGATTAGGTTAGGTTAGGTTGGGCTGGGTTAGGTTAGGTTAGGTTAGGTTGGGTTCGGTTAGGTTAGGTTGGGTTAGGTTAGTTTAGGTTGGGTTAGGTTAGGCTAGGTTGGGTTAGGTTAGGTTAGGTTAGGTTAGGTTGGGTTGGGTTGGGTTAGGTTAGGTTAGGTTGGGTTAGCTTAGGTCAGGTTAGGTTGGGTTAGGTTAGGTTAGGTTAGGTTGGGTTAGGTTAGATTAGGTTAGGTTAGGTTGGGTTAGGTTAGGTTAGGTTAGGTTGGGTTAGGTTAGGTTAGGTTAGGTTGGGTTAGGTCAGGTTAGGTTGGGTTAGGTTAGGTTAGGTTAGGTTAGGTTAGGTTGGGTTGGGTTAGGTTAGGTTGGGTTAGGTAAGGTTGCGTTAGGTTAGGTTCGGTTGGGTTAGGTTAGGTTGGGTTAGGTTAGGTTGGGTTGGGTTTGGTTAGGTTAGGTTGGGTTAGGTTAGGTTGGGCTAGGTTAGGTTAGGTTGGGTTAGGTTAGGTTAGGTCGGGTTTGGTTAGGCTAGCTTAGGTTAGGCTAGGTTAGGTTGGGTTGGGTTAGGTTAGGTTACGTTAGGTTAGGTTGGGTTGGGTTAGGTTAGGTTAGGTTAGGTTAGGTTAGGTTGGGTTAGGTTAGGTTAGGTTAGGTTAGGTTTGGGTAGGTTAGGTTATGTTAGGTTAGGTTGGGTTAGGTTAGGTTAGGTTAGGTTGGGTTGGGTTGGGTTTGGTTAGGTTAGGTTAGGTTAGGTTAGGTTGGGTTGGGTTGGGTTGGGTTAGGTTAGGTTAGGTTAGGTTGGGTTGGGTTGGGTTGGGTTAGGTTCGGTTAGGTTAGGTTAGGTTGGGTTGGGTTGGGTTAGGTTAGGTTAGGTTAGGTTAGGTTAGGTTAGGTTGGGTTAGGTTAGGTTGGGTTAGGTTAGGTTAGGTTAGGTTGGGTTAGGTTAGGTTGGGTTAGGTTAGGTTAGTTTAGGTTAGGTTGGGTTAGGTTAGGTTAGTTTGGATTAGGTTAGGTTAGGTTGGGCTGGGTTAGGTTAGGTTAGGTTAGGTTGGGTTCGGTTAGGTTAGGTTGGGTTAGGTTAGTTTAGGTTGGGTTAGGTTAGGCTAGGTTGGGTTAGGTTAGGTTAGGTTAGGTTAGGTTGGGTTGGGTTGGGTTAGGTTAGGTTAGGTTGGGTTGGGTTAGGTTAGGTCAGGTTAGGTTGGGTTAGGTTAGGTTATGTTAGGTTGGGTTAGGTTAGGTTGGGTTAGGTTAGGTTAGGTTAGGTTAGGCTGGGTTGGGTTAGGTTAGGTTAGGTTAGGTTGGGTTAGGTTAGGTTAGGTTAGGTTAGGTTGGGTTAGGTTAGGTAAGGTTGGGTTAGGTTAGGTTAGGTTAGGTTGGGTTAGGTTAGGTTAGGTTATGTTGGGTTAGGTTGGGTTAGGTTAGATTAGGTTAGGTTAGGTTAGGTTGGGTTAGGTTAGGTTAGGTTAGGTTGGCTTGGGTTGGGTTAGGTTAGGTTAGGTTAGGTTGGGTTGGGTTGGGATAGGTTAGGTTTGGTTAGGTTAGGCTAGGTTGGGTTGGGTTGGGTTAGGTTAGGTTAGGTTGGGTTAGGTTAGGTTAGGTTAGGTTGGGTTAGGTTAGATTAGGTTAGGTTAGGTTGGGTTAGGTTAGGTTAGGTTAGGTTGTGTTAGGTTAGGTTAGGTTAGGTTGGGTTAGGTCAGGTTAGGTTGGGTTAGGTTAGGTTAGGTTAGGTTAGGTTAGGTTAGGTTAGGTTAGGTTGGGTTGGGTTAGGTTAGGTTAGGTTGGGTTAGGTAAGGTTGGGTTAGGTTAGGTTGGGTTAGGTTAGGTTAGGTTAGGTTAGGTTAGGTTAGGTTAGGTTATGAGAGAAACTATAGAGTTTCTCTCATTCTTTCGTGCTATAAACAACTATAGTGTTTCTCTCATTCTATCGTTCCACACACAACTATAGAGTTTCTCTCATTCTATCGTACCACGCACAACTATAGAGTTTGTCTCACTCTATCGCGGTACACGCAACTATAGAATTTCTCCCATTCATTCGTGTAACGCACAACTATAGAGTTTCTCTCATTATATCATGCTGTACGCAAATATAGAGTTTCTCTCATTCTATCGTGCTAAGCGCAACTGTAGAATTTCTCTCATTCCTTCTTGCCGAGCCCAACTATAGAGTTTGTCTCATTTTCTGTTCCGAGCACAAATATGGAGTTTCTCTCACTCTATCGTGCTACACGCAACTACGGAGTTTCTCTCAATCTTTCGCCCCTTGTGCAACTATAGGGCTTCTCTCACTCTTTCGAGCACTGCACAACAATAGAGTTTCCCTCAATCTTTCCTGCCCAGCACAAATATAGAGTTCGTCTCATTCTTTCTTGCCACGAACAACACTGGTGTTTCGCCCATTCTTTCGTGCCAACACATCTATAGAGTTTCTGTCATTCTAGCAATCAAAGCCAGCCAAAAAAATATTGAAAGCAAGATTGGCTGCATCCAAGAAAGACTGGATGCTCTTGAAGATAAAGCTAATTCACTAGATCAGCTTAAGGAACACGTCACAGCTCTCCAGAAATCTGTAGCGACGTGCAACACTCAGCTTGTTTCTTTGCGATCTGGGTTCAACGACCTAGAGGACAGATCGCGAAGAAACAATTTAATTTTTCATGGCATCCCTGATTCTCGTGAATCATGGGAAGAATCTGAGGCCTACATCATTAACGCGCTAGCAACTATCATAGGCAGTCTACCCGACATGGCAATTGAACGCGCTCATTGTCTCGGTTCCTATTCACCTGATAAATGCCGCCCCATTATAGCGAAATTCAGCAACTACAAAGTAAAGGAAAAGGTGCTTTCCGCGCGTAAGCTCCTAAAAGATAAAGACATCACGATCTGTGATGACTACTCACCTGCCACCCGCCATATCCGAAGTAAACTGATTTCCTTTGCAAAACAGTTACCGGGCAAACCCCTGTTTCATCTTCGATTCAACAAATTAGTTGTAAACAAGAAGCAGTACACGTACGATCCCGTTATAGACAGCGTGACAGAGTGCACGTCACAACACACGCGTGCTAACGTCGAACCGCGTACTGCGCCACCTAATCATCCATAGAGAAGCGCGAGGGGCAGTGGAAGTCACTTATATCCCGTGTCTGTCCTTTTCACTAACACTCGAAGCATCAAGAACAAACGCGACTCATTCACTTCCACAGTCGACATGTTTAACCCACATATTATTGCACTTACCGAAACTTGGCTGCATCCACATATAAGAGACCACGAAATCTTCTCTACCGCACATGGCTTCTCAGTTTATCGCTGCGACGGCACGTTGCGTCAAGGTGGTGGTGTTCTCGCAATTAATAAACACCTACTCTCAACCCATTACTATTGCTACTAACTTGGAGATAGTCTGAGCAATTCTCGAAATAAACTGCGTAAAAATTATAATGGGCGTATGTTATCGCGCTCCTACTGACGTTGCCTCCTTTGCTAACGAATTACAAGACACAATCAATATCGTCGTAACACGTTTTCCTTCCTTACCCTTGTTTCTACTGGGTGACTTCAACATTCCAAACATAGTCTGGCATAGTGAACCTATCGTGATACACCCGTTCTCCGCGTTAGCAAAAGATTTTCTCGACTTGTGGCACTGTTCTCTTTCAATCCACTGATAACCCAGTCCACCAGAATCGCACCACAAGTCGCTAACACCCTTGACCTTTTGTTAACGACACGACCCGATTTTATTTCGAACATTACTTACTTACCATCCTTAAGCGATCACTGCCTTATCCAGTTCAACATCATCATTTCACGTCCTAAATCAGAAAAAAAGATCAAGACAATTCACGACTATAAGAAAGCTGACTTTGAATCAATCAACCACGAGCTCTGTATATTCCTTGATTCTTTCCTGAGTGATTTCGATAACCGCAGTGTTCAATTGAACTGGAATATGTTTGTTACTAAAATTCGTGAATTAACAGGAAAATTTATCCCTACCTACACTCTTTCCTGTAACGATAACGCTCCCTGGTAGAACACCCACATTAAGCGCCTTTCAAACAAAAAGAAACGTTCATACAGACCAGCTAAAACATCTGGAAACGCTCAAAATTGGACAGCTTACAAACGCGCTACATATAACTACATAACAGCGCTTAAACAAGCTAAAGATTACTTTTTAAATAGTACATTGCCATTCATGCTAACTACTGATACAAAAAGTTCTGGCGCACTATTAACCCAAAACATGACGACGCCATAACTCTTGTTGATAGCACCGATACTGCAATTCCCCCTGCCGATTGCGCATCTGTATGAAATGACGTTCTTGCGCGTAACTTTTCTAAACACGCTCATGTAACACGCCCAACTACACTATCTTACGACTACGCCGCAATTCACCCTTTAATAATTGAGCCCGTTGGCATAGAAAAAATAATCGCCTCATTGAAACTCTCATCCGCTCCTGGCTGTGACTTAATTAATGCTAAGTTTCTAAAAAACACTAGCACATTTCGTTCTATTATTCTTGCAAAGATTTTCCAGCAATCACTTGACAAAGGTTCACTGCCTGCTGATTGGAAGGTGGGGAAGGTGATTCCACTCTACAAACCGGGTACTAAACATTCCCCACTGAACTATCGGCCTATTTCCTTAACCAGTATACCATGCAAAATTATCGAGCATGTTCTGTCTTCTCATATTGCCAACTTCTTAGAAGAAAACTCCTTTTTTTCTGAGTTTCAACACGGCTTCCGCAAAACATATTCGTGTGACACCCAACTAGTATCATTCATGCATAAACTAAACCTATTGCTTGACCACTCTTCAGATGCAGATCAAATTTTTTTGGATTTCGCAAAAGCGTTCGGTAAAGTGTGCCACAGCTTATTAATCTACAAACTACAGCAACTAAACATTGACCCTAAAATTCTGCACTGGCTGGAGGTTTTTCTCACTAACCGTTCACAGTTCGTTTCAGCTGACGAAGTAACATCTAATCTCAGTCCTGTTTTTCAGGTGTACCACAAGGGTTCGTGCTTGGACCCCTCCTATTTCTCCTATATATTAACGACTTACCTTCCTGTGTTTCATCTCAAATTCACCTATTTGCTGACGACTGCGTAATTTACACCGAAATAACTCGCGACGAAGATGTTACCAGGCTTCAAACTGACCTTAACGCCGTTTCTGAATGGTGCAATTCATGGTTAATGGAATTAAATGTCAACAAGTGTAAATTCATGCGTGTATCTCGAACTACCAGTGAACCACCTGTGTACTCCCTTAATAACGCTCCATTAGAATTGGTAACGACTTAAAAGTACCTTGGCCTTCACATCACCTCTGATCTTACTTGGAATACCCATATCACCCATATAATAAGTAACGCTAACAGAATGCTAGGTTACTTACGACGCAACTTTTCCAAAGCACCTTCTTCCTTAAAATTAATCCTCTATAAAACTCTAATACGACCTAAACTTGAGTATGCGGCTTCAATCTGGGATCCAGGTCACGTAAACCTAATGCACTCACTGGAAATGGTTCAGAATAACTCAACTCGATTCATTCTTTCTAACTATAATAGAACTGCGAGTATCAGTGCCATGAAATCTAGCCTTAACCTACCGTCCTTGTCATCACGTCGAAAATTGTTCCGTTTGTGCCTTTTTCATAAAATATTTCATCACCCGCTGCTACGCAACAAACTTATTTCTCCGTCTCCGTATGTATCGCCCAGACTAGACCACATTCATAAGGTCGGCATTTCATTTTGCAGATCCAACGCTTTTTTTTCAGTCATTTGTACCACGCACTTCCAATGAGTGGAATCACCTCCCCGCCTCGATAGCCGCTATTGCAGATCACCTATTATTCAAGAGTGCCATCGCTAGCACTGTATAACTAGGACCCTTTTTTCATATTGTTCAACCTGTACTCACAAACGACTTAGCTAACATTGTATATCTAGGTGCCATTTGTTAAATAGTTTTGTTTATACATATTTATATACATAATTTTCTGCACTAGTAACTCCTGTTAGTTGAATTTACCCGTTTTGCTTGTAACCACTCCCCTCTATAATGCAGTAATGGCCCTTAGGGTATGATAAATAAATAAAAAATAAATAAATACAGGCAACTACAGAGATTCCCTCATTCTATCGTGCCAGACACAACTATAGAGTTTCTCTCATTCTATCGTGGCACACGCAAACTATAGAGTTTCACTTATTCTTTCGTGCCAAGCACACCTCTCGAGTTTCTCTCCTTCTTTCGTGCCACGTACAACTATAGAGTTTCATTTATTCTTTCGTACCACACACAACTATAGTTTCATGCTTTTGCGCCACGCACAACTTTAGAGTTTCTCTCATTCTATCGTGCTGTACGCAACTATAGGGTTTCTCTCATTCTATCGTGCCACACACAACTATAGAGTTTCTCTCATTCTATCGTGGGACGCGCAACTATAGAGTTTCTCTCATTCTTTCGTGCCAAGCACACCTCTAGAGTTTCTCTCCTTCTTTCGTGCCACGTACAACTATAGAGTATCATTCATTCTTTCGTACCCCACACAACTATAGTTTCATGCTTTCGCGCCACGCACAACTATAGAGTTTCTCTCATTCTATCGTGCTGTATGCAACTATTGGGTTTCACTCATTCTTTCGTGCCACGAACAGATATAGAGATTTTCTCATTCTTTCTTGTCACGCACAACTGTGGAGTTTCCCTCATTCTTTCGTACCAACACAACTATAGAGTTTCTCTCAGTCCTTCATGCCATGCGCAACTATACAGTTTCTCTATTTCTTTCATAGCATGCACAACTATAGAGTTTCTCTCGTTTTTTTGTGCCACGCAAAAGTATTGATTTTCTCTCGTGCTATCATGCCATGCAGAACTATAGAGTTTCTCTCATTTATCGTGCCACGCACAACTGTAGTGTTTCACTCATTCTATCGTGCTACACGCAACTGTTGAGTTTCTCTCATTCTTTCTTGACGAGCACAACTATAGAGTTTGTCTCATTTTCTGTTCCACGCCCAAAAATGGAGTTTCTCTCACTCTATTATGCTACACGCAACTATGAAGTTTCTCTCATTCTTTCGCCCCTTGTACAACTATAGAGCTTCTCTCACTCTTTCGTGGACTGCACAACTATACAATTTCTCTCAATCTTTCCTGCCAAGCACAAATATAGAGTTCGTCTCATTCTTTCTTGCCACGAACAACTATGGCGTTTCCCCCATTCTTTCATGAAAACACAACTATAGAGTTTCTCTCAATCTATAGCGCCCCACGCAACTATAGAGTTTCTCTCATTCTTTCGTGCCAAACACACCTCTAGACTTTCTCTCCTTCTTTCGTGCCACATACAACTATAGAGTTTAATTCATTCTTTCGTACCACACACAACTATAGAGTTTCATGCTTTCGCACCATGAACAACTATAGAGTTTCTCTCAATCTATCGTGCCAAGCACAACTACAGAGCTCCTCTCATGCTTTCGTGCCCCGCCCAACTATAGAGTTTCTCTTATTCTTTCGTGCTATACACGACTATAGTTTCTCTCATTCTATAGTACCACACACAACTATAGAGTTTCTCTCATTCTATCGTGCCATGCACAACTATAGAGTTTCTCACATTCTGTGGTGCTATACGCAACTATAGTTTCTGTAATGCTTTCGTGCCTAACCTAGCCTTGCTTTCGTGCAAGGTTAGGTTAGGTTAGGTTAGGTTAGGTTGGGTTGGGTTAGGTTAGGTTAGGTGGGGTTGGGTTAGGTTAGGTTAGGTTAGGTTGGGTTAGGTTGGGATAGGTTAGGTTGGGTTAGGTTAGGTTAGGTTAGGTTAGGTTAGATTAGGTTAGGTTAGGCTGGGTTAGGTTGGGTTGGGTTAGGTTAGGTTGGGTTAGGTTAGGTTGGGTTAGGTTAGGCTAGGTTAGGTTGGGTTGGGTTAGGTTAGGTCAGGTTAGGTTGGGTTAGGTTACGTTAGGTTAGGTTAGGCTGGGTTAGGTTAGGTTAGGTTAGGTTAGGTTGGGTTAGGTTAGGTTAGGTTAGGTTGGGTTAGGTTAGGTGAGGTTAGGTTAGGTTAGGTTAGGTTGGGTTCGGTTAGGTTAGGTTAGGTTAGGTTGAGTTAGGTTAGGTTAGGTTAGGTTAGGTTAGGTTAGGTTGGGTTGGGTTGGGTTAGGTTAGGTTAGGTTATGTTAGGTTGGGTTGGGTTAGGTTAGGTTGGGTTAGGTTAGGTTAGGTTAGGTTCGGTTAGGTTGGGTTAGGTTAGGTTAGGTTGGGTTAGGTTAAGTTAGGTTAGGTTAGGTTAGGTTGGGTTAGGTTAGGTTAGGTTAGGTTGGGTTAGGTTAGGTTAGGTTGGGTTAGATTAGGTTAGGTTAGGTTAGGTTGGGTTAGGTTAGGTTAGGTTAGGTTGGGTTAGGTTAGGTTGGGTTAGGTTAGATTAGGTTGGGCTGGGTTAGGTTAGGTTAGGTTGGGTTCGGTTAGGTTGGGTTAGGTTGGGTTTGGTTAGGTTAGGTTAGGTTGGGTTAGGTTGGGTTAGGTTAGGTTAGGTTAGGTTAGGTTGGGTTAGGTTAGGTTAAGTTAGGTTGGGTTAGGTAAGGTTAGGTTAGGTTGGGTTAGGTTAGGTTAGGTTAGGTTGGGTTAGGTTTGGTTAGGTTAGGTTGGGTTGGGTTGGGTTGGGTTAGGTTAGGTTAGGTTAGGTTGGGTTAGGTTAGGTTAGGTTAGGTTGGGTTAGGTTAGGTTGGGTTGGGTTGGGTTAGGTTTTGTTAGGTTAGGTTAGGTTGGGTTAGGTTATTTTAGGTTAGGTTAGGTTAGGTTAGGTTGGGTTAGGTTGGGTTAGGTTAGGTTGGGTTGGGTTGGGTTAGGTTGGGTTGGGTTAGGTTAGGTTAGGTTAGATTGGGTTAGGTTAGGTTGGGTTAGGTTAGGTTGGGTTAGGTTGAGTTAGGTTAGGTTGGGTTAGGTTAGGTTAAGTTAGGTTGGGTTAGGTTAGGTTAGGTTAGGTTGGGTAAGGTTAGGTTAGGTCAGGTTAGGTTGGGTTAGGTTAGGTTGGGTTAGGTTGGGTTAGGTTTGGTTAGGTTAGGTTGGGTTGGGTTGGGTTGGGTTAGGTTAGGTTAGGTTGGGTTAGGTTAGGTTAGGTTAGGTTAGGTTAGGTTAGGTTAGGTTAGGTTAGGTTAGCTTGGGTTAGGTTAGGTTAGGTTGAGTTAGGTTAGGTTGGGTTAGGTTAGGTTAGGTTAGGTTGGGTTAGGTTAGGTTGGGTTAGGTTAGGTTAGTTTAGGTTAGGTTGGGTTAGGTTAGGTTAGGTTGGATTAGGTTAGGTTAGGTTGGGCTGGGTTAGGTTAGGTTAGGTTAGGTTGGGTTCGGTTAGGTTAGGTTGGGTTAGGTTAGTTTAGGTTGGGTTAGGTTAGGCTAGGTTGGGTTAGGTTAGGTTAGGTTAGGTTAGGTTGGGTTGGGTTGGGTTAGGTTAGGTTAGGTTGGGTTAGCTTAGGTCAGGTTAGGTTGGGTTAGGTTAGGTTAGGTTAGGTTGGGTTAGGTTAGATTAGGTTAGGTTAGGTTGGGTTAGGTTAGGTTAGGTTAGGTTGGGTTAGGTTAGGTTAGGTTAGGTTGGGTTAGGTCAGGTTAGGTTGGGTTAGGTTAGGTTAGGTTAGGTTAGGTTAGGTTGGGTTAGGTTAGGTTGGGTTGGGTTAGGTTAGGTTGGGTTAGGTAAGGTTGCGTTAGGTTAGGTTCGGTTGGGTTAGGTTAGGTTGGGTTAGGTTAGGTTGGGTTGGGTTTGGTTAGGTTAGGTTGGGTTAGGTTAGGTTGGGCTAGGTTAGGTTAGGTTGGGTTAGGTTAGGTTAGGTCGGGTTTGGTTAGGCTAGCTTAGGTTAGGCTAGGTTAGGTTGGGTTGGGTTAGGTTAGGTTACGTTAGGTTAGGTTGGGTTGGGTTAGGTTAGGTTAGGTTAGGTTAGGTTAGGTTGGGTTAGGTTAGGTTAGGTTAGGTTAGGTTAGGTTTGGGTAGGTTAGGTTATGTTAGGTTAGGTTGGGTTAGGTTAGGTTAGGTTAGGTTGTGTTGGGTTGGGTTTGGTTAGGTTAGGTTAGGTTAGGTTAGGTTGGGTTGGGTTGGGTTGGGTTAGGTTAGGTTAGGTTAGGTTGGGTTGGGTTGGGTTGGGTTAGGTTCGGTTAGGTTAGGTTAGGTTGGGTTGGGTTGGGTTAGGTTAGGTTAGGTTAGGTTAGGTTGGGTTAGGTTAGGTTGGGTTAGGTTAGGTTAGGTTAGGTTGGGTTAGGTTAGGTTGGGTTAGGTTAGGTTAGTTTAGGTTAGGTTGGGTTAGGTTAGGTTAGTTTGGATTAGGTTAGGTTAGGTTGGGCTGGGTTAGGTTAGGTTAGGTTAGGTTGGGTTCGGTTAGGTTAGGTTGGGTTAGGTTAGTTTAGGTTGGGTTAGGTTAGGCTAGGTTGGGTTAGGTTAGGTTAGGTTAGGTTAGGTTGGGTTGGGTTGGGTTAGGTTAGGTTAGGTTGGGTTGGGTTAGGTTAGGTCAGGTTAGGTTGGGTTAGGTTAGGTTAGGTTAGGTTGGGTTAGGTTAGGTTGGGTTAGGTTAGGTTAGGTTAGGTTAGGCTGGGTTGGGTTAGGTTAGGTTAGGTTAGGTTGGGTTAGGTTAGGTTAGGTTAGGTTGGGTTAGGTTAGGTAAGGTTGGGTTAGGTTAGGTTAGGTTAGGTTGGGTTAGGTTAGGTTAGGTTACGTTGGGTTAGGTTGGGTTAGGTTAGATTAGGTTAGGTTAGGTTAGGTTGGGTTAGGTTAGGTTAGGTTAGGTTGGCTTGGGTTGGGTTAGGTTAGGTTAGGTTAGGTTGGGTTGGGTTGGGATAGGTTAGGTTTGGTTAGGTTAGGCTAGGTTGGGTTGGGTTGGGTTAGGTTAGGTTAGGTTGGGTTAGGTTAGGTTAGGTTAGGTTGGGTTAGGTTAGATTAGGTTAGGTTAGGTTGGGTTAGGTTAGGTTAGGTTAGGTTGTGTTAGGTTAGGTTAGGTTAGGTTGGGTTAGGTCAGGTTAGGTTGGGTTAGGTTAGGTTAGGTTAGGTTAGGTTAGGTTAGGTTAGGTTAGGTTAGGTTGGGTTGGGTTAGGTTAGGTTAGGTTGGGTTAGGTAAGGTTGGGTTAGGTTAGGTTGGGTTAGGTTAGGTTAGGTTAGGTTAGGTTAGGTTAGGTTATGAGAGAAACTATAGAGTTTCTCTCATTCTTTCGTGCTATAAACAACTATAGTGTTTCTCTCATTCTATCGTTCCACACACAACTATAGAGTTTCTCTCATTCTATCGTACCACGCACAACTATAGAGTTTGTCTCACTCTATCGCGGTACACGCAACTATAGAATTTCTCCCATTCATTCGTGTAACGCACAACTATAGAGTTTCTCTCATTATATCATGCTGTACGCAAATATAGAGTTTCTCTCATTCTATCGTGCTAAGCGCAACTGTAGAATTTCTCTCATTCCTTCTTGCCGAGCCCAACTATAGAGTTTGTCTCATTTTCTGTTCCGAGCACAAATATGGAGTTTCTCTCACTCTATCGTGCTACACGCAACTACGGAGTTTCTCTCAATCTTTCGCCCCTTGTGCAACTATAGGGCTTCTCTCACTCTTTCGAGCACTGCACAACAATAGAGTTTCCCTCAATCTTTCCTGCCCAGCACAAATATAGAGTTCGTCTCATTCTTTCTTGCCACGAACAACACTGGTGTTTCGCCCATTCTTTCGTGCCAACACATCTATTGAGTTTCTGTCATTCTAGCAATCAAAGCCAGCCAAAAAAATATTGAAAGCAAGATTGGCTGCATCCAAGAAAGACTGGATGCTCTTGAAGATAAAGCTAATTCACTAGATCAGCTTAAGGAACACGTCACAGCTCTCCAGAAATCTGTAGCGACGTGCAACACTCAGCTTGTTTCTTTGCGATCTGGGTTCAACGACCTAGAGGACAGATCGCGAAGAAACAATTTAATTTTTCATGGCATCCCTGATTCTCGTGAATCATGGGAAGAATCTGAGGCCTACATCATTAACGCGCTAGCAACTATCATAGGCAGTCTACCCGACATGGCAATTGAACGCGCTCATTGTCTCGGTTCCTATTCACCTGATAAATGCCGCCCCATTATAGCGAAATTCAGCAACTACAAAGTAAAGGAAAAGGTGCTTTCCGCGCGTAAGCTCCTAAAAGATAAAGACATCACGATCTGTGATGACTACTCACCTGCCACCCGCCATATCCGAAGTAAACTGATTTCCTTTGCAAAACAGTTACCGGGCAAACCCCTGTTTCATCTTCGATTCAACAAATTAGTTGTAAACAAGAAGCAGTACACGTACGATCCCGTTATAGACAGCGTGACAGAGTGCACGTCACAACACACGCGTGCTAACGTCGAACCGCGTACTGCGCCACCTAATCATCCATAGAGAAGCGCGAGGGGCAGTGGAAGTCACTTATATCCCGTGTCTGTCCTTTTCACTAACACTCGAAGCATCAAGAACAAACGCGACTCATTCACTTCCACAGTCGACATGTTTAACCCACATATTATTGCACTTACCGAAACTTGGCTGCATCCACATATAAGAGACCACGAAATCTTCTCTACCGCACATGGCTTCTCAGTTTATCGCTGCGACGGCACGTTGCGTCAAGGTGGTGGTGTTCTCGCAATTAATAAACACCTACTCTCAACCCATTACTATTGCTACTAACTTGGAGATAGTCTGAGCAATTCTCGAAATAAACTGCGTAAAAATTATAATGGGCGTATGTTATCGCGCTCCTACTGACGTTGCCTCCTTTGCTAACGAATTACAAGACACAATCAATATCGTCGTAACACGTTTTCCTTCCTTACCCTTGTTTCTACTGGGTGACTTCAACATTCCAAACATAGTCTGGCATAGTGAACCTATCGTGATACACCCGTTCTCCGCGTTAGCAAAAGATTTTCTCGACTTGTGGCACTGTTCTCTTTCAATCCACTGATAACCCAGTCCACCAGAATCGCACCACAAGTCGCTAACACCCTTGACCTTTTGTTAACGACACGACCCGATTTTATTTCGAACATTACTTACTTACCATCCTTAAGCGATCACTGCCTTATCCAGTTCAACATCATCATTTCACGTCCTAAATCAGAAAAAAAGATCAAGACAATTCACGACTATAAGAAAGCTGACTTTGAATCAATCAACCACGAGCTCTGTATATTCCTTGATTCTTTCCTGAGTGATTTCGATAACCGCAGTGTTCAATTGAACTGGAATATGTTTGTTACTAAAATTCGTGAATTAACAGGAAAATTTATCCCTACCTACACTCTTTCCTGTAACGATAACGCTCCCTGGTAGAACACCCACATTAAGCGCCTTTCAAACAAAAAGAAACGTTCATACAGACCAGCTAAAACATCTGGAAACGCTCAAAATTGGACAGCTTACAAACGCGCTACATATAACTACATAACAGCGCTTAAACAAGCTAAAGATTACTTTTTAAATAGTACATTGCCATTCATGCTAACTACTGATACAAAAAGTTCTGGCGCACTATTAACCCAAAACATGACGACGCCATAACTCTTGTTGATAGCACCGATACTGCAATTCCCCCTGCCGATTGCGCATCTGTATGAAATGACGTTCTTGCGCGTAACTTTTCTAAACACGCTCATGTAACACGCCCAACTACACTATCTTACGACTACGCCGCAATTCACCCTTTAATAATTGAGCCCGTTGGCATAGAAAAAATAATCGCCTCATTGAAACTCTCATCCGCTCCTGGCTGTGACTTAATTAATGCTAAGTTTCTAAAAAACACTAGCACATTTCGTTCTATTATTCTTGCAAAGATTTTCCAGCAATCACTTGACAAAGGTTCACTGCCTGCTGATTGGAAGGTGGGGAAGGTGATTCCACTCTACAAACCGGGTACTAAACATTCCCCACTGAACTATCGGCCTATTTCCTTAACCAGTATACCATGCAAAATTATCGAGCATGTTCTGTCTTCTCATATTGCCAACTTCTTAGAAGAAAACTCCTTTTTTTCTGAGTTTCAACACGGCTTCCGCAAAACATATTCGTGTGACACCCAACTAGTATCATTCATGCATAAACTAAACCTATTGCTTGACCACTCTTCAGATGCAGATCAAATTTTTTTGGATTTCGCAAAAGCGTTCGGTAAAGTGTGCCACAGCTTATTAATCTACAAACTACAGCAACTAAACATTGACCCTAAAATTCTGCACTGGCTGGAGGTTTTTCTCACTAACCGTTCACAGTTCGTTTCAGCTGACGAAGTAACATCTAATCTCAGTCCTGTTTTTCAGGTGTACCACAAGGGTTCGTGCTTGGACCCCTCCTATTTCTCCTATATATTAACGACTTACCTTCCTGTGTTTCATCTCAAATTCACCTATTTGCTGACGACTGCGTAATTTACACCGAAATAACTCGCGACGAAGATGTTACCAGGCTTCAAACTGACCTTAACGCCGTTTCTGAATGGTGCAATTCATGGTTAATGGAATTAAATGTCAACAAGTGTAAATTCATGCGTGTATCTCGAACTACCAGTGAACCACCTGTGTACTCCCTTAATAACGCTCCATTAGAATTGGTAACGACTTAAAAGTACCTTGGCCTTCACATCACCTCTGATCTTACTTGGAATACCCATATCACCCATATAATAAGTAACGCTAACAGAATGCTAGGTTACTTACGACGCAACTTTTCCAAAGCACCTTCTTCCTTAAAATTAATCCTCTATAAAACTCTAATACGACCTAAACTTGAGTATGCGGCTTCAATCTGGGATCCAGGTCACGTAAACCTAATGCACTCACTGGAAATGGTTCAGAATAACTCAACTCGATTCATTCTTTCTAACTATAATAGAACTGCGAGTATCAGTGCCATGAAATCTAGCCTTAACCTACCGTCCTTGTCATCACGTCGAAAATTGTTCCGTTTGTGCCTTTTTCATAAAATATTTCATCACCCGCTGCTACGCAACAAACTTATTTCTCCGTCTCCGTATGTATCGCCCAGACTAGACCACATTCATAAGGTCGGCATTTCATTTTGCAGATCCAACGCTTTTTTTTCAGTCATTTGTACCACGCACTTCCAATGAGTGGAATCACCTCCCCGCCTCGATAGCCGCTATTGCAGATCACCTATTATTCAAGAGTGCCATCGCTAGCACTGTATAACTAGGACCCTTTTTTCATATTGTTCAACCTGTACTCACAAACGACTTAGCTAACATTGTATATCTAGGTGCCATTTGTTAAATAGTTTTGTTTATACATATTTATATACATAATTTTCTGCACTAGTAACTCCTGTTAGTTGAATTTACCCGTTTTGCTTGTAACCACTCCCCTCTATAATGCAGTAATGGCCCTTAGGGTATGATAAATAAATAAAAAATAAATAAATACAGGCAACTACAGAGATTCCCTCATTCTATCGTGCCAGACACAACTATAGAGTTTCTCTCATTCTATCGTGGCACACGCAAACTATAGAGTTTCACTTATTCTTTCGTGCCAAGCACACCTCTCGAGTTTCTCTCCTTCTTTCGTGCCACGTACAACTATAGAGTTTCATTTATTCTTTCGTACCACACACAACTATAGTTTCATGCTTTTGCGCCACGCACAACTTTAGAGTTTCTCTCATTCTATCGTGCTGTACGCAACTATAGGGTTTCTCTCATTCTATCGTGCCACACACAACTATAGAGTTTCTCTCATTCTATCGTGGCACGCGCAACTATAGAGTTTCTCTCATTCTTTCGTGCCAAGCACACCTCTAGAGTTTCTCTCCTTCTTTCGTGCCACGTACAACTATAGAGTATCATTCATTCTTTCGTACCCCACACAACTATAGTTTCATGCTTTCGCGCCACGCACAACTATAGAGTTTCTCTCATTCTATCGTGCTGTATGCAACTATTGGGTTTCACTCATTCTTTCGTGCCACGAACAGATATAGAGATTTTCTCATTCTTTCTTGTCACGCACAACTGTGGAGTTTCCCTCATTCTTTCGTACCAACACAACTATAGAGTTTCTCTCAGTCCTTCATGCCATGCGCAACTATACAGTTTCTCTATTTCTTTCATAGCATGCACAACTATAGAGTTTCTCTCGTTTTTTTGTGCCACGCAAAAGTATTGATTTTCTCTCGTGCTATCATGCCATGCAGAACTATAGAGTTTCTCTCATTTATCGTGCCACGCACAACTGTAGTGTTTCACTCATTCTATCGTGCTACACGCAACTGTTGAGTTTCTCTCATTCTTTCTTGACGAGCACAACTATAGAGTTTGTCTCATTTTCTGTTCCACGCCCAAAAATGGAGTTTCTCTCACTCTATTATGCTACACGCAACTATGAAGTTTCTCTCATTCTTTCGCCCCTTGTACAACTATAGAGCTTCTCTCACTCTTTCGTGGACTGCACAACTATACAATTTCTCTCAATCTTTCCTGCCAAGCACAAATATAGAGTTCGTCTCATTCTTTCTTGCCACGAACAACTATGGCGTTTCCCCCATTCTTTCATGAAAACACAACTATAGAGTTTCTCTCAATCTATAGCGCCCCACGCAACTATAGAGTTTCTCTCATTCTTTCGTGCCAAACACACCTCTAGACTTTCTCTCCTTCTTTCGTGCCACATACAACTATAGAGTTTAATTCATTCTTTCGTACCACACACAACTATAGAGTTTCATGCTTTCGCACCATGAACAACTATAGAGTTTCTCTCAATCTATCGTGCCAAGCACAACTACAGAGCTCCTCTCATGCTTTCGTGCCCCGCCCCACTATAGAGTTTCTCTTATTCTTTCGTGCTATACACGACTATAGTTTCTCTCATTCTATAGTACCACACACAACTATAGAGTTTCTCTCATTCTATCGTGCCATGCACAACTATAGAGTTTCTCACATTCTGTGGTGCTATACGCAACTATAGTTTCTGTAATGCTTTCGTGCCTAACCTAGCCTTGCTTTCGTGCAAGGTTAGGTTAGGTTAGGTTAGGTTAGGTTGGGTTGGGTTAGGTTAGGTTAGGTGGGGTTGGGTTAGGTTAGGTTAGGTTAGGTTGGGTTAGGTTGGGATAGGTTAGGTTGGGTTAGGTTAGGTTAGGTTAGGTTAGGTTAGATTAGGTTAGGTTAGGCTGGGTTAGGTTGGGTTGGGTTAGGTTAGGTTGGGTTAGGTTAGGTTGGGTTAGGTTAGGCTAGGTTAGGTTGGGTTGGGTTAGGTTAGGTCAGGTTAGGTTGGGTTAGGTTACGTTAGGTTAGGTTAGGCTGGGTTAGGTTAGGTTAGGTTAGGTTAGGTTGGGTTAGGTTAGGTTAGGTTAGGTTGGGTTAGGTTAGGTGAGGTTAGGTTAGGTTAGGTTAGGTTAGGTTGAGTTAGGTTAGGTTAGGTTAGGTTAGGTTAGGTTAGGTTGGGTTGGGTTGGGTTAGGTTAGGTTAGGTTATGTTAGGTTGGGTTGGGTTAGGTTAGGTTGGGTTAGGTTAGGTTAGGTTAGGTTCGGTTAGGTTGGGTTAGGTTAGGTTAGGTTGGGTTAGGTTAAGTTAGGTTAGGTTAGGTTAGGTTGGGTTAGGTTAGGTTAGGTTAGGTTGGGTTAGGTTAGGTTAGGTTGGGTTAGATTAGGTTAGGTTAGGTTAGGTTGGGTTAGGTTAGGTTAGGTTAGGTTGGGTTAGGTTAGGTTGGGTTAGGTTAGATTAGGTTGGGCTGGGTTAGGTTAGGTTAGGTTGGGTTCGGTTAGGTTGGGTTAGGTTGGGTTTGGTTAGGTTAGGTTAGGTTGGGTTAGGTTGGGTTAGGTTAGGTTAGGTTAGGTTAGGTTGGGTTAGGTTAGGTTAAGTTAGGTTGGGTTAGGTAAGGTTAGGTTAGGTTGGGTTAGGTTAGGTTAGGTTAGGTTGGGTTAGGTTTGGTTAGGTTAGGTTGGGTTGGGTTGGGTTGGGTTAGGTTAGGTTAGGTTAGGTTGGGTTAGGTTAGGTTAGGTTAGGTTGGGTTAGGTTAGGTTGGGTTGGGTTGGGTTAGGTTTGGTTAGGTTAGGTTAGGTTGGGTTAGGTTATTTTAGGTTAGGTTAGGTTAGGTTAGGTTGGGTTAGGTTGGGTTAGGTTAGGTTGGGTTGGGTTGGGTTAGGTTGGGTTGGGTTAGGTTAGGTTAGGTTAGATTGGGTTAGGTTAGGTTGGGTTAGGTTAGGTTGGGTTAGGTTGAGTTAGGTTAGGTTGGGTTAGGTTAGGTTAAGTTAGGTTGGGTTAGGTTAGGTTAGGTTAGGTTGGGTAAGGTTAGGTTAGGTCAGGTTAGGTTGGGTTAGGTTAGGTTGGGTTAGGTTGGGTTAGGTTTGGTTAGGTTAGGTTGGGTTGGGTTGGGTTGGGTTAGGTTAGGTTAGGTTGGGTTAGGTTAGGTTAGGTTAGGTTAGGTTAGGTTAGGTTAGGTTAGGTTAGCTTGGGTTAGGTTAGGTTAGGTTGAGTTAGGTTAGGTTGGGTTAGGTTAGGTTAGGTTAGGTTGGGTTAGGTTAGGTTAGGTTAGGTTGGGTAAGGTTAGGTTAGGTCAGGTTAGGTTGGGTTAGGTTAGGTTGGGTTAGGTTGGGTTAGGTTTGGTTAGGTTAGGTTGGGTTGGGTTGGGTTGGGTTAGGTTAGGTTAGGTTAGGTTGGGTTAGGTTAGGTTAGGTTAGGTTAGGTTAGGTTAGGTTAGCTTGGGTTAGGTTAGGTTAGGTTGAGTTAGGTTAGGTTGGGTTAGGTTAGGTTAGGTTAGGTTGGGTTAGGTTAGGTTGGGTTAGGTTAGGTTAGTTTAGGTTAGGTTGGGTTAGGTTAGGTTAGGTTGGATTAGGTTAGGTTAGGTTGGGCTGGGTTAGGTTAGGTTAGGTTAGGTTGGGTTCGGTTAGGTTAGGTTGGGTTAGGTTAGTTTAGGTTGGGTTAGGTTAGGCTAGGTTGGGTTAGGTTAGGTTAGGTTAGGTTAGGTTGGGTTGGGTTGGGTTAGGTTAGGTTAGGTTGGGTTAGCTTAGGTCAGGTTAGGTTGGGTTAGGTTAGGTTAGGTTAGGTTGGGTTAGGTTAGATTAGGTTAGGTTAGGTTGGGTTAGGTTAGGTTAGGTTAGGTTGGGTTAGGTTAGGTTAGGTTAGGTTGGGTTAGGTCAGGTTAGGTTGGGTTAGGTTAGGTTAGGTTAGGTTAGGTTAGGTTGGGTTAGGTTAGGTTGGGTTGGGTTAGGTTAGGTTGGGTTAGGTAAGGTTGCGTTAGGTTAGGTTCGGTTGGGTTAGGTTAGGTTGGGTTAGGTTAGGTTGGGTTGGGTTTGGTTAGGTTAGGTTGGGTTAGGTTAGGTTGGGCTAGGTTAGGTTAGGTTGGGTTAGGTTAGGTTAGGTCGGGTTTGGTTAGGCTAGCTTAGGTTAGGCTAGGTTAGGTTGGGTTGGGTTAGGTTAGGTTACGTTAGGTTAGGTTGGGTTGGGTTAGGTTAGGTTAGGTTAGGTTAGGTTAGGTTGGGTTAGGTTAGGTTAGGTTAGGTTAGGTTAGGTTTGGGTAGGTTAGGTTATGTTAGGTTAGGTTGGGTTAGGTTAGGTTAGGTTAGGTTGGGTTGGGTTGGGTTTGGTTAGGTTAGGTTAGGTTAGGTTAGGTTGGGTTGGGTTGGGTTGGGTTAGGTTAGGTTAGGTTAGGTTGGGTTGGGTTGGGTTGGGTTAGGTTCGGTTAGGTTAGGTTAGGTTGGGTTGGGTTGGGTTAGGTTAGGTTAGGTTAGGTTAGGTTAGGTTAGGTTGGGTTAGGTTAGGTTGGGTTAGGTTAGGTTAGGTTAGGTTGGGTTAGGTTAGGTTGGGTTAGGTTAGGTTAGTTTAGGTTAGGTTGGGTTAGGTTAGGTTAGTTTGGATTAGGTTAGGTTAGGTTGGGCTGGGTTAGGTTAGGTTAGGTTAGGTTGGGTTCGGTTAGGTTAGGTTGGGTTAGGTTAGTTTAGGTTGGGTTAGGTTAGGCTAGGTTGGGTTAGGTTAGGTTAGGTTAGGTTAGGTTGGGTTGGGTTGGGTTAGGTTAGGTTAGGTTGGGTTGGGTTAGGTTAGGTCAGGTTAGGTTGGGTTAGGTTAGGTTAGGTTAGGTTGGGTTAGGTTAGGTTGGGTTAGGTTAGGTTAGGTTAGGTTAGGCTGGGTTGGGTTAGGTTAGGTTAGGTTAGGTTGGGTTAGGTTAGGTTAGGTTAGGTTAGGTTGGGTTAGGTTAGGTAAGGTTGGGTTAGGTTAGGTTAGGTTAGGTTGGGTTAGGTTAGGTTAGGTTACGTTGGGTTAGGTTGGGTTAGGTTAGATTAGGTTAGGTTAGGTTAGGTTGGGTTAGGTTAGGTTAGGTTAGGTTGGCTTGGGTTGGGTTAGGTTAGGTTAGGTTAGGTTGGGTTGGGTTGGGATAGGTTAGGTTTGGTTAGGTTAGGCTAGGTTGGGTTGGGTTGGGTTAGGTTAGGTTAGGTTGGGTTAGGTTAGGTTAGGTTAGGTTGGGTTAGGTTAGATTAGGTTAGGTTAGGTTGGGTTAGGTTAGGTTAGGTTAGGTTGTGTTAGGTTAGGTTAGGTTAGGTTGGGTTAGGTCAGGTTAGGTTGGGTTAGGTTAGGTTAGGTTAGGTTAGGTTAGGTTAGGTTGGGTTAGGTTAGGTTGGGTTGGGTTAGGTTAGGTTAGGTTGGGTTAGGTAAGGTTGGGTTAGGTTAGGTTGGGCTAGGTTAGGTTAGGTTAGGTTAGGTTAGGTTAGGTTATGAGAGAAACTATAGTTTCTCTCATTCTTTCGTGCTATAAACAACTATAGTGTTTCTCTCATTCTATCGTTCCACACACAACTATAGAGTTTCTCTCATTCTATCGTACCACGCACAACTATAGAGTTTGTCTCACTCTATCGCGGTACACGCAACTATAGAATTTCTCCCATTCATTCGTGTAACGCACAACTATAGAGTTTCTCTCATTATATCATGCTGTACGCAAATATAGAGTTTCTCTCATTCTATCGTGCTAAGCGCAACTGTAGAATTTCTCTCATTCCTTCTTGCCGAGCCCAACTATAGAGTTTGTCTCATTTTCTGTTCCGAGCACAAATATGGAGTTTCTCTCACTCTATCGTGCTACACGCAACTACGGAGTTTCTCTCAATCTTTCGCCCCTTGTGCAACTATAGGGCTTCTCTCACTCTTTCGAGCACTGCACAACAATAGAGTTTCCCTCAATCTTTCCTGCCCAGCACAAATATAGAGTTCGTCTCATTCTTTCTTGCCACGAACAACACTGGTGTTTCGCCCATTCTTTCGTGCCAACACATCTATAGAGTTTCTGTCATTCTAGCAATCAAAGCCAGCCAAAAAAATATTGAAAGCAAGATTGGCTGCATCCAAGAAAGACTGGATGCTCTTGAAGATAAAGCTAATTCACTAGATCAGCTTAAGGAACACGTCACAGCTCTCCAGAAATCTGTAGCGACGTGCAACACTCAGCTTGTTTCTTTGCGATCTGGGTTCAACGACCTAGAGGACAGATCGCGAAGAAACAATTTAATTTTTCATGGCATCCCTGATTCTCGTGAATCATGGGAAGAATCTGAGGCCTACATCATTAACGCGCTAGCAACTATCATAGGCAGTCTACCCGACATGGCAATTGAACGCGCTCATTGTCTCGGTTCCTATTCACCTGATAAATGCCGCCCCATTATAGCGAAATTCAGCAACTACAAAGTAAAGGAAAAGGTGCTTTCCGCGCGTAAGCTCCTAAAAGATAAAGACATCACGATCTGTGATGACTACTCACCTGCCACCCGCCATATCCGAAGTAAACTGATTTCCTTTGCAAAACAGTTACCGGGCAAACCCCTGTTTCATCTTCGATTCAACAAATTAGTTGTAAACAAGAAGCAGTACACGTACGATCCCGTTATAGACAGCGTGACAGAGTGCACGTCACAACACACGCGTGCTAACGTCGAACCGCGTACTGCGCCACCTAATCATCCATAGAGAAGCGCGAGGGGCAGTGGAAGTCACTTATATCCCGTGTCTGTCCTTTTCACTAACACTCGAAGCATCAAGAACAAACGCGACTCATTCACTTCCACAGTCGACATGTTTAACCCACATATTATTGCACTTACCGAAACTTGGCTGCATCCACATATAAGAGACCACGAAATCTTCTCTACCGCACATGGCTTCTCAGTTTATCGCTGCGACGGCACGTTGCGTCAAGGTGGTGGTGTTCTCGCAATTAATAAACACCTACTCTCAACCCATTACTATTGCTACTAACTTGGAGATAGTCTGAGCAATTCTCGAAATAAACTGCGTAAAAATTATAATGGGCGTATGTTATCGCGCTCCTACTGACGTTGCCTCCTTTGCTAACGAATTACAAGACACAATCAATATCGTCGTAACACGTTTTCCTTCCTTACCCTTGTTTCTACTGGGTGACTTCAACATTCCAAACATAGTCTGGCATAGTGAACCTATCGTGATACACCCGTTCTCCGCGTTAGCAAAAGATTTTCTCGACTTGTGGCACTGTTCTCTTTCAATCCACTGATAACCCAGTCCACCAGAATCGCACCACAAGTCGCTAACACCCTTGACCTTTTGTTAACGACACGACCCGATTTTATTTCGAACATTACTTACTTACCATCCTTAAGCGATCACTGCCTTATCCAGTTCAACATCATCATTTCACGTCCTAAATCAGAAAAAAAGATCAAGACAATTCACGACTATAAGAACGCTGACTTTGAATCAATCAACCACGAGCTCTGTATATTCCTTGATTCTTTCCTGAGTGATTCCGATAACCGCAGTGTTCAATTGAACTGGAATATGTTTGTTACTAAAATTCGTGAATTAACAGGAAAATTTATCCCTACCTACACTCTTTCCTGTAACGATAACGCTCCCTGGTAGAACACCCACATTAAGCGCCTTTCAAACAAAAAGAAACGTTCATACAGACCAGCTAAAACATCTGGAAACGCTCAAAATTGGACAGCTTACAAACGCGCTACAGTATAACTACATAACAGCGCTTAAACAAGCTAAAGATTACTTTTTAAATAGTACATTGCCATTCATGCTAACTACTGATACAAAAAGTTCTGGCGCACTATTAACCCAAAACATGACGACGCCATAACTCTTGTTGATAGCACCGATACTGCAATTCCCCCTGCCGATTGCGCATCTGTATGAAATGACGTTCTTGCGCGTAACTTTTCTAAACACGCTCATGTAACACGCCCAACTACACTATCTTACGAGTACGCCGCAATTCACCCTTTAATAATTGAGCCCGTTGGCATAGAAAAAATAATCGCCTCATTGAAACTCTCATCCGCTCCTGGCTGTGACTTAATTAATGCTAAGTTTCTAAAAAACACTAGCACATTTCGTTCTATTATTCTTGCAAAGATTTTCCAGCAATCACTTGACAAAGGTTCACTGCCTGCTGATTGGAAGGTGGGGAAGGTGATTCCACTCTACAAACCGGGTACTAAACATTCCCCACTGAACTATCGGCCTATTTCCTTAACCAGTATACCATGCAAAATTATCGAGCATGTTCTGTCTTCTCATATTGCCAACTTCTTAGAAGAAAACTCCTTTTTTTCTGAGTTTCAACACGGCTTCCGCAAAACATATTCGTGTGACACCCAACTAGTATCATTCATGCATAAACTAAACCTATTGCTTGACCACTCTTCAGATGCAGATCAAATTTTTTTGGATTTCGCAAAAGCGTTCGGTAAAGTGTGCCACAGCTTATTAATCTACAAACTACAGCAACTAAACATTGACCCTAAAATTCTGCACTGGCTGGAGGTTTTTCTCACTAACCGTTCACAGTTCGTTTCAGCTAACGAAGTAACATCTAATCTCAGTCCTGTTTTTCAGGTGTACCACAAGGGTTCGTGCTTGGACCCCTCCTATTTCTCCTATATATTAACGACTTACCTTCCTGTGTTTCATCTCAAATTCACATATTTGCTGACGACTGCGTAATTTACACCGAAATAACTCGCGACGAAGATGTTACCAGGCTTCAAACTGACCTTAACGCCGTTTCTGAATGGTGCAATTCATGGTTAATGGAATTAAATGTCAACAAGTGTAAATTCATGCGTGTATCTCGAACTACCAGTGAACCACCTGTGTACTCCCTTAATAACGCTCCATTAGAATTGGTAACGACTTAAAAGTACCTTGGCCTTCACATCACCTCTGATCTTACTTGGAATACCCATATCACCCATATAATAAGTAACGCTAACAGAATGCTAGGTTACTTACGACGCAACTTTTCCAAAGCACCTTCTTCCTTAAAATTAATCCTCTATAAAACTCTAATACGACCTAAACTTGAGTATGCGGCTTCAATCTGGGATCCAGGTCACGTAAACCTAATGCACTCACTGGAAATGGTTCAGAATAACTCAACTCGATTCATTCTTTCTAACTATAATAGAACTGCGAGTATCAGTGCCATGAAATCTAGCCTTTACCTACCGTCCTTGTCATCACGTCGAAAATTGTTCCGTTTGTGCCTTTTTCATAAAATATTTCATCACCCGCTGCTACGCAACAAACTTATTTCTCCGTCTCCGTATGTATCGCCCAGACTAGACCACATTCATAAGGTCGGCATTTCATTTTGCAGATCCAACGCTTTTTTTTCAGTCATTTGTACCACGCACTTCCAATGAGTGGAATCACCTCCCCGCCTCGATAGCCGCTATTGCAGATCACCTATTATTCAAGAGTGCCATCGCTAGCACTGTATAACTAGGACCCTTTTTTCATATTGTTCAACCTGTACTCACAAACGACTTAGCTAACATTGTATATCTAGGTGCCATTTGTTAAATAGTTTTGTTTATACATATTTATATACATAATTTTCTGCACTAGTAACTCCTGTTAGTTGAATTTACCCGTTTTGCTTGTAACCACTCCCCTCTATAATGCAGTAATGGCCCTTAGGGTATGATAAATAAATAAAAAATAAATAAATACAGGCAACTACAGAGATTCCCTCATTCTATCGTGCCAGACACAACTATAGAGTTTCTCTCATTCTATCGTGGCACACGCAAACTATAGAGTTTCACTTATTCTTTCGTGCCAAGCACACCTCTCGAGTTTCTCTCCTTCTTTCGTGCCACGTACAACTATAGAGTTTCATTTATTCTTTCGTACCACACACAACTATAGTTTCATGCTTTTGCGCCACGCACAACTTTAGAGTTTCTCTCATTCTATCGTGCTGTACGCAACTATAGGGTTTCTCTCATTCTATCGTGCCACACACAACTATAGAGTTTCTCTCATTCTATCGTGGCACGCGCAACTATAGAGTTTCTCTCATTCTTTCGTGCCAAGCACACCTCTAGAGTTTCTCTCCTTCTTTCGTGCCACGTACAACTATAGAGTATCATTCATTCTTTCGTACCCCACACAACTATAGTTTCATGCTTTCGCGCCACGCACAACTATAGAGTTTCTCTCATTCTATCGTGCTGTATGCAACTATTGGGTTTCACTCATTCTTTCGTGCCACGAACAGATATAGAGATTTTCTCATTCTTTCTTGTCACGCACAACTGTGGAGTTTCCCTCATTCTTTCGTACCAACACAACTATAGAGTTTCTCTCAGTCCTTCATGCCATGCGCAACTATACAGTTTCTCTATTTCTTTCATAGCATGCACAACTATAGAGTTTCTCTCGTTTTTTTGTGCCACGCAAAAGTATTGATTTTCTCTCGTGCTATCATGCCATGCAGAACTATAGAGTTTCTCTCATTTATCGTGCCACGCACAACTGTAGTGTTTCACTCATTCTATCGTGCTACACGCAACTGTTGAGTTTCTCTCATTCTTTCTTGACGAGCACAACTATAGAGTTTGTCTCATTTTCTGTTCCACGCCCAAAAATGGAGTTTCTCTCACTCTATTATGCTACACGCAACTATGAAGTTTCTCTCATTCTTTCGCCCCTTGTACAACTATAGAGCTTCTCTCACTCTTTCGTGGACTGCACAACTATACAATTTCTCTCAATCTTTCCTGCCAAGCACAAATATAGAGTTCGTCTCATTCTTTCTTGCCACGAACAACTATGGCGTTTCCCCCATTCTTTCATGAAAACACAACTATAGAGTTTCTCTCAATCTATAGCGCCCCACGCAACTATAGAGTTTCTCTCATTCTTTCGTGCCAAACACACCTCTAGACTTTCTCTCCTTCTTTCGTGCCACATACAACTATAGAGTTTAATTCATTCTTTCGTACCCCACACAACTATAGTTTCATGCTTTCGCGCCACGCACAACTATAGAGTTTCTCTCATTCTATCGTGCTGTATGCAACTATTGGGTTTCACTCATTCTTTCGTGCCACGAACAGATATAGAGATTTTCTCATTCTTTCTTGTCACGCACAACTGTGGAGTTTCCCTCATTCTTTCGTACCAACACAACTATAGAGTTTCTCTCAGTCCTTCATGCCATGCGCAACTATACAGTTTCTCTATTTCTTTCATAGCATGCACAACTATAGAGTTTCTCTCGTTTTTTTGTGCCACGCAAAAGTATTGATTTTCTCTCGTGCTATCATGCCATGCAGAACTATAGAGTTTCTCTCATTTATCGTGCCACGCACAACTGTAGTGTTTCACTCATTCTATCGTGCTACACGCAACTGTTGAGTTTCTCTCATTCTTTCTTGACGAGCACAACTATAGAGTTTGTCTCATTTTCTGTTCCACGCCCAAAAATGGAGTTTCTCTCACTCTATTATGCTACACGCAACTATGAAGTTTCTCTCATTCTTTCGCCCCTTGTACAACTATAGAGCTTCTCTCACTCTTTCGTGGACTGCACAACTATACAATTTCTCTCAATCTTTCCTGCCAAGCACAAATATAGAGTTCGTCTCATTCTTTCTTGCCACGAACAACTATGGCGTTTCCCCCATTCTTTCATGAAAACACAACTATAGAGTTTCTCTCAATCTATAGCGCCCCACGCAACTATAGAGTTTCTCTCATTCTTTCGTGCCAAACACACCTCTAGACTTTCTCTCCTTCTTTCGTGCCACATACAACTATAGAGTTTAATTCATTCTTTCGTACCACACACAACTATAGAGTTTCATGCTTTCGCACCATGAACAACTATAGAGTTTCTCTCAATCTATCGTGCCAAGCACAACTACAGAGCTCCTCTCATGCTTTCGTGCCCCGCCCCACTATAGAGTTTCTCTTATTCTTTCGTGCTATACACGACTATAGTTTCTCTCATTCTATAGTACCACACACAACTATAGAGTTTCTCTCATTCTATCGTGCCATGCACAACTATAGAGTTTCTCACATTCTGTGGTGCTATACGCAACTATAGTTTCTGTAATGCTTTCGTGCCTAACCTAGCCTTGCTTTCGTGCAAGGTTAGGTTAGGTTAGGTTAGGTTAGGTTGGGTTGGGTTAGGTTAGGTTAGGTGGGGTTGGGTTAGGTTAGGTTAGGTTAGGTTGGGTTAGGTTGGGATAGGTTAGGTTGGGTTAGGTTAGGTTAGGTTAGGTTAGGTTAGATTAGGTTAGGTTAGGCTGGGTTAGGTTGGGTTGGGTTAGGTTAGGTTGGGTTAGGTTAGGTTGGGTTAGGTTAGGCTAGGTTAGGTTGGGTTGGGTTAGGTTAGGTCAGGTTAGGTTGGGTTAGGTTACGTTAGGTTAGGTTAGGCTGGGTTAGGTTAGGTTAGGTTAGGTTAGGTTGGGTTAGGTTAGGTTAGGTTAGGTTGGGTTAGGTTAGGTGAGGTTAGGTTAGGTTAGGTTAGGTTGGGTTCGGTTAGGTTAGGTTAGGTTAGGTTGAGTTAGGTTAGGTTAGGTTAGGTTAGGTTAGGTTAGGTTGGGTTGGGTTGGGTTAGGTTAGGTTAGGTTATGTTAGGTTGGGTTGGGTTAGGTTAGGTTGGGTTAGGTTAGGTTAGGTTAGGTTCGGTTAGGTTGGGTTAGGTTAGGTTAGGTTGGGTTAGGTTAAGTTAGGTTAGGTTAGGTTAGGTTGGGTTAGGTTAGGTTAGGTTAGGTTGGGTTAGGTTAGGTTAGGTTGGGTTAGATTAGGTTAGGTTAGGTTAGGTTGGGTTAGGTTAGGTTAGGTTAGGTTGGGTTAGGTTAGGTTGGGTTAGGTTAGATTAGGTTGGGCTGGGTTAGGTTAGGTTAGGTTGGGTTCGGTTAGGTTGGGTTAGGTTGGGTTTGGTTAGGTTAGGTTAGGTTGGGTTAGGTTGGGTTAGGTTAGGTTAGGTTAGGTTAGGTTGGGTTAGGTTAGGTTAAGTTAGGTTGGGTTAGGTAAGGTTAGGTTAGGTTGGGTTAGGTTAGGTTAGGTTAGGTTGGGTTAGGTTTGGTTAGGTTAGGTTGGGTTGGGTTGGGTTGGGTTAGGTTAGGTTAGGTTAGGTTGGGTTAGGTTAGGTTAGGTTAGGTTGGGTTAGGTTAGGTTGGGTTGGGTTGGGTTAGGTTTGGTTAGGTTAGGTTAGGTTGGGTTAGGTTATTTTAGGTTAGGTTAGGTTAGGTTAGGTTGGGTTAGGTTGGGTTAGGTTAGGTTGGGTTGGGTTGGGTTAGGTTGGGTTGGGTTAGGTTAGGTTAGGTTAGATTGGGTTAGGTTAGGTTGGGTTAGGTTAGGTTGGGTTAGGTTGAGTTAGGTTAGGTTGGGTTAGGTTAGGTTAAGTTAGGTTGGGTTAGGTTAGGTTAGGTTAGGTTGGGTAAGGTTAGGTTAGGTCAGGTTAGGTTGGGTTAGGTTAGGTTGGGTTAGGTTTGGTTAGGTTAGGTTGGGTTGGGTTGGGTTGGGTTAGGTTAGGTTAGGTTGGGTTAGGTTAGGTTAGGTTAGGTTAGGTTAGGTTAGGTTAGGTTAGCTTGGGTTAGGTTAGGTTAGGTTGAGTTAGGTTAGGTTGGGTTAGGTTAGGTTAGGTTAGGTTGGGTTAGGTTAGGTTGGGTTAGGTTAGGTTAGTTTAGGTTAGGTTGGGTTAGGTTAGGTTAGGTTGGATTAGGTTAGGTTAGGTTGGGCTGGGTTAGGTTAGGTTAGGTTAGGTTGGGTTCGGTTAGGTTAGGTTGGGTTAGGTTAGTTTAGGTTGGGTTAGGTTAGGCTAGGTTGGGTTAGGTTAGGTTAGGTTAGGTTAGGTTGGGTTGGGTTGGGTTAGGTTAGGTTAGGTTGGGTTAGCTTAGGTCAGGTTAGGTTGGGTTAGGTTAGGTTAGGTTAGGTTGGGTTAGGTTAGATTAGGTTAGGTTAGGTTGGGTTAGGTTAGGTTAGGTTAGGTTGGGTTAGGTTAGGTTAGGTTAGGTTGGGTTAGGTCAGGTTAGGTTGGGTTAGGTTAGGTTAGGTTAGGTTAGGTTAGGTTGGGTTAGGTTAGGTTGGGTTGGGTTAGGTTAGGTTGGGTTAGGTAAGGTTGCGTTAGGTTAGGTTCGGTTGGGTTAGGTTAGGTTGGGTTAGGTTAGGTTGGGTTGGGTTTGGTTAGGTTAGGTTGGGTTAGGTTAGGTTGGGCTAGGTTAGGTTAGGTTGGGTTAGGTTAGGTTAGGTCGGGTTTGGTTAGGCTAGCTTAGGTTAGGCTAGGTTAGGTTGGGTTGGGTTAGGTTAGGTTACGTTAGGTTAGGTTGGGTTGGGTTAGGTTAGGTTAGGTTAGGTTAGGTTAGGTTGGGTTAGGTTAGGTTAGGTTAGGTTAGGTTAGGTTTGGGTAGGTTAGGTTATGTTAGGTTAGGTTGGGTTAGGTTAGGTTAGGTTAGGTTGGGTTGGGTTGGGTTTGGTTAGGTTAGGTTAGGTTAGGTTAGGTTGGGTTGGGTTAGGTTAGGTTAGGTTAGGTTGGGTTGGGTTGGGTTGGGTTAGGTTCGGTTAGGTTAGGTTAGGTTGGGTTGGGTTGGGTTAGGTTAGGTTAGGTTAGGTTAGGTTAGGTTGGGTTAGGTTAGGTTGGGTTAGGTTAGGTTAGGTTAGGTTGGGTTAGGTTAGGTTGGGTTAGGTTAGGTTAGTTTAGGTTAGGTTGGGTTAGGTTAGGTTAGTTTGGATTAGGTTAGGTTAGGTTGGGCTGGGATAGGTTAGGTTAGGTTAGGTTGGGTTCGGTTAGGTTAGGTTGGGTTAGGTTAGTTTAGGTTGGGTTAGGTTAGGCTAGGTTGGGTTAGGTTAGGTTAGGTTAGGTTAGGTTGGGTTGGGTTGGGTTAGGTTAGGTTAGGTTGGGTTGGGTTAGGTTAGGTCAGGTTAGGTTGGGTTAGGTTAGGTTAGGTTAGGTTGGGTTAGGTTAGGTTGGGTTAGGTTAGGTTAGGTTAGGTTAGGCTGGGTTGGGTTAGGTTAGGTTAGGTTAGGTTGGGTTAGGTTAGGTTAGGTTAGGTTAGGTTGGGTTAGGTTAGGTAAGGTTGGGTTAGGTTAGGTTAGGTTAGGTTGGGTTAGGTTAGGTTAGGTTACGTTGGGTTAGGTTGGGTTAGGTTAGATTAGGTTAGGTTAGGTTAGGTTGGGTTAGGTTAGGTTAGGTTAGGTTGGCTTGGGTTGGGTTAGGTTAGGTTAGGTTAGGTTGGGTTGGGTTGGGATAGGTTAGGTTTGGTTAGGTTAGGCTAGGTTGGGTTGGGTTGGGTTAGGTTAGGTTAGGTTGGGTTAGGTTAGGTTAGGTTAGGTTGGGTTAGGTTAGATTAGGTTAGGTTAGGTTGGGTTAGGTTAGGTTAGGTTAGGTTGTGTTAGGTTAGGTTAGGTTAGGTTGGGTTAGGTCAGGTTAGGTTGGGTTAGGTTAGGTTAGGTTAGGTTAGGTTAGGTTAGGTTGGGTTAGGTTAGGTTGGGTTGGGTTAGGTTAGGTTAGGTTGGGTTAGGTAAGGTTGGGTTAGGTTAGGTTGGGCTAGGTTAGGTTAGGTTAGGTTAGGTTAGGTTAGGTTATGAGAGAAACTATAGTTTCTCTCATTCTTTCGTGCTATAAACAACTATAGTGTTTCTCTCATTCTATCGTTCCACACACAACTATAGAGTTTCTCTCATTCTATCGTACCACGCACAACTATAGAGTTTGTCTCACTCTATCGCGGTACACGCAACTATAGAATTTCTCCCATTCATTCGTGTAACGCACAACTATAGAGTTTCTCTCATTATATCATGCTGTACGCAAATATAGAGTTTCTCTCATTCTATCGTGCTAAGCGCAACTGTAGAATTTCTCTCATTCCTTCTTGCCGAGCCCAACTATAGAGTTTGTCTCATTTTCTGTTCCGAGCACAAATATGGAGTTTCTCTCACTCTATCCTGCTACACGCAACTACGGAGTTTCTCTCAATCTTTCGCCCCTTGTGCAACTATAGGGCTTCTCTCACTCTTTCGAGCACTGCACAACAATAGAGTTTCCCTCAATCTTTCCTGCCCAGCACAAATATAGAGTTCGTCTCATTCTTTCTTGCCACGAACAACACTGGTGTTTCGCCCATTCTTTCGTGCCAACACATCTATAGAGTTTCTGTCATTCTAGCAATCAAAGCCAGCCAAAAAAATATTGAAAGCAAGATTGGCTGCATCCAAGAAAGACTGGATGCTCTTGAAGATAAAGCTAATTCACTAGATCAGCTTAAGGAACACGTCACAGCTCTCCAGAAATCTGTAGCGACGTGCAACACTCAGCTTGTTTCTTTGCGATCTGGGTTCAACGACCTAGAGGACAGATCGCGAAGAAACAATTTAATTTTTCATGGCATCCCTGATTCTCGTGAATCATGGGAAGAATCTGAGGCCTACATCATTAACGCGCTAGCAACTATCATAGGCAGTCTACCCGACATGGCAATTGAACGCGCTCATTGTCTCGGTTCCTATTCACCTGATAAATGCCGCCCCATTATAGCGAAATTCAGCAACTACAAAGTAAAGGAAAAGGTGCTTTCCGCGCGTAAGCTCCTAAAAGATAAAGACATCACGATCTGTGATGACTACTCACCTGCCACCCGCCATATCCGAAGTAAACTGATTTCCTTTGCAAAACAGTTACCGGGCAAACCCCTGTTTCATCTTCGATTCAACAAATTAGTTGTAAACAAGAAGCAGTACACGTACGATCCCGTTATAGACAGCGTGACAGAGTGCACGTCACAACACACGCGTGCTAACGTCGAACCGCGTACTGCGCCACCTAATCATCCATAGAGAAGCGCGAGGGGCAGTGGAAGTCACTTATATCCCGTGTCTGTCCTTTTCACTAACACTCGAAGCATCAAGAACAAACGCGACTCATTCACTTCCACAGTCGACATGTTTAACCCACATATTATTGCACTTACCGAAACTTGGCTGCATCCACATATAAGAGACCACGAAATCTTCTCTACCGCACATGGCTTCTCAGTTTATCGCTGCGACGGCACGTTGCGTCAAGGTGGTGGTGTTCTCGCAATTAATAAACACCTACTCTCAACCCATTACTATTGCTACTAACTTGGAGATAGTCTGAGCAATTCTCGAAATAAACTGCGTAAAAATTATAATGGGCGTATGTTATCGCGCTCCTACTGACGTTGCCTCCTTTGCTAACGAATTACAAGACACAATCAATATCGTCGTAACACGTTTTCCTTCCTTACCCTTGTTTCTACTGGGTGACTTCAACATTCCAAACATAGTCTGGCATAGTGAACCTATCGTGATACACCCGTTCTCCGCGTTAGCAAAAGATTTTCTCGACTTGTGGCACTGTTCTCTTTCAATCCACTGATAACCCAGTCCACCAGAATCGCACCACAAGTCGCTAACACCCTTGACCTTTTGTTAACGACACGACCCGATTTTATTTCGAACATTACTTACTTACCATCCTTAAGCGATCACTGCCTTATCCAGTTCAACATCATCATTTCACGTCCTAAATCAGAAAAAAAGATCAAGACAATTCACGACTATAAGAAAGCTGACTTTGAATCAATCAACCACGAGCTCTGTATATTCCTTGATTCTTTCCTGAGTGATTTCGATAACCGCAGTGTTCAATTGAACTGGAATATGTTTGTTACTAAAATTCGTGAATTAACAGGAAAATTTATCCCTACCTACACTCTTTCCTGTAACGATAACGCTCCCTGGTAGAACACCCACATTAAGCGCCTTTCAAACAAAAAGAAACGTTCATACAGACCAGCTAAAACATCTGGAAACGCTCAAAATTGGACAGCTTACAAACGCGCTACATATAACTACATAACAGCGCTTAAACAAGCTAAAGATTACTTTTTAAATAGTACATTGCCATTCATGCTAACTACTGATACAAAAAGTTCTGGCGCACTATTAACCCAAAACATGACGACGCCATAACTCTTGTTGATAGCACCGATACTGCAATTCCCCCTGCCGATTGCGCATCTGTATGAAATGACGTTCTTGCGCGTAACTTTTCTAAACACGCTCATGTAACACGCCCAACTACACTATCTTACGACTACGCCGCAATTCACCCTTTAATAATTGAGCCCGTTGGCATAGAAAAAATAATCGCCTCATTGAAACTCTCATCCGCTCCTGGCTGTGACTTAATTAATGCTAAGTTTCTAAAAAACACTAGCACATTTCGTTCTATTATTCTTGCAAAGATTTTCCAGCAATCACTTGACAAAGGTTCACTGCCTGCTGATTGGAAGGTGGGGAAGGTGATTCCACTCTACAAACCGGGTACTAAACATTCCCCACTGAACTATCGGCCTATTTCCTTAACCAGTATACCATGCAAAATTATCGAGCATGTTCTGTCTTCTCATATTGCCAACTTCTTAGAAGAAAACTCCTTTTTTTCTGAGTTTCAACACGGCTTCCGCAAAACATATTCGTGTGACACCCAACTAGTATCATTCATGCATAAACTAAACCTATTGCTTGACCACTCTTCAGATGCAGATCAAATTTTTTTGGATTTCGCAAAAGCGTTCGGTAAAGTGTGCCACAGCTTATTAATCTACAAACTACAGCAACTAAACATTGACCCTAAAATTCTGCACTGGCTGGAGGTTTTTCTCACTAACCGTTCACAGTTCGTTTCAGCTGACGAAGTAACATCTAATCTCAGTCCTGTTTTTCAGGTGTACCACAAGGGTTCGTGCTTGGACCCCTCCTATTTCTCCTATATATTAACGACTTACCTTCCTGTGTTTCATCTCAAATTCACCTATTTGCTGACGACTGCGTAATTTACACCGAAATAACTCGCGACGAAGATGTTACCAGGCTTCAAACTGACCTTAACGCCGTTTCTGAATGGTGCAATTCATGGTTAATGGAATTAAATGTCAACAAGTGTAAATTCATGCGTGTATCTCGAACTACCAGTGAACCACCTGTGTACTCCCTTAATAACGCTCCATTAGAATTGGTAACGACTTAAAAGTACCTTGGCCTTCACATCACCTCTGATCTTACTTGGAATACCCATATCACCCATATAATAAGTAACGCTAACAGAATGCTAGGTTACTTACGACGCAACTTTTCCAAAGCACCTTCTTCCTTAAAATTAATCCTCTATAAAACTCTAATACGACCTAAACTTGAGTATGCGGCTTCAATCTGGGATCCAGGTCACGTAAACCTAATGCACTCACTGGAAATGGTTCAGAATAACTCAACTCGATTCATTCTTTCTAACTATAATAGAACTGCGAGTATCAGTGCCATGAAATCTAGCCTTAACCTACCGTCCTTGTCATCACGTCGAAAATTGTTCCGTTTGTGCCTTTTTCATAAAATATTTCATCACCCGCTGCTACGCAACAAACTTATTTCTCCGTCTCCGTATGTATCGCCCAGACTAGACCACATTCATAAGGTCGGCATTTCATTTTGCAGATCCAACGCTTTTTTTTCAGTCATTTGTACCACGCACTTCCAATGAGTGGAATCACCTCCCCGCCTCGATAGCCGCTATTGCAGATCACCTATTATTCAAGAGTGCCATCGCTAGCACTGTATAACTAGGACCCTTTTTTCATATTGTTCAACCTGTACTCACAAACGACTTAGCTAACATTGTATATCTAGGTGCCATTTGTTAAATAGTTTTGTTTATACATATTTATATACATAATTTTCTGCACTAGTAACTCCTGTTAGTTGAATTTACCCGTTTTGCTTGTAACCACTCCCCTCTATAATGCAGTAATGGCCCTTAGGGTATGATAAATAAATAAAAAATAAATAAATACAGGCAACTACAGAGATTCCCTCATTCTATCGTGCCAGACACAACTATAGAGTTTCTCTCATTCTATCGTGGCACACGCAAACTATAGAGTTTCACTTATTCTTTCGTGCCAAGCACACCTCTCGAGTTTCTCTCCTTCTTTCGTGCCACGTACAACTATAGAGTTTCATTTATTCTTTCGTACCACACACAACTATAGTTTCATGCTTTTGCGCCACGCACAACTTTAGAGTTTCTCTCATTCTATCGTGCTGTACGCAACTATAGGGTTTCTCTCATTCTATCGTGCCACACACAACTATAGAGTTTCTCTCATTCTATCGTGGCACGCGCAACTATAGAGTTTCTCTCATTCTTTCGTGCCAAGCACACCTCTAGAGTTTCTCTCCTTCTTTCGTGCCACGTACAACTATAGAGTATCATTCATTCTTTCGTACCCCACACAACTATAGTTTCATGCTTTCGCGCCACGCACAACTATAGAGTTTCTCTCATTCTATCGTGCTGTATGCAACTATTGGGTTTCACTCATTCTTTCGTGCCACGAACAGATATAGAGATTTTCTCATTCTTTCTTGTCACGCACAACTGTGGAGTTTCCCTCATTCTTTCGTACCAACACAACTATAGAGTTTCTCTCAGTCCTTCATGCCATGCGCAACTATACAGTTTCTCTATTTCTTTCATAGCATGCACAACTATAGAGTTTCTCTCGTTTTTTTGTGCCACGCAAAAGTATTGATTTTCTCTCGTGCTATCATGCCATGCAGAACTATAGAGTTTCTCTCATTTATCGTGCCACGCACAACTGTAGTGTTTCACTCATTCTATCGTGCTACACGCAACTGTTGAGTTTCTCTCATTCTTTCTTGACGAGCACAACTATAGAGTTTGTCTCATTTTCTGTTCCACGCCCAAAAATGGAGTTTCTCTCACTCTATTATGCTACACGCAACTATGAAGTTTCTCTCATTCTTTCGCCCCTTGTACAACTATAGAGCTTCTCTCACTCTTTCGTGGACTGCACAACTATACAATTTCTCTCAATCTTTCCTGCCAAGCACAAATATAGAGTTCGTCTCATTCTTTCTTGCCACGAACAACTATGGCGTTTCCCCCATTCTTTCATGAAAACACAACTATAGAGTTTCTCTCAATCTATAGCGCCCCACGCAACTATAGAGTTTCTCTCATTCTTTCGTGCCAAACACACCTCTAGACTTTCTCTCCTTCTTTCGTGCCACATACAACTATAGAGTTTAATTCATTCTTTCGTACCACACACAACTATAGAGTTTCATGCTTTCGCACCATGAACAACTATAGAGTTTCTCTCAATCTATCGTGCCAAGCACAACTACAGAGCTCCTCTCATGCTTTCGTGCCCCGCCCCACTATAGAGTTTCTCTTATTCTTTCGTGCTATACACGACTATAGTTTCTCTCATTCTATAGTACCACACACAACCTTAGAGTTTCTCTCATTCTATCGTGCCATGCACAACTATAGAGTTTCTCACATTCTGTGGTGCTATACGCAACTATAGTTTCTGTAATGCTTTCGTGCCTAACCTAGCCTTGCTTTCGTGCAAGGTTAGGTTAGGTTAGGTTAGGTTAGGTTGGGTTGGGTTAGGTTAGGTTAGGTGGAGTTGGGTTAGGTTAGGTTAGGTTAGGTTGGGTTAGGTTGGGATAGGTTAGGTTGGGTTAGGTTAGGTTAGGTTAGGTTAGGTTAGATTAGGTTAGGTTAGGCTGGGTTAGGTTGGGTTGGGTTAGGTTAGGTTGGGTTAGGTTAGGTTGGGTTAGGTTAGGCTAGGTTAGGTTGGGTTGGGTTAGGTTAGGTCAGGTTAGGTTGGGTTAGGTTACGTTAGGTTAGGTTAGGCTGGGTTAGGTTAGGTTAGGTTAGGTTAGGTTGGGTTAGGTTAGGTTAGGTTAGGTTGGGTTAGGTTAGGTGAGGTTAGGTTAGGTTAGGTTAGGTTGGGTTCGGTTAGGTTAGGTTAGGTTAGGTTGAGTTAGGTTAGGTTAGGTTAGGTTAGGTTAGGTTGGGTTGGGTTGGGTTAGGTTAGGTTAGGTTATGTTAGGTTGGGTTGGGTTAGGTTAGGTTGGGTTAGGTTAGGTTAGGTTAGGTTCGGTTAGGTTGGGTTAGGTTAGGTTAGGTTGGGTTAGGTTAAGTTAGGTTAGGTTAGGTTAGGTTGGGTTAGGTTAGGTTAGGTTAGGTTGGGTTAGGTTAGGTTAGGTTGGGTTAGATTAGGTTAGGTTAGGTTAGGTTGGGTTAGGTTAGGTTAGGTTAGGTTGGGTTAGGTTAGGTTGGGTTAGGTTAGATTAGGTTGGGCTGGGTTAGGTTAGGTTAGGTTGGGTTCGGTTAGGTTGGGTTAGGTTGGGTTTGGTTAGGTTAGGTTAGGTTGGGTTAGGTTGGGTTAGGTTAGGTTAGGTTAGGTTAGGTTGGGTTAGGTTAGGTTAAGTTAGGTTGGGTTAGGTAAGGTTAGGTTAGGTTGGGTTAGGTTAGGTTAGGTTAGGTTGGGTTAGGTTTGGTTAGGTTAGGTTGGGTTGGGTTGGGTTGGGTTAGGTTAGGTTAGGTTAGGTTGGGTTAGGTTAGGTTAGGTTGGGTTAGGTTAGGTTGGGTTGGGTTGGGTTAGGTTTGGTTAGGTTAGGTTAGGTTGGGTTAGGTTATTTTAGGTTAGGTTAGGTTAGGTTAGGTTGGGTTAGGTTGGGTTAGGTTAGGTTGGGTTGGGTTGGGTTAGGTTGGGTTGGGTTAGGTTAGGTTAGGTTAGATTGGGTTAGGTTAGGTTGGGTTAGGTTAGGTTGGGTTAGGTTGAGTTAGGTTAGGTTGGGTTAGGTTAGGTTAAGTTAGGTTGGGTTAGGTTAGGTTAGGTTAGGTTGGGTAAGGTTAGGTTAGGTCAGGTTAGGTTGGGTTAGGTTAGGTTGGGTTAGGTTGGGTTAGGTTTGGTTAGGTTAGGTTGGGTTGGGTTGGGTTGGGTTAGGTTAGGTTAGGTTGGGTTAGGTTAGGTTAGGTTAGGTTAGGTTAGGTTAGCTTGGGTTAGGTTAGGTTAGGTTGAGTTAGGTTAGGTTGGGTTAGGTTAGGTTAGGTTAGGTTGGGTTAGGTTAGGTTGGGTTAGGTTAGGTTAGTTTAGGTTAGGTTGGGTTAGGTTAGGTTAGGTTGGATTAGGTTAGGTTAGGTTGGGCTGGGTTAGGTTAGGTTAGGTTAGGTTGGGTTCGGTTAGGTTAGGTTGGGTTAGGTTAGTTTAGGTTGGGTTAGGTTAGGCTAGGTTGGGTTAGGTTAGGTTAGGTTAGGTTAGGTTGGGTTGGGTTGGGTTAGGTTAGGTTAGGTTGGGTTAGCTTAGGTCAGGTTAGGTTGGGTTAGGTTAGGTTAGGTTAGGTTGGGTTAGGTTAGATTAGGTTAGGATAGGTTGGGTTAGGTTAGGTTAGGTTAGGTTGGGTTAGGTTAGGTTAGGTTAGGTTGGGTTAGGTCAGGTTAGGTTGGGTTAGGTTAGGTTAGGTTAGGTTAGGTTAGGTTGGGTTAGGTTAGGTTGGGTTGGGTTAGGTTAGGTTGGGTTAGGTAAGGTTGCGTTAGGTTAGGTTCGGTTGGGTTAGGTTAGGTTGGGTTAGGTTAGGTTGGGTTGGGTTTGGTTAGGTTAGGTTGGGTTAGGTTAGGTTGGGCTAGGTTAGGTTAGGTTGGGTTAGGTTAGGTTAGGTCGGGTTTGGTTAGGCTAGCTTAGGTTAGGCTAGGTTAGGTTGGGTTGGGTTAGGTTAGGTTACGTTAGGTTAGGTTGGGTTGGGTTAGGTTAGGTTAGGTTAGGTTAGGTTAGGTTGGGTTAGGTTAGGTTAGGTTAGGTTAGGTTAGGTTTGGGTAGGTTAGGTTATGTTAGGTTAGGTTGGGTTAGGTTAGGTTAGGTTAGGTTGGGTTGGGTTGGGTTTGGTTAGGTTAGGTTAGGTTAGGTTAGGTTGGGTTGGGTTGGGTTGGGTTAGGTTAGGTTAGGTTAGGTTGGGTTGGGTTGGGTTGGGTTAGGTTCGGTTAGGTTAGGTTAGGTTGGGTTGGGTTGGGTTAGGTTAGGTTAGGTTAGGTTAGGTTAGGTTAGGTTGGGTTAGGTTAGGTTGGGTTAGGTTAGGTTAGGTTAGGTTGGGTTAGGTTAGGTTGGGTTAGGTTAGGTTAGTTTAGGTTAGGTTGGGTTAGGTTAGGTTAGTTTGGATTAGGTTAGGTTAGGTTGGGCTGGGTTAGGTTAGGTTAGGTTAGGTTGGGTTCGGTTAGGTTAGGTTGGGTTAGGTTAGTTTAGGTTGGGTTAGGTTAGGCTAGGTTGGGTTAGGTTAGGTTAGGTTAGGTTAGGTTAGGTTGGGTTGGGTTGGGTTAGGTTAGGTTAGGTTGGGTTGGGTTAGGTTAGGTCAGGTTAGGTTGGGTTAGGTTAGGTTAGGTTAGGTTGGGTTAGGTTAGGTTGGGTTAGGTTAGGTTAGGTTAGGTTAGGCTGGGTTGGGTTAGGTTAGGTTAGGTTAGGTTGGGTTAGGTTAGGTTCGGTTAGGTTGGGTTAGGTTAGGTAAGGTTGGGTTAGGTTAGGTTAGGTTAGGTTGGGTTAGGTTAGGTTAGGTTACGTTGGGTTAGGTTGGGTTAGGTTAGATTAGGTTAGGTTAGGTTAGGTTGGGTTAGGTTAGGTTAGGTTAGGTTGGCTTGGGTTGGGTTAGGTTAGGTTAGGTTAGGTTGGGTTGGGTTGGGATAGGTTAGGTTTGGTTAGGTTAGGCTAGGTTGGGTTGGGTTGGGTTAGGTTAGGTTAGGTTGGGTTAGGTTAGGTTAGGTTAGGTTGGGTTAGGTTAGATTAGGTTAGGTTAGGTTGGGTTAGGTTAGGTTAGGTTAGGTTGTGTTAGGTTAGGTTAGGTTAGGTTGGGTTAGGTCAGGTTAGGTTGGGTTAGGTTAGGTTAGGTTAGGTTAGGTTAGGTTAGGTTGGGTTAGGTTAGGTTGGGTTGGGTTAGGTTAGGTTAGGTTGGGTTAGGTAAGGTTGGGTTAGGTTAGGTTGGGTTAGGTTAGGTTAGGTTAGGTTAGGTTATGAGAGAAACTATAGTTTCTCTCATTCTTTCGTGCTATAAACAACTATAGTGTTTCTCTCATTCTATCGTTCCACACACAACTATAGAGTTTCTCTCATTCTATCGTACCACGCACAACTATAGAGTTTGTCTCACTCTATCGCGGTACACGCAACTATAGAATTTCTCCCATTCATTCGTGTAACGCACAACTATAGAGTTTCTCTCATTATATCATGCTGTACGCAAATATAGAGTTTCTCTCATTCTATCGTGCTAAGCGCAACTGTAGAATTTCTCTCATTCCTTCTTGCCAAGCCCAACTATAGAGTTTGTCTCATTTTCTGTTCCGAGCACAAATATGGAGTTTCTCTCACTCTATCGTGCTACACGCAACTACGGAGTTTCTCTCAATCTTTCGCCCCTTGTGCAACTATAGGGCTTCTCTCACTCTTTCGAGCACTGCACAACAATAGAGTTTCCCTCAATCTTTCCTGCCCAGCACAAATATAGAGTTCGTCTCATTCTTTCTTGCCACGAACAACACTGGTGTTTCGCCCATTCTTTCGTGCCAACACATCTATAGAGTTTCTGTCATTCTAGCAATCAAAGCCAGCCAAAAAAATATTGAAAGCAAGATTGGCTGCATCCAAGAAAGACTGGATGCTCTTGAAGATAAAGCTAATTCACTAGATCAGCTTAAGGAACACGTCACAGCTCTCCAGAAATCTGTAGCGACGTGCAACACTCAGCTTGTTTCTTTGCGATCTGGGTTCAACGACCTAGAGGACAGATCGCGAAGAAACAATTTAATTTTTCATGGCATCCCTGATTCTCGTGAATCATGGGAAGAATCTGAGGCCTACATCATTAACGCGCTAGCAACTATCATAGGCAGTCTACCCGACATGGCAATTGAACGCGCTCATTGTCTCGGTTCCTATTCACCTGATAAATGCCGCCCCATTATAGCGAAATTCAGCAACTACAAAGTAAAGGAAAAGGTGCTTTCCGCGCGTAAGCTCCTAAAAGATAAAGACATCACGATCTGTGATGACTACTCACCTGCCACCCGCCATATCCGAAGTAAACTGATTTCCTTTGCAAAACAGTTACCGGGCAAACCCCTGTTTCATCTTCGATTCAACAAATTAGTTGTAAACAAGAAGCAGTACACGTACGATCCCGTTATAGACAGCGTGACAGAGTGCACGTCACAACACACGCGTGCTAACGTCGAACCGCGTACTGCGCCACCTAATCATCCATAGAGAAGCGCGAGGGGCAGTGGAAGTCACTTATATCCCGTGTCTGTCCTTTTCACTAACACTCGAAGCATCAAGAACAAACGCGACTCATTCACTTCCACAGTCGACATGTTTAACCCACATATTATTGCACTTACCGAAACTTGGCTGCATCCACATATAAGAGACCACGAAATCTTCTCTACCGCACATGGCTTCTCAGTTTATCGCTGCGACGGCACGTTGCGTCAAGGTGGTGGTGTTCTCGCAATTAATAAACACCTACTCTCAACCCATTACTATTGCTACTAACTTGGAGATAGTCTGAGCAATTCTCGAAATAAACTGCGTAAAAATTATAATGGGCGTATGTTATCGCGCTCCTACTGACGTTGCCTCCTTTGCTAACGAATTACAAGACACAATCAATATCGTCGTAACACGTTTTCCTTCCTTACCCTTGTTTCTACTGGGTGACTTCAACATTCCAAACATAGTCTGGCATAGTGAACCTATCGTGACACACCCGTTCTCCGCGTTAGCAAAAGATTTTCTCGACTTGTGGCACTGTTCTCTTTCAATCCACTGATAACCCAGTCCACCAGAATCGCACCACAAGTCGCTAACACCCTTGACCTTTTGTTAACGACACGACCCGATTTTATTTCGAACATTACTTACTTACCATCCTTAAGCGATCACTGCCTTATCCAGTTCAACATCATCATTTCACGTCCTAAATCAGAAAAAAAGATCAAGACAATTCACGACTATAAGAAAGCTGACTTTGAATCAATCAACCACGAGCTCTGTATATTCCTTGATTCTTTCCTGAGTGATTTCGATAACCGCAGTGTTCAATTGAACTGGAATATGTTTGTTACTAAAATTCGTGAATTAACAGGAAAATTTATCCCTACCTACACTCTTTCCTGTAACGATAACGCTCCCTGGTAGAACACCCACATTAAGCGCCTTTCAAACAAAAAGAAACGTTCATACAGACCAGCTAAAACATCTGGAAACGCTCAAAATTGGACAGCTTACAAACGCGCTACATATAACTACATAACAGCGCTTAAACAAGCTAAAGATTACTTTTTAAATAGTACATTGCCATTCATGCTAACTACTGATACAAAAAGTTCTGGCGCACTATTAACCCAAAACATGACGACGCCATAACTCTTGTTGATAGCACCGATACTGCAATTCCCCCTGCCGATTGCGCATCTGTATGAAATGACGTTCTTGCGCGTAACTTTTCTAAACACGCTCATGTAACACGCCCAACTACACTATCTTACGACTACGCCGCAATTCACCCTTTAATAATTGAGCCCGTTGGCATAGAAAAAATAATCGCCTCATTGAAACTCTCATCCGCTCCTGGCTGTGACTTAATTAATGCTAAGTTTCTAAAAAACACTAGCACATTTCGTTCTATTATTCTTGCAAAGATTTTCCAGCAATCACTTGACAAAGGTTCACTGCCTGCTGATTGGAAGGTGGGGAAGGTGATTCCACTCTACAAACCGGGTATTAAACATTCCCCACTGAACTATCGGCCTATTTCCTTAACCAGTATACCATGCAAAATTATCGAGCATGTTCTGTCTTCTCATATTGCCAACTTCTTAGAAGAAAACTCCTTTTTTTCTGAGTTTCAACACGGCTTCCGCAAAACATATTCGTGTGACACCCAACTAGTATCATTCATGCATAAACTAAACCTATTGCTTGACCACTCTTCAGATGCAGATCAAATTTTTTTGGATTTCGCAAAAGCGTTCGGTAAAGTGTGCCACAGCTTATTAATCTACAAACTACAGCAACTAAACATTGACCCTAAAATTCTGCACTGGCTGGAGGTTTTTCTCACTAACCGTTCACAGTTCGTTTCAGCTAACGAAGTAACATCTAATCTCAGTCCTGTTTTTCAGGTGTACCACAAGGGTTCGTGCTTGGACCCCTCCTATTTCTCCTATATATTAACGACTTACCTTCCTGTGTTTCATCTCAAATTCACCTATTTGCTGACGACTGCGTAATTTACACCGAAATAACTCGCGACGAAGATGTTACCAGGCTTCAAACTGACCTTAACGCCGTTTCTGAATGGTGCAATTCATGGTTAATGGAATTAAATGTCAACAAGTGTAAATTCATGCGTGTATCTCGAACTACCAGTGAACCACCTGTGTACTCCCTTAATAACGCTCCATTAGAATTGGTAACGACTTAAAAGTACCTTGGCCTTCACATCACCTCTGATCTTACTTGGAATACCCATATCACCCATATAATAAGTAACGCTAACAGAATGCTAGGTTACTTACGACGCAACTTTTCCAAAGCACCTTCTTCCTTAAAATTAATCCTCTATAAAACTCTAATACGACCTAAACTTGAGTATGCGGCTTCAATCTGGGATCCAGGTCACGTAAACCTAATGCACTCACTGGAAATGGTTCAGAATAACTCAACTCGATTCATTCTTTCTAACTATAATAGAACTGCGAGTATCAGTGCCATGAAATCTAGCCTTAACCTACCGTCCTTGTCATCACGTCGAAAATTGTTCCGTTTGTGCCTTTTTCATAAAATATTTTATCACCCGCTGCTACGCAACAAACTTATTTCTCCGTCTCCGTATGTATCGCCCAGACTAGACCACATTCATAAGGTCGGCATTTCATTTTGCAGATCCAACGCTTTTTTTTCAGTCATTTGTACCACGCACTTCCAATGAGTGGAATCACCTCCCCGCCTCGATAGCCGCTATCGCAGATCACCTATTATTCAAGAGTGCCATCGCTAGCACTGTATAACTAGGACCCTTTTTTCATATTGTTCAACCTGTACTCACAAACGACTTAGCTAACATTGTATATCTAGGTGCCATTTGTTAAATAGTTTTGTTTATACATATTTATATACATAATTTTCTGCACTAGTAACTCCTGTTAGTTGAATTTACCCGTTTTGCTTGTAACCACTCCCCTCTATAATGCAGTAATGGCCCTTAGGGTATGATAAATAAATAAAAAATAAATAAATACAGGCAACTACAGAGATTCCCTCATTCTATCGTGCCAGACACAACTATAGAGTTTCTCTCATTCTATCGTGGCACACGCAAACTATAGAGTTTCACTCATTCTTTCGTGCCAAGCACACCTCTCGAGTTTCTCTCCTTCTTTCGTGCCACGTACAACTATAGAGTTTCATTTATTCTTTCGTACCACACACAACTATAGTTTCATGCTTTTGCGCCACGCACAACTTTAGAGTTTCTCTCATTCTATCGTGCTGTACGCAACTATAGGGTTTCTCTCATTCTATCGTGCCACACACAACTATAGAGTTTCTCTCATTCTATCGTGGCACGCGCAACTATAGAGTTTCTCTCATTCTTTCGTGCCAAGCACACCTCTAGAGTTTCTCTCCTTCTTTCGTGCCACGTACAACTATAGAGTATCATTCATTCTTTCGTACCCCACACAACTATAGTTTCATGCTTTCGCGCCACGCACAACTATAGAGTTTCTCTCATTCTATCGTGCTGTATGCAACTATTGGGTTTCACTCATTCTTTCGTGCCACGAACAGATATAGAGATTTTCTCATTCTTTCTTGTCACGCACAACTGTGGAGTTTCCCTCATTCTTTCGTACCAACACAACTATAGAGTTTCTCTCAGTCCTTCATGCCATGCGCAACTATACAGTTTCTCTATTTCTTTCATAGCATGCACAACTATAGAGTTTCTCTCGTTTTTTTGTGCCACGCAAAAGTATTGATTTTCTCTCGTGCTATCATGCCATGCAGAACTATAGAGTTTCTCTCATTTATCGTGCCACGCACAACTGTAGTGTTTCACTCATTCTATCGTGCTACACGCAACTGTTGAGTTTCTCTCATTCTTTCTTGACGAGCACAACTATAGAGTTTGTCTCATTTTCTGTTCCACGCCCAAAAATGGAGTTTCTCTCACTCTATTATGCTACACGCAACTATGAAGTTTCTCTCATTCTTTCGCCCCTTGTACAACTATAGAGCTTCTCTCACTCTTTCGTGGACTGCACAACTATACAATTTCTCTCAATCTTTCCTGCCAAGCACAAATATAGAGTTCGTCTCATTCTTTCTTGCCACGAACAACTATGGCGTTTCCCCCATTCTTTCATGAAAACACAACTATAGAGTTTCTCTCAATCTATAGCGCCCCACGCAACTATAGAGTTTCTCTCATTCTTTCGTGCCAAACACACCTCTAGACTTTCTCTCCTTCTTTCGTGCCACATACAACTATAGAGTTTAATTCATTCTTTCGTACCACACACAACTATAGAGTTTCATGCTTTCGCACCATGAACAACTATAGAGTTTCTCTCAATCTATCGTGCCAAGCACAACTACAGAGCTCCTCTCATGCTTTCGTGCCCCGCCCAACTATAGAGTTTCTCTTATTCTTTCGTGCTATACACGACTATAGTTTCTCTCATTCTATAGTACCACACACAACTATAGAGTTTCTCTCATTCTATCGTGCCATGCACAACTATAGAGTTTCTCACATTCTGTGGTGCTATACGCAACTATAGTTTCTGTAATGCTTTCGTGCCTAACCTAGCCTTGCTTTCGTGCAAGGTTAGGTTAGGTTAGGTTAGGTTGGGTTGGGTTAGGTTAGGTTAGGTGGGGTTGGGTTAGGTTAGGTTAGGTTAGGTTGGGTTAGGTTGGGATAGGTTAGGTTGGGTTAGGTTAGGTTAGGTTAGGTTAGGTTAGATTAGGTTAGGTTATGCTGGGTTAGGTTGGGTTGGGTTAGGTTAGGTTGGGTTAGGTTAGGTTGGGTTAGGTTAGGCTAGGTTAGGTTGGGTTGGGTTAGGTTAGGTCAGGTTAGGTTGGGTTAGGTTACGTTAGGTTAGGTTAGGCTGGGTTAGGTTAGGTTAGGTTAGGTTAGGTTGGGTTAGGTTAGGTTAGGTTGGGTTAGGTTAGGTGAGGTTAGGTTAGGTTAGGTTAGGTTGGGTTGGGTTAGGTTAGGTTAGGTTAGGTTGAGTTAGGTTAGGTTAGGTTAGGTTAGGTTAGGTTGGGTTGGGTTGGGTTAGGTTAGGTTAGGTTATGTTAGGTTGGGTTGGGTTAGGTTAGGTTGGGTTAGGTTAGGTTAGGTTAGGTTCGGTTAGGTTGGGTTAGGTTAGGTTAGGTTGGGTTAGGTTAAGTTAGGTTAGGTTAGGTTAGGTTGGGTTAGGTTAGGTTAGGTTAGGTTGGGTTAGGTTAGGTTAGGTTGGGTTAGATTAGGTTAGGTTAGGTTAGGTTGGGTTAGGTTAGGTTAGGTTAGGTTGGGTTAGGTTAGGTTGGGTTAGGTTAGATTAGGTTGGGCTGGGTTAGGTTAGGTTAGGTTGGGTTCGGTTAGGTTAGGTTGGGTTAGGTTGGGTTTGGTTAGGTTAGGTTAGGTTGGGTTAGGTTGGGTTAGGTTAGGTTAGGTTAGGTTAGGTTGGGTTAGGTTAGGTTAAGTTAGGTTGGGTTAGGTAAGGTTAGGTTAGGTTGGGTTAGGTTAGGTTAGGTTAGGTTGGGTTAGGTTTGGTTAGGTTAGGTTGGGTTGGGTTGGGTTGGGTTAGGTTAGGTTAGGTTAGGTTAGGTTGGGTTAGGTTAGGTTAGGTTAGGTTGGGTTAGGTTAGGTTGGGTTGGGTTGGGTTAGGTTTGGTTAGGTTAGGTTAGGTTGGGTTAGGTTAGGTTAGGTTAGGTTGGGTTAGGTTGGGTTAGGTTAGGTTGGGTTGGGTTGGGTTAGGTTAGGTTAGGTTAGGTTGGGTTGGGTTAGGTTAGGTTAGGTTAGATTGGGTTAGGTTAGGTTGGGTTAGGTTGAGTTAGGTTAGGTTGGGTTAGGTTAGGTTAAGTTAGGTTGGGTTAGGTTAGGTTAGGTTAGGTTGGGTAAGGTTAGGTTAGGTCAGGTTAGGTTGGGTTAGGTTAGGTTGGGTTAGGTTTGGTTAGGTTAGGTTGGGTTGGGTTGGGTTGGGTTAGGTTAGGTTAGGTTGGGTTAGGTTAGGTTAGGTTAGGTTGCGTTAGGTTAGGTTGGGTTGGGTTGGGTTAGGTTAGGTTAGGTTAGGTTAGGTTGGGTTAGGTTAGGTTAGGTTAGGTTAGGTTGGGTTAGGTTGGGTTAGGTTAGGTTAGGTTGGGTTGGGTTGGGTTAGGTTAGGTTAGGTTAGGTTGGGTTGGGTTAGGTTAGGTTAGGTTAGATTGGGTTAGGTTAGGTTGGGTTAGGTTGAGTTAGGTTAGGTTGGGTTAGGTTAGGTTAAGTTAGGTTGGGTTAGGTTAGGTTAGGTTAGGTTGGGTAAGGTTAGGTTAGGTTAGGTTAGGTTGGGTTAGGTTTGGTTAGGTTAGGTTGGGTTGGGTTGGGTTGGGTTAGGTTAGGTTAGGTTAGGTTAGGTTGGGTTAGGTTAGGTTAGGTTAGGTTGGGTTAGGTTAGGTTCGGTTAGGTTGGGTTAGGTTAGGTTAGGTAGGGTTAGGTTAAGTTAGGTTAGGTTAGGTTGGGTTAGGTTAGGTTAGGTTAGGTTAGGTTCGGTTAGGTTATGTTACGTTGGGTTAGATTAGGTTAGGTTAGGTTAGGTTGGGTTAGGTTAGGTTAGGTTGGGTTAGGTTAGGTTGGGTTAGGTTAGATTAGGTTGCGCTGGGTTAGGTTAGGTTAGGTTGGGTTCGGTTAGGTTAGGTTAGGTTGGGTTAGGTCAGGTTAGGTTGGGTTAGGTTAGGTTAGGTTAGGTTAGGTTGGGTTAGGTTAGGTTGGGTTGGGTTAGGTTAGGTTAGGTTGGGTTAGGTAAGGTTGGGTTAGGTTAGGTTAGGTTGGGTTAGGTTAGGTTGGGTTAGGTTAGGTTGGGTTGGGTTAGGTTAGGTTAGGTTGGGTTAGGTTAGGTTGGGTTAGGTTAGGTTAGGTTGGGTTAGGTTAGGTTAGGTCGGGTTTGCTTAGGCTAGCTTAGGTTAGGCTAGGTTAGGTTGGGTTGGGTTAGGTTAGGTTAGGTTAGGTTAGGTTGGGTTGGGTTAGGTTAGGTTAGGTTAGGTTAGGTTAGGTTGGGTTAGGTTAGGTTAGGTTAGGTTAGGTTAGGTTTGGGTAGGTTAGGTTATGTTAGGTTAGGTTGGGTTAGGTTAGGTTAGGTTAGGTTGGGTTGGGTTGGGTTTGGTTAGGTTAGGTTAGGTTAGGTTAGGTTGGGTTGGGTTGGGTTGGGTTAGGTTAGGTTAGGTTAGGTTGGGTTGGGTTAGGTTCGGTTAGGTTAGGTTAGGTTGGGTTGGGTTGGGTTAGGTTAGGTTAGGTTAGGTTAGGTTAGGTTAGGTTAGGTTGGGTTAGGTTAGGTTGGGTTAGGTTAGGTTAGGTTAGGTTGGGTTAGGTTAGGTTGGGTTAGGTTAGGTTAGTTTAGGTTAGGTTGGGTTAGGTTAGGTTAGTTTGGATTAGGTTAGGTTAGGTTGGGCTGGGTTAGGTTAGGTTAGGTTAGGTTGGGTTCGGTTAGGTTAGGTTGGGTTAGGTTAGTTTAGGTTGGGTTAGGTTAGGCTAGGTTGGGTTAGGTTAGGTTAGGTTAGGTTAGGTTGGGTTGGGTTGGGTTAGGTTAGGTTAGGTTGGGTTGGGTTAGGTTAGGTCAGGTTAGGTTGGGTTAGGTTAGGTTAGGTTAGGTTGGGTTAGGTTAGGTTGGGTTAGGTTAGGTTAGGTTAGGTTAGGCTGGGTTGGGTTAGGTTAGGTTAGGTTAGGTTGGGTTAGGTTAGGTTAGGTTAGGTTAGGTTGGGTTAGGTTAGGTAAGGTTGGGTTAGGTTACGGTTAGGTTGGGTTAGGTTAGGTTAGGTTACGTTGGGTTAGGTTGGGTTAGGTTAGATTAGGTTAGGTTAGGTTAGGTTGGGTTAGGTTAGGTTAGGTTAGGTTGGCTTGGGTTGGGTTAGGTTAGGTTAGGTTAGGTTAGGTTGGGTTGGGTTGGAATAGGTTAGGTTTGGTTAGGTTAGGCTAGGTTGGGTTGGGTTGGGTTAGGTTAGGTTAGGTTGGGTTAGGTTAGGTTAGGTTAGGTTGGGTTAGGTTAGATTAGGTTAGGTTAGGTTGGGTTAGGTTAGGTTAGGTTAGGTTGGGTTAGGTTAGGTTAGGTTAGGTTGGGTTAGGTCAGGTTAGGTTGGGTTAGGTTAGGTTAGGTTAGGTTAGGTTAGGTTGGGTTAGGTTAGGTTGGGTTGGGTTAGGTTAGGTTAGGTTGGGTTAGGTAAGGTTGGGTTAGGTTAGGTTGGGTTAGGTTAGGTTAGGTTAGGTTAGGTTAGGTTAGGTTATGAGAGAAACTATAGAGTTTCTCTCATTCTTTCGTGCTATAAACAACTATAGTGTTTCTCTCATTCTATCGTTCCACACACAACTATAGAGTTTCTCTCATTCTATCGTACCACGCACAACTATAGAGTTTGTCTCACTCTATCGCGGTACACGCAACTATAGAATTTCTCCCATTCATTCGTGTAACGCACAACTATAGAGTTTCTCTCATTATATCATGCTGTACGCAAATATAGAGTTTCTCTCATTCTATCGTGCTAAGCGCAACTGTAGAATTTCTCTCATTCCTTCTTGCCGAGCCCAACTATAGAGTTTGTCTCATTTTCTGTTCCGAGCACAAATATGGAGTTTCTCTCACTCTATCGTGCTACACGCAACTACGGAGTTTCTCTCAATCTTTCGCTCCTTGTACAACTATAGGGCTTCTCTCACTCTTTCGAGCACTGCACAACAATAGAGTTTCCCTCAATCTTTCCTGCCCAGCACAAATATAGAGTTCGTCTCATTCTTTCTTGCCACGAACAACACTGGTGTTTCGCCCATTCTTTCGTGCCAACACATCTATAGAGTTTCTGTCATTCTAGCAATCAAAGCCAGCCAAAAAAATATTGAAAGCAAGATTGGCTGCATCCAAGAAAGACTGGATGCTCTTGAAGATAAAGCTAATTCACTAGATCAGCTTAAGGAACACGTCACAGCTCTCCAGAAATCTGTAGCGACGTGCAACACTCAGCTTGTTTCTTTGCGATCTGGGTTCAACGACCTAGAGGACAGATCGCGAAGAAACAATTTAATTTTTCATGGCATCCCTGATTCTCGTGAATCATGGGAAGAATCTGAGGCCTACATCATTAACGCGCTAGCAACTATCATCGGCAGTCTACCCGACATGGCAATTGAACGCGCTCATTGTCTCGGTTCCTATTCACCTGATAAATGCCGCCCCATTATAGCGAAATTCAGCAACTACAAAGTAAAGGAAAAGGTGCTTTCCGCGCGTAAGCTCCTAAAAGGTAAAGACATCACGATCTGTGATGACTACTCACCTGCCACCCGCCATATCCGAAGTAAACTGATTTCCTTTGCAAAACAGTTACCGGGCAAACCCCTGTTTTATCTTCGATTCAACAAATTAGTTGTAAACAAGAAGCAGTACACGTACGATCCCGTTATAGACAGCGTGACAGAGTGCACGTCACAACACACGCGTGCTAACGTCGAACCGCGTACTGCGCCACCTAATCATCCATAGAGAAGCGCGAGGGGCAGTGGAAGTCACTTATATCCCGTGTCTGTCCTTTTCACTAACACTCGAAGCATCAAGAACAAACGCGACTCATTCACTTCCACAGTCGACATGTTTAACCCACATATTATTGCACTTACCGAAACTTGGCTGCATCCACATATAAGAGACCACGAAATCTTCTCTACCGCACATGGCTTCTCAGTTTATCGCTGCGACGGCACGTTGCGTCAAGGTGGTGGTGTTCTCGCAATTAATAAACACCTACTCTCAACCCATTACTATTGCTACTAACTTGGAGATAGTCTGAGCAATTATCGAAATAAACTACGTAAAAATTATAATGGGCGTATGTTATCGCGCTCCTACTGACGTTGCCTCCTTTGCTAACGAATTACAAGACACAATCAATATCGTCGTAACACGTTTTCCTTCCTTACCCTTGTTTCTACTGGGTGACTTCAACATTCCAAACATAGTCTGGCATAGTGAACCTATCGTGATACACCCGTTCTCCGCGTTAGCAAAAGATTTTCTCGACTTGTGGCACTGTTCTCTTTCAATCCACTGATAACCCAGTCCACCAGAATCGCACCACAAGTCGCTAACACCCTTGACCTTTTGTTAACGTCACGACCCGATTTTATTTCGAACATTACTTACTTACCATCCTTAAGCGATCACTGCCTTATCCAGTTCAACATCATCATTTCACGTCCTAAATCAGAAAAAAAGATCAAGACAATTCACGACTATAAGAAAGCTGACTTTGAATCAATCAACCACGAGCTCTGTATATTCCTTGATTCTTTCCTGAGTGATTCCGATAACCGCAGTGTTCAATTGAACTGGAATATGTTTGTTACTAAAATTCGTGAATTAACAGGAAAATTTATCCCTACCTACACTCTTTCCTGTAACGATAACGCTCCCTGGTAGAACACCCACATTAAGCGCCTTTCAAACAAAAAGAAACGTTCATACAGACCAGCTAAAACATCTGGAAACGCTCAAAATTGGACAGCTTACAAACGCGCTACATATAACTACATAACAGCGCTTAAACAAGCTAAAGATTACTTTTTAAATAGTACATTGCCATTCATGCTAACTACTGATACAAAAAGTTCTGGCGCACTATTAACCCAAAACATGACGACGCCATAACTCTTGTTGATAGCACCGATACTGCAATTCCCCCTGCCGATTGCGCATCTGTATGAAATGACGTTCTTGCGCGTAACTTTTCTAAACACGCTCATGTAACACGCCCAACTACACTATCTTACGACTACGCCGCAATTCACCCTTTAATAATTGAGCCCGTTGGCATAGAAAAAATAATCGCCTCATTGAAACTCTCATCCGCTCCTGGCTGTGACTTAATTAATGCTAAGTTTCTAAAAAACACTAGCACATTTCGTTCTATTATTCTTGCAAAGATTTTCCAGCAATCACTTGACAAAGGTTCACTGCCTGCTGATTGGAAGGTGGGGAAGGTGATTCCACTCTACAAACCGGGTACTAAACATTCCCCACTGAACTATCGGCCTATTTCCTTAACCAGTATACCATGCAAAATTATCGAGCATGTTCTGTCTTCTCATATTGCCAACTTCTTAGAAGAAAACTCCTTTTTTTCTGAGTTTCAACACGGCTTTCGCAAAACATATTCGTGTGACACCCAACTAGTATCATTCATGCATAAACTAAACCTATTGCTTGACCACTCTTCAGATGCAGATCAAATTTTTTTTGGATTTCGCAAAAGCGTTCGGTAAAGTGTGCCACAGCTTATTAATCTACAAACTACAGCAACTAAACATTGACCCTAAAATTCTGCACTGGCTGGAGGTTTTTCTCACTAACCGTTCACAGTTCGTTTCAGCTAACGAAGTAACATCTAATCTCAGTCCTGTTTTTCAGGTGTACCACAAGGGTTCGTGCTTGGACCCCTCCTATTTCTCCTATATATTAACGACTTACCTTCCTGTGTTTCATCTCAAATTCACCTATTTGCTGACGACTGCGTAATTTACACCGAAATAACTCGCGACGAGGATGTTACCAGGCTTCAAACTGACCTTAACGCCGTTTCTGAATGGTGCAATTCATGGTTAATGGAATTAAATGTCAACAAGTGTAAATTCATGCGTGTATCTCGAACTACCAGTGAACCACCTGTGTACTCCCTTAATAACGCTCCATTAGAATTGGTAACGACTTAAAAGTACCTTGGCCTTCACATCACCTCTGATCTTACTTGGAATACCCATATCACCCATATAATAAGTAACGCTAACAGAATGCTAGGTTACTTACGACGCAACTTTTCCAAAGCACCTTCTTCCTTAAAATTAATCCTCTATAAAACTCTAATACGACCTAAACTTGAGTATGCGGCTTCAATCTGGGATCCAGGTCAAGTAAACCTAATGCACTCACTGGAAATGGTTCAGAATAACTCAACTCGATTCATTCTTTCTAACTATAATAGAACTGCGAGTATCAGTGCCATGAAATCTAGCCTTAACCTACCGTCCTTGTCATCACGTCGAAAATTGTTCCGTTTGTGCCTTTTTCATAAAATATTTCATCACCCGCTGCTACGCAACAAACTTATTTCTCCGTCTCCGTATGTATCGCCCAGACTAGACCACATTCATAAGGTCGGCATTTCATTTTGCAGATCCAACGCTTTTTTTTCAGTCATTTGTACCACGCACTTCCAATGAGTGGAATCACCTCCCCGCCTCGATAGCCACTATCGCAGATCACCTAATATTCAAGAATGCCATAGCTAGCACTGTATAACTAGGAACCTTTTTTCATATTGTTCAACCTGTACTCACAAACGACTTAGCTAACATTGTATATCTAGGTGCCATTTGTTAAATAGTTTTGTTTATACATATTTATATACATAATTTTCTGCACTAGTAACTCCTGTTAGTTGAATTTACCCGTTTTGCTTGTAACCACTCCCCTCTATAATGCATTAATGGCCCTTAGGGTATGATAAATAAATAAAAAATAAATAAATACAGGCAACTACAGAGATTCCCTCATTCTATCGTGCCAGACACAACTATAGAGTTTCTCTCATTCTATCGTGGCACACGCAAACTATAGAGTTTCACTCATTCTTTCGTGCCAAGCACACCTCTCGAGTTTCTCTCCTTCTTTCGTGCCACGTACAACTATAGAGTTTCATTTATTCTTTCGTACCACACACAACTATAGTTTCATGCTTTTGCGCCACGCACAACTTTAGAGTTTCTCTCATTCTATCGTGCTGTACGCAACTATAGGGTTTCTCTCATTCTATCGTGCCACACACAACTATAGAGTTTCTCTCATTCTATCGTGGCACGCGCAACTATAGAGTTTCTCTCATTCTTTCGTGCCAAGCACACCTCTAGAGTTTCTCTCCTTCTTTCGTGCCACGTACAACTATAGAGTATCATTCATTCTTTCGTACCCCACACAACTATAGTTTCATGCTTTCGCGCCACGCACAACTATAGAGTTTCTCTCATTCTATCGTGCTGTATGCAACTATTGGGTTTCACTCATTCTTTCGTGCCACGAACAGATATAGAGATTTTCTCATTCTTTCTTGTCACGCACAACTGTGGAGTTTCCCTCATTCTTTCGTACCAACACAACTATAGAGTTTCTCTCAGTCCTTCATGCCACGCGCAACTATACAGTTTCTCTATTTCTTTCATAGCATGCACAACTATAGAGTTTCTCTCGTTTTTTTGTGCCACGCAAAAGTATTGATTTTCTCTCGTGCTATCATGCCATGCAGAACTATAGAGTTTCTCTCATTTATCGTGCCACGCACAACTCTAGTGTTTCACTCATTCTATCGTGCTACACGCAACTGTTGAGTTTCTCTCATTCTTTCTTGACGAGCACAACTATAGAGTTTGTCTCATTTTCTGTTCCACGCCCAAAAATGGAGTTTCTCTCACTCTATTATGCTACACGCAACTATGAAGTTTCTCTCATTCTTTCGCCCCTTGTACAACTATAGAGCTTCTCTCACTCTTTCGTGGACTGCACAACTATACAATTTCTCTCAATCTTTCCTGCCAAGCACAAATATAGAGTTCGTCTCATTCTTTCTTGCCACGAACAACTATGGCGTTTCCCCCATTCTTTCATGAAAACACAACTATAGAGTTTCTCTCAATCTATAGCGCCCCACGCAACTATAGAGTTTCTCTCATTCTTTCGTGCCAAACACACCTCTAGACTTTCTCTCCTTCTTTCGTGCCACATACAACTATAGAGTTTAATTCATTCTTTCGTACCACACACAACTATAGAGTTTCATGCTTTCGCACCATGAACAACTATAGAGTTTCTCTCAATCTATCGTGCCAAGCACAACTACAGAGCTCCTCTCATGCTTTCGTGCCCCGCCCAACTATAGAGTTTCTCTTATTCTTTCGTGCTATACACGACTATAGTTTCTCTCATTCTATAGTACCACACACAACTATAGAGTTTCTCTCATTCTATCGTGCCATGGACAACTATAGAGTTTCTCACATTCTGTGGTGCTATACGCAACTATAGTTTCTGTAATGCTTTCGTGCCTAACCTAGCCTTGCTTTCGTGCAAGGTTAGGTTAGGTTAGGTTAGGTTAGGTTGGGTTGGGTTAGGTTAGGTTAGGTGGGGTTGGGTTAGGTTAGGTTAGGTTAGGTTGGGTTAGGTTGGGATAGGTTAGGTTGGGTTAGGTTAGGTTAGGTTAGGTTAGGTTAGATTAGGTTAGGTTAGGCTGGGTTAGGTTGGGTTGGGTTAGGTTAGGTTGGGTTAGGTTAGGTTGGGTTAGGTTAGGCTAGGTTAGGTTGGGTTGGGTTAGGTTAGGTCAGGTTAGGTTGGGTTAGGTTACGTTAGGTTAGGTTAGGCTGGGTTAGGTTAGGTTAGGTTAGGTTAGGTTGGGTTAGGTTAGGTTAGGTTAGGTTGGGTTAGGTTAGGTGAGGTTAGGTTAGGTTAGGTTAGGTTGGGTTGGGTTAGGTTAGGTTAGGTTAGGTTGAGTTAGGTTAGGTTAGGTTAGGTTAGGTTAGGTTGGGTTGGGTTGGGTTAGGTTAGGTTAGGTTATGTTAGGTTGGGTTGGGTTAGGTTAGGTTGGGTTAGGTTAGGTTAGGTTAGGTTCGGTTAGGTTGGGTTAGGTTAGGTTAGGTTGGGTTAGGTTAAGTTAGGTTAGGTTAGGTTAGGTTGGGTTAGGTTAGGTTAGGTTAGGTTAGGTTAGGTTGGGTTAGGTTAGATTAGTTTAGGTTAGGTTGGGTTAGGTTAGGTTAGGTTAGGTTGGGTTAGGTTAGGTTAGGTTAGGTTGGGTTAGGTCAGGTTAGGTTGGGTTAGGTTAGGTTAGGTTAGGTTAGGTTAGGTTAGGTTAGGTTGGGTTAGGTTAGGTTGGGTTGGGTTAGGTTAGGTTAGGTTGGGTTAGGTAAGGTTGGGTTAGGTTAGGTTGGGTTAGGTTAGGTTAGGTTAGGTTAGGTTAGGTTAGGTTATGAGAGAAACTATAGAGTTTCTCTCATTCTTTCGTGCTATAAACAACTATAGTGTTTCTCTCATTCTATCGTTCCACACACAACTATAGAGTTTCTCTCATTCTATCGTACCACGCACAACTATAGAGTTTGTCTCACTCTATCGCGGTACACGCAACTATAGAATTTCTCCCATTCATTCGTGTAACGCACAACTATAGAGTTTCTCTCATTATATCATGCTGTACGCAAATATAGAGTTTCTCTCATTCTATCGTGCTAAGCGCAACTGTAGAATTTCTCTCATTCCTTCTTGCCGAGCCCAACTATAGAGTTTGTCTCATTTTCTGTTCCGAGCACAAATATGGAGTTTCTCTCACTCTATCGTGCTACACGCAACTACGGAGTTTCTCTCAATCTTTCGCTCCTTGTACAACTATAGGGCTTCTCTCATTCTTTCGAGCACTGCACAACAATAGAGTTTCCCTCAATCTTTCCTGCCCAGCACAAATATAGAGTTCGTCTCATTCTTTCTTGCCACGAACAACACTGGTGTTTCGCCCATTCTTTCGTGCCAACACATCTATAGAGTTTCTGTCATTCTAGCAATCAAAGCCAGCCAAAAAAATATTGAAAGCAAGATTGGCTGCATCCAAGAAAGACTGGATGCTCTTGAAGATAAAGCTAATTCACTAGATCAGCTTAAGGAACACGTCACAGCTCTCCAGAAATCTGTAGCGACGTGCAACACTCAGCTTGTTTCTTTGCGATCTGGGTTCAACGACCTAGAGGACAGATCGCGAAGAAACAATTTAATTTTTCATGGCATCCCTGATTCTCGTGAATCATGGGAAGAATCTGAGGCCTACATCATTAACGCGCTAGCAACTATCATCGGCAGTCTACCCGACATGGCAATTGAACGCGCTCATTGTCTCGGTTCCTATTCACCTGATAAATGCCGCCCCATTATAGCGAAATTCAGCAACTACAAAGTAAAGGAAAAGGTGCTTTCCGCGCGTAAGCTCCTAAAAGGTAAAGACATCACGATCTGTGATGACTACTCACCTGCCACCCGCCATATCCGAAGTAAACTGATTTCCTTTGCAAAACAGTTACCGGGCAAACCCCTGTTTTATCTTCGATTCAACAAATTAGTTGTAAACAAGAAGCAGTACACGTACGATCCCGTTATAGACAGCGTGACAGAGTGCACGTCACAACACACGCGTGCTAACGTCGAACCGCGTACTGCGCCACCTAATCATCCATAGAGAAGCGCGAGGGGCAGTGGAAGTCACTTATATCCCGTGTCTGTCCTTTTCACTAACACTCGAAGCATCAAGAACAAACGCGACTCATTCACTTCCACAGTCGACATGTTTAACCCACATATTATTGCACTTACCGAAACTTGGCTGCATCCACATATAAGAGACCACGAAATCTTCTCTACCGCACATGGCTTCTCAGTTTATCGCTGCGACGGCACGTTGCGTCAAGGTGGTGGTGTTCTCGCAATTAATAAACACCTACTCTCAACCCATTACTATTGCTACTAACTTGGAGATAGTCTGAGCAATTATCGAAATAAACTACGTAAAAATTATAATGGGCGTATGTTATCGCGCTCCTACTGACGTTGCCTCCTTTGCTAACGAATTACAAGACACAATCAATATCGTCGTAACACGTTTTCCTTCCTTACCCTTGTTTCTACTGGGTGACTTCAACATTCCAAACATAGTCTGGCATAGTGAACCTATCGTGATACACCCGTTCTCCGCGTTAGCAAAAGATTTTCTCGACTTGTGGCACTGTTCTCTTTCAATCCACTGATAACCCAGTCCACCAGAATCGCACCACAAGTCGCTAACACCCTTGACCTTTTGTTAACGTCACGACCCGATTTTATTTCGAACATTACTTACTTACCATCCTTAAGCGATCACTGCCTTATCCAGTTCAACATCATCATTTCACGTCCTAAATCAGAAAAAAAGATCAAGACAATTCACGACTATAAGAAAGCTGACTTTGAATCAATCAACCACGAGCTCTGTATATTCCTTGATTCTTTCCTGAGTGATTCCGATAACCGCAGTGTTCAATTGAACTGGAATATGTTTGTTACTAAAATTCGTGAATTAACAGGAAAATTTATCCCTACCTACACTCTTTCCTGTAACGATAACGCTCCCTGGTAGAACACCCACATTAAGCGCCTTTCAAACAAAAAGAAACGTTCATACAGACCAGCTAAAACATCTGGAAACGCTCAAAATTGGACAGCTTACAAACGCGCTACATATAACTACATAACAGCGCTTAAACAAGCTAAAGATTACTTTTTAAATAGTACATTGCCATTCATGCTAACTACTGATACAAAAAGTTCTGGCGCACTATTAACCCAAAACATGACGACGCCATAACTCTTGTTGATAGCACCGATACTGCAATTCCCCCTGCCGATTGCGCATCTGTATGAAATGACGTTCTTGCGCGTAACTTTTCTAAACACGCTCATGTAACACGCCCAACTACACTATCTTACGACTACGCCGCAATTCACCCTTTAATAATTGAGCCCGTTGGCATAGAAAAAATAATCGCCTCATTGAAACTCTCATCCGCTCCTGGCTGTGACTTAATTAATGCTAAGTTTCTAAAAAACACTAGCACATTTCGTTCTATTATTCTTGCAAAGATTTTCCAGCAATCACTTGACAAAGGTTCACTGCCTGCTGATTGGAAGGTGGGGAAGGTGATTCCACTCTACAAACCGGGTACTAAACATTCCCCACTGAACTATCGGCCTATTTCCTTAACCAGTATACCATGCAAAATTATCGAGCATGTTCTGTCTTCTCATATTGCCAACTTCTTAGAAGAAAACTCCTTTTTTTCTGAGTTTCAACACGGCTTTCGCAAAACATATTCGTGTGACACCCAACTAGTATCATTCATGCATAAACTAAACCTATTGCTTGACCACTCTTCAGATGCAGATCAAATTTTTTTTGGATTTCGCAAAAGCGTTCGGTAAAGTGTGCCACAGCTTATTAATCTACAAACTACAGCAACTAAACATTGACCCTAAAATTCTGCACTGGCTGGAGGTTTTTCTCACTAACCGTTCACAGTTCGTTTCAGCTAACGAAGTAACATCTAATCTCAGTCCTGTTTTTCAGGTGTACCACAAGGGTTCGTGCTTGGACCCCTCCTATTTCTCCTATATATTAACGACTTACCTTCCTGTGTTTCATCTCAAATTCACCTATTTGCTGACGACTGCGTAATTTACACCGAAATAACTCGCGACGAGGATGTTACCAGGCTTCAAACTGACCTTAACGCCGTTTCTGAATGGTGCAATTCATGGTTAATGGAATTAAATGTCAACAAGTGTAAATTCATGCGTGTATCTCGAACTACCAGTGAACCACCTGTGTACTCCCTTAATAACGCTCCATTAGAATTGGTAACGACTTAAAAGTACCTTGGCCTTCACATCACCTCTGATCTTACTTGGAATACCCATATCACCCATATAATAAGTAACGCTAACAGAATGCTAGGTTACTTACGACGCAACTTTTCCAAAGCACCTTCTTCCTTAAAATTAATCCTCTATAAAACTCTAATACGACCTAAACTTGAGTATGCGGCTTCAATCTGGGATCCAGGTCAAGTAAACCTAATGCACTCACTGGAAATGGTTCAGAATAACTCAACTCGATTCATTCTTTCTAACTATAATAGAACTGCGAGTATCAGTGCCATGAAATCTAGCCTTAACCTACCGTCCTTGTCATCACGTCGAAAATTGTTCCGTTTGTGCCTTTTTCATAAAATATTTCATCACCCGCTGCTACGCAACAAACTTATTTCTCCGTCTCCGTATGTATCGCCCAGACTAGACCACATTCATAAGGTCGGCATTTCATTTTGCAGATCCAACGCTTTTTTTTCAGTCATTTGTACCACGCACTTCCAATGAGTGGAATCACCTCCCCGCCTCGATAGCCACTATCGCAGATCACCTAATATTCAAGAATGCCATAGCTAGCACTGTATAACTAGGAACCTTTTTTCATATTGTTCAACCTGTACTCACAAACGACTTAGCTAACATTGTATATCTAGGTGCCATTTGTTAAATAGTTTTGTTTATACATATTTATATACATAATTTTCTGCACTAGTAACTCCTGTTAGTTGAATTTACCCGTTTTGCTTGTAACCACTCCCCTCTATAATGCATTATTGGCCCTTAGGGTATGATAAATAAATAAAAAATAAATAAATACAGGCAACTACAGAGATTCCCTCATTCTATCGTGCCAGACACAACTATAGAGTTTCTCTCATTCTATCGTGGCACACGCAAACTATAGAGTTTCACTCATTCTTTCGTGCCAAGCACACCTCTCGAGTTTCTCTCCTTCTTTCGTGCCACGTACAACTATAGAGTTTCATTTATTCTTTCGTACCACACACAACTATAGTTTCATGCTTTTGCGCCACGCACAACTTTAGAGTTTCTCTCATTCTATCGTGCTGTACGCAACTATAGGGTTTCTCTCATTCTATCGTGCCACACACAACTATAGAGTTTCTCTCATTCTATCGTGGCACGCGCAACTATAGAGTTTCTCTCATTCTTTCGTGCCAAGCACACCTCTAGAGTTTCTCTCCTTCTTTCGTGCCACGTACAACTATAGAGTATCATTCATTCTTTCGTACCCCACACAACTATAGTTTCATGCTTTCGCGCCACGCACAACTATAGAGTTTCTCTCATTCTATCGTGCTGTATGCAACTATTGGGTTTCACTCATTCTTTCGTGCCACGAACAGATATAGAGATTTTCTCATTCTTTCTTGTCACGCACAACTGTGGAGTTTCCCTCATTCTTTCGTACCAACACAACTATAGAGTTTCTCTCAGTCCTTCATGCCACGCGCAACTATACAGTTTCTCTATTTCTTTCATAGCATGCACAACTATAGAGTTTCTCTCGTTTTTTTGTGCCACGCAAAAGTATTGATTTTCTCTCGTGCTATCATGCCATGCAGAACTATAGAGTTTCTCTCATTTATCGTGCCACGCACAACTCTAGTGTTTCACTCATTCTATCGTGCTACACGCAACTGTTGAGTTTCTCTCATTCTTTCTTGACGAGCACAACTATAGAGTTTGTCTCATTTTCTGTTCCACGCCCAAAAATGGAGTTTCTCTCACTCTATTATGCTACACGCAACTATGAAGTTTCTCTCATTCTTTCGCCCCTTGTACAACTATAGAGCTTCTCTCACTCTTTCGTGGACTGCACAACTATACAATTTCTCTCAATCTTTCCTGCCAAGCACAAATATAGAGTTCGTCTCATTCTTTCTTGCCACGAACAACTATGGCGTTTCCCCCATTCTTTCATGAAAACACAACTATAGAGTTTCTCTCAATCTATAGCGCCCCACGCAACTATAGAGTTTCTCTCATTCTTTCGTGCCAAACACACCTCTAGACTTTCTCTCCTTCTTTCGTGCCACATACAACTATAGAGTTTAATTCATTCTTTCGTACCACACACAACTATAGAGTTTCATGCTTTCGCACCATGAACAACTATAGAGTTTCTCTCAATCTATCGTGCCAAGCACAACTACAGAGCTCCTCTCATGCTTTCGTGCCCCGCCCAACTATAGAGTTTCTCTTATTCTTTCGTGCTATACACGACTATAGTTTCTCTCATTCTATAGTACCACACACAACTATAGAGTTTCTCTCATTCTATCGTGCCATGGACAACTATAGAGTTTCTCACATTCTGTGGTGCTATACGCAACTATAGTTTCTGTAATGCTTTCGTGCCTAACCTAGCCTTGCTTTCGTGCAAGGTTAGGTTAGGTTAGGTTAGGTTAGGTTGGGTTGGGTTAGGTTAGGTTAGGTGGGGTTGGGTTAGGTTAGGTTAGGTTAGGTTGGGTTAGGTTGGGATAGGTTAGGTTGGGTTAGGTTAGGTTAGGTTAGGTTAGGTTAGATTAGGTTAGGTTAGGCTGGGTTAGGTTGGGTTGGGTTAGGTTAGGTTGGGTTAGGTTAGGTTGGGTTAGGTTAGGCTAGGTTAGGTTGGGTTGGGTTAGGTTAGGTCAGGTTAGGTTGGGTTAGGTTACGTTAAGTTAGGTTAGGCTGGGTTAGGTTAGGTTAGGTTAGGTTAGGTTGGGTTAGGTTAGGTTAGGTTAGGTTGGGTTAGGTTAGGTGAGGTTAGGTTAGGTTAGGTTAGGTTGGGTTGGGTTAGGTTAGGTTAGGTTGAGTTAGGTTAGGTTAGGTTAGGTTAGGTTAGGTTGGGTTGGGTTGGGTTAGGTTAGGTTAGGTTATGTTAGGTTGGGTTGGGTTAGGTTAGGTTGGGTTAGGTTAGGTTAGGTTAGATTCGGTTAGGTTGGGTTAGGTTAGGTTAGGTTGGGTTAGGTTAAGTTAGGTTAGGTTAGGTTAGGTTGGGTTAGGTTAGGTTAGGTTAGGTTGGGTTAGGTTAGGTTAGGTTGGGTTAGATTAGGTCAGGTTAGGTTAGGTTGGGTTAGGTTAGGTTAGGTTAGGTTGGGTTAGGTTAGGTTGGGTTAGGTTAGATTAGGTTGGGCTGGGTTAGGTTAGGTTAGGTTGGGTTCGGTTAGGTTAGGTTGGGTTAGGTTGGGTTTGGTTAGGTTAGGTTAGGTTGGGTTAGGTTGGGTTTGGTTAGGTTAGGTTAGGTTAGGTTAGGTTGGGTTAGGTTAGGTTAAGTTAGGTTGGGTTAGGTAAGGTTAGGTTAGGTTGGGTTAGGTTAGGTTAGGTTAGGTTGGGTTAGGTTTGGTTAGGTTAGGTTGGGTTGGGTTGGGTTGGGTTAGGTTAGGTTAGGTTAGGTTAGGTTGGGTTAGGTTAGGTTAGGTTAGGTTGGGTTAGGTTAGGTTGGGTTGGGTTGGGTTAGGTTTGGTTAGGTTAGGTTAGGTTGGGTTAGGTTAGGTTAGGTTAGGTTAGGTTGGGTTAGGTTGGGTTAGGTTAGGTTGGGTTGGGTTGGGTTAGGTTAGGTTAGGTTAGGTTGGGTTGGGTTAGGTTAGGTTAGGTTAGATTGGGTTAGGTTAGGTTGGGTTAGGTTGAGTTAGGTTAGGTTGGGTTAGGTTAGGTTAAGTTAGGTTGGGTTAGGTTAGGTTAGGTTAGGTTGGGTAAGGTTAGGTTAGGTCAGGTTAGGTTGGGTTAGGTTAGGTTGGGTTAGGTTGGGTTAGGTTTGGTTAGGTTAGGTTGGGTTGGGTTGGGTTGGGTTGGGTTAGGTTAGGTTGGGTTAGGTTAGGTTAGGTTAGGTTGGGTTAGGTTAGGTTGGGTTGGGTTGGGTTAGGTTAGGTTAGGTTAGGTTAGGTTGGGTTAGGTTAGGTTAGGTTAGGTTAGGTTGGGTTAGGTTGGGTTAGGTTAGGTTAGGTTGGGTTGGGTTAGGTTAGGTTAGGTTAGGTTGGGTTGGGTTAGGTTAGGTTAGGTTAGATTGGGTTAGGTTAGGTTGGGTTAGGTTGAGTTAGGTTAGGTTGGGTTAGGTTAGGTTAAGTTAGGTTGGGTTAGGTTAGGTTAGGTTAGGTTGGGTAAGGTTAGGTTAGGTTAGATTAGGTTGGGTTAGGTTTGGTTAGGTTAGGTTGGGTTGGGTTGGGTTAGGTTAGGTTAGGTTAGGTTAGGTTGGGTTAGGTTAGGTTAGGTTAGGTTGGGTTAGGTTAGGTGAGGTTAGGTTCGGTTGGGTTGGGTTAGGTTAGGTTAGGTTAGGTTAGGTTGAGTTAGGTTAGGTTAGGTTAGGTTAGGTTAGGTTGGGTTGGGTTGGGTTAGATTAGGTTAGGTTATGTTAGGTTGGGTTGGGTTAGGTTAGGTTGGGTTAGGTTAGGTTAGGTTAGGTTCGGTTAGGTTGGGTTAGGTTAGGTTAGGTTGGGTTAGGTTAGGTTAGGTTAGGTTAGGTTAGGTTAGGTTAGGTTAGGTTAGGTTAGGTTAGGTTAGGTTAGGTTAGGTTAGGTTAGGTTAGGTTAGGTTAGGTTGGGTTGGGTTGGGTTAGGTTAGGTTAGGTTATGTTAGGTTGGGTTGGGTTGGGTTAGGTTAGGTTGGGTTAGGTTAGGTTAGCTTAGGTTCGGTTAGGTTGGGTTAGGTTAGGTTAGGTAGGGTTAGGTTAAGTTAGGTTAGGTTAGGTTGGGTTAGGTTAGGTTAGGTTAGGTTAGGTTAGGTTCGGTTAGGTTAGGTTAGGTTAGGTTAGGTTGGGTTAGGTTAGGTTAGCTTAGGTTCGGTTAGGTTGGGTTAGGTTAGGTTAGGTAGGGTTAGGTTAAGTTAGGTTAGGTTAGGTTGGGTTAGGTTAGGTTAGGTTAGGTTAGGTTAGGTTCGGTTAGGTTATGTTACGTTGGGTTAGATTAGGTTAGGTTAGGTTAGGTTGGGTTAGGTTAGGTTAGGTTGGGTTAGGTTAAGTTGGGTTAGGTTAGATTAGGTTGGGCTGGGTTAGGTTAGGTTAGGTTGGGTTCGGTTAGGTTAGATTAGGTTGGGTTACGTTAGGTTAGGTTGGGTTAGGTTAGGTTAGGTTAGGTTAGGTTAGGTTGGGTTGGGTTAGGTTAGGTTAGGTTAGGTTGAGTTAGGTTAGGTTAGGTTGGGTTAGGTTAGGTTAGGTTAGGTTGGGTTAGGTTAGGTTAGGTTGGGCTGGGTTAGGTTAGGTTAGGTTGGGTTCGGTTAGGTTAGGTTGGGTTAGGTTAGGTTAGGTTGGGTTACGTTAGGTTAGGTTGGGTTAGGTTAGGTTAGGTTAGGTTAGGTTGGGTTGGGTTAGGTTGGGTTAAGTTAGGCTAGGTTACGTTAAGTTAGGTTAGGTTAGGTTGGGTTGGGTTAGGTTAGGTTAGGTTAGGTTGGGTTGGGCTGGGTTAGGTTAGGTTAGGTTAGGTTGGGTTAGGTTAGCTTAGGTTAGGTTGGGCTAGGTTAGGTTAGGTTAGGTTGGGTTAGGTTAGGTTAGGTTAGGTTGGGTTAGGTTAGGTGAGGTTAGGTTGGGTTGGGTTGGGTTGGGTTAGGCTAGGTTAGGTTGGGTTGGGTTATGTTAGGTTAGGTTAGGTTGGGTTAGGTTAGGTTGGGTTAGGTTAGGTTTGGTTAGGTTTGTTTAGGTTAGGTTGGGTTAGGTTAGGTTGGGTTGGGTTAGGTTAGGTTAGGTTAGGTTAGGTTAGGTTAGGTTAGGTTGGGTTGGGTTGGGTTAGGATAGGTTAGGTTAGGTTAGGTTAGGTTGGGTTAGGTTAGGCTAGGTTACGTTAAGTTAGGTTAGGTTAGGTTGGGTTGGGTTAGGTTAGGTTAGGTTAGGTTAGGTTGGGTTGGGCTGGGTGAGGTTAGGTTAGGGTAGGTTGGGTTAGGTTAGCTTAGGTTAGGTTGGGTTAGGTTAGGTTAGGTTAGGTTGGGTTAGGTTAGGTTAGGTTAGGTTGGGTTAGGTTAGGTTAGGTTAGGTTAGGTTAGGTTAGGTTAGGTTGGGTTAGGTTAGGTTAGGTTGGGTTATGTTAGGTTAGGTTGGGTTAGGTTAGGTTAGGTTAGGTTAGGTTGGGTTGGGTTAGGTTAGGTTAGGTTAGGTTAGGTTGGGTTGGGTTAGGCTAGGTTAGGTTGGGTTGGGTTATGTTAGGTTAGGTTAGGTTAGGTTAGGTTAGGTTGGGTTAGGTTATGTTACGTTGGGTTAGATTAGGTTAGGTTAGGTTAGGTTGGGTTAGGTTAGGTTAGGTTGGGTTAGGTTAGGTTGGGTTAGGTTAGATTAGGTTGGGCTGGGTTAGGTTAGGTTAGGTTGGGTTTGGTTAGGTTAGATTAGGTTGGGTTACGTTAGGTTAGGTTGGGTTAGGTTAGGTTAGGTTAGGTTAGGTTGGGTTGGGTTAGGTTACGTTAGGTTAGGTTAGGTTGGGTTAGGTTAGGTTAGGTTAGGTTGAGTTAGGTTATGTTAGGTTGGGTTAGGTTAGGTTAGGTTAGGTTGGGTTAGGTTAGGTTAGGTTAGGTTAGGTTAGGTTAGGTTAGGTTAGGTTGGGCTGGGTTAGGTTAGGTTAGGTTGGGTTCGGTTAGGTTAGGTTGGGTTAGGTTAGGTTAGGTTGGGTTATTTTAGGTTGGGTTGGGTTAGGTTAGGTTAGGTTGGGTTAGGTTAGGTTGGTTTAGGTTAGATTAGGTTAGGTTAGGTTAGGTTGGGTTGGGTTAGGTTAGGTTGGGTTGGGTTGGGTTAGGATAGGTTAGGTTAGGTTAGGTTAGGTTGGGTTAAGTTAGGCTAGGTTACGTTAAGTTAGGTTAGGTTAGGTTGGGTTGGGTTAGGTTAGGTTAGGTTAGGTTGGGTTGGGCTGGGTTAGGTTAGGTTAGGTTAGGTTGGGTTAGGTTAGCTTAGGTTAGGTTGGGCTAGGTTAGGTTAGGTTAGGTTGGGTTAGGTTAGGTTAGGTTAGGTTGGGTTAGGTTAGGTGAGGTTAGGTTGGGTTGGGTTGGGTTGGGTTAGGCTAGGTTAGGTTGGGTTGGGTTATGTTAGGTTAGGTTAGGTTGGGTTAGGTTAGGTTGGGTTAGGTTAGGTTTGGTTAGGTTTGTTTAGGTTAGGTTGGGTTAGGTTAGGTTAGGTTCGGTTAGGTTAGGTTAGGTTAGGTTGTGTTGGGTTGGGTTAGGTTAGGTTAGGTTAAGTTGGGTTAGGTTAGTTAGGTTAGGTTATGTTGGGTTAGGTCAGGTGAGGTTAGGTAGGTTAGGTTGGGTTGGGTTGGGTCGGGTTGGGTTAGGTTAGGTTAGGTTGGGTTAGGTTAGGTTAGGTTAGGTTAGGTTGGGTTGGGTTGGGTTAGGTTAGGTTAGGCTTGGTTAGGTTGGGTTGGGTTGGGTTAGGTTAGGTTAGGTTAGGTTAGGATGGGTAGGGTTGGGTTGGGTTGGGTTGGGTTAGGTTAGGTTAGGTTGGATTAGGTTAGGTTAGGTTAGGTTAGGTTGGGTTAGGTTAGGTTAGGTTGGGTTAGGTTAAGTTAGGTTACGTTAGGTTAGGTTGGGTTAGGTTAGGTTGGGTTAGGTTAGGTTGGGTTAGGTTAGGTTAGTTTAGGTTGGGTTAGGTTAGGTTGGGTTAGGTTAGGTTAGTTTAGGTTAGGTTGGGTTAGGTTAGGTTAGGTTGGATTAGGTTAGGTTAGGTTGGGCTGGGTTAGGTTAGGTTAGCTTAAGTTGGGTTCGGTTAGGTTAGGTTGGGTTAGGTTAGTTTAGGTTGGGTTAGGTTAGGCTAGGTTGGGTTAGGTTAGGTTAGGTTAGGTTAGGTTGGGTTGGGTTGGGTTAGGTTAGGTTAGGTTAGGTTGGGTTGGGTTAAGTTAGGTCAGGTTAGGTTGGGTTAGGTTAGGTTAGGTTAGGTTGGGTTAGGTTAGATTAGGTAAGGTTGGGTTAGGTTAGGTTAGTTTAGGCTGGGTTGGGTTAGGTTATTTTAGGTTAGGTTGGGTTAGGTTAGGTTGGGTTAGGTTAGGTTGGGTTAGGTTAGGTAAGGTTGGGTTAGGTTAGGTTAGGTTGGGTTAGGTTAGGTTAGGTTACGTTGGGTTAGGTTGGGTTAGGTTAGATTAGGTTAGGTTAGGTTAGGTTGGGTTAGGTTGGGTTAGGTTAGGTTGGGTTGGGTTGGGTTAGGTTAGGTTAGGTTAGGTTAGTTTGGGTTGGGTTGGGTTGGGTTAGGTTAGGTTTGGTTAGGTTAGGCTAGGTTGGGTTGGGTTAGGTTAGGTTAGGT